>NW_020884987.1:242012-690866 GCF_003945725.1 Corapipo altera
CCTTCCCAAACCTTCCCTTCCCAAACCTTCCCTTCCCTTCCTTTCCTTTCCTTCCCAAACCTTCCCTTCACTTTCCCATGAATAATAATAATAATAATAATTTCCTGTTGCCTACTTTATCTGTGTTATCTTCAAAAAAGTATTGCAGAAATAATCTTATCTATTGCCTGCTTTAAAGAATATTCTAGGCAGGTTAATAATGGTGTTTACAACAGGAACTATTTGTTACTTCTGCAAAACCTAAGGAGCTCCTTTCCAGGTTTCATAGGGATTTGTCTTATAAAGGTGTTGGAAAATTGCAAAGAACATCCAAAATAGGACACTTAGGAAAATACTGTTGTGTGAAATGTAACCATTTGGGTGTACCTTAGTCACAGAAGCAAGAGGAAGCTACAGATGTGCATACTGTAGTTGCTCTGACTGGTTGCTCTTTTCTTCTCTTTCCACTTTGCACTTTAAAAAAGCTCCAATTAATCTTCTCTGTTACACTATTTCAATATTCTGCAATTAAAAAATTAAAATTATATCTTAACTGTACCAAGATGATTATTTATGTTGTTTTCCTCTATTTTGCTGTACCTACGTAATGTTCTAACTGTAACAGTAAGAAGTTCTTAAAAAACTTGCCTTTTAAATATTTTTACAAGTTTAATTGATACTCTTTCAAATTTATTTATAGTAATATTGGAATAATTCATTGAACTCTTGACTACAAAAGTGAAAGATGGAGTTGGAGGTTTGATCTCTACATAATTCTTGGTAAAACTTTTGAAAATGCAGTCACTTAAATTATGTTATGCCAGTAATCTCTTTTTCAACTTCAATCAGAAGCTTTTATCAAAGACACAATGTAGCTCTTCTTGTGGCAAGAAGACCTAAGAGGCACAGGCTAAATAGCTCAGATTTATTTTTCTTGTTTTCCCCTTTGATTTAGGAAGCTGAACTTGTTAAAAGCTCTTACTATCAACAAATGAGAAGCGTGAAAGCAAAGATTTGCTAATCACTGCACTAACATATTATTTTCATCCTATTTTCCTTTCTTGTCAAAACCTACATACTAGCATCCATATCTTAAAAATACACAGCATAAAATGTGTAGGTTATGCAGCAAATGTTAGTGTTGGAGGAAATGCAAATACAAGGCTTGTTTTCATTTTGCAACTGAGCCAAGCCAGCATTCTATGGTACCGTTTTGCAATTGTAGCAATCAGCTGTTTAAAACCCTTCATCAGGTCCTAAATACTATTAGAGAAGGACACAGAAAGGCAAAACATTCTGAAAAGATCACTCTGCTCTAGGGAGATACAGCTCATGGCTTGGCAAAGAATAAATACATCTCCAAAGAACATTTTATGTCTGGGGAAAAGAAAAAAAAAAAAAAAGAAGAAAAGAAAAAGAAATAACAAAAGTAACTATTTTTGAACTATGTATATTAACGGGTATTTTTTTCTATATGTGCCTAGGAAAGAATCTGAGTCATAATTTCAATTGCTCAATCATAGTAACCTGATAATAACTTTAATAAATTACTGCTATTAAATACCCAGACTTGACTCAGTCATTCCTCTAGGAGGTGGCTGGAACAAATGCTACAGCTGAACTAGGCAACAATTCAGGTATATTTATGTTTGTTAATAGTATTTAGGTATTACATTCTGATGAAAACCTGGGTATCAAGCATTAAGTCTCACAGCTCAGCCTATCAGTTCATCTTTTCCCTGCAGTAATCAAGACAGATTCTACCTTGTTGTCTGAGCAGCTTTAAGTGAGGCTTGTGGGAACCCACGTGTTTCTGCTGCAGTGCACAGTAAAGGAAATGATTTAGAAGGGTGACAGTTCTTTTATGTCCCATTGTGAAGGTTTTCTTTATGGAAAAAGAAATAATCTAGGAAAAATTAAAGATATAGGTACATATATACACACGCTGAAGCAAAAAAGCTGTTTGTTCCCCGGGGCAGTAATACCCAGATACACTGATCTCATCGGATGAGCTCTTTTTCAGGAGAATGTTGTTAGACTGATTTGTCACATAAGATCTTTTTTCCGTAGCAAGTTTTGTAAAACAGGAAGAAAAGACACTTTCATGATGTTAGCAAGAAAAACATTCATTGATGTCAAAGAGGTTTTGATTCTGTAAAGAATAAAGGCTTTAGTTTCTACCTTCTAAATACCACTGTATTTTCACCATGGCACTGAAAAAAAGTTAACATTGGTGTCCTTTCTCTGTTCATCATGTTAAGTGAGTGGCCACTAGGTCTCATATGCTTTGATAAATGCTTTAGAAACGTTAATTAATTAATGTTAATTAATTAATAATGAGAGGGGGCTTTAGGGAGGCAGTTAACTAAAACTGCAGTGTGAACATTCCACTCTATAATGTCTCTGAGCAGTCACAGGCGGAGAAATTAATCTCAAAGGGAGAACAATTTCTTGGCACTGTTATCTCTTTCCTTTTTAGTAGATAAATGGTCAGCTGGGCTGTTATCTAACCTAATGTCATCCTCCTCTGAGTGCAGCACAGTTGGGCTGGATGCTTTATGAAGTCCCCAAGCCTAGTGACTTCAGCGTGTGATTTGTCAGTGTGTGACTTGTCAGCACGTTCCTCTTCCCCAGCTCTCCAGAGGCTTCTGGAATTGCTCACCTGGGGCTCCCTGCTTGTGTGATGACCAAGCATTTGATATGAAATGCAGATTTAGAGTGGAAAGGGGCTGGTGTGATTCAAGGGGAGAGTTAGAAAGGAGTGAAGTCTCAATTCTGAGCAGCACCAATCCTCTGATCATGGAAGTGTCCCCCCTACTGCCTCCACCCTTGCAATCCAATCTGTCAAAGCAAGTGTTAATTTGATGGAGTTTTCCCACTGCCCTGAGCAGACTAGTGTGTGCTGGCAGGGGCAAAAACTGAGAAGCTCTCACCGAAGTCAAATTCTCTTAAAAACTAGGTGGGCTGCTGTGCTGCTGCTCCAGGGGCTCTCTCAAAGCCGGTTAACACACCATGCATGTGAAGAGGTGTTGTGTAGAGACTACAGCCAGGATTACTAATTCTGCTTAAGCAGGGCTGTGGCTTATCCTGTGCCCTTGAAATCTGAATAATGACCCTTTTCTACATCTCCTGTGCCACATAGCACCTGGATTCTTTGGCAAAACCACCACATATTTAGGCTTTTACATCTTAGAATTTCTGATACCTCATTCAAGCTAAGCTCCACGTAGGTTTTAATGGACTCTGGATGGCTCAAACTTATAATTCTCAAAAAATAACTGGGCGCTTGTTTAAACTTTCATGTAAATGCAAAGGCAACCTAGGTTAAGAGCTTCAGACAAAATCTAAAATAACTGGTTTTCACCCAGCGTGATAGCATGAGTCTCTTTTCACTTTCTGCTACTGCTAATATTAGATGCAAGTGGTTGTCAAGTTTGGTTTTATCGAAGTTTTTGGCCCTTTCTTTAGGACTTATTGTTTTATTTAGTGTAAAGTGCCTAGAACTCCTGCTGCTCTGTAACTAATAAAACAATAATATGAACTGTACTTTTCATTGTAAGGTTTCATATTTTGTTTGTTGCTTCAGAATGAATAGTTAAACATTAAGCTGTGAAAACCCTTTAAATATTAAATTAAAAAGTGAGGAACCGTGAAAACCACAAGCCACATCTACATCAGGTATTTAAACAAGTATCTGTTTTATAGGTTTTCTTTTTTCATGTGTTTCTGGTTTGTTAGAAGCAAAATGTTTGGTATTTCTCAACTGCTGTGAAATCAAACTAATTTTAAGCAGTATTTCAAACAGTTGCTGAGAGTGGTGCAAGTCCAAAATCAGAACTTACAATTCAAAAGGAAATGCTGGTAATGACCTTCCTTGTAATAGCCTGATTTTTTGCATGTCTTTGCTACCTCTGTGAATTTTGCCTTTTATTGATTTTGTTTAGTGCTAAGAGTTCTATCAGAAGTGTCGTCTCCCTGTAATAATTGCTTGCCTCTAGGAAATGCGCTTCTGGTGGAAAACTTTAATATTTATGTCTCAGTGTCTGCAGATCTACATCTGGATGTTGGAAATGCTGGTTGCTGGCTCACTATTTTAGTCAACAGCACAAGACATCAGAGAATCCAGGCGTCTTTTTGGTGCCCTGCTGAGTTACTGATTTCCTTTTGAGCTGAGAGTGCTCATCCATATTTCCTAACCTTCCTCCTAACTAAGGTTGCCAAGAGCTGTGGCAAGACTTGCCTGGCAGTGTTATTCCCAGCTGGAATCCCTCTAACATTACAGTTGGAGTTTGATGGGCAACTTGATGATTTCACAGAAACATTTAAATCCAGGCTTTGTATCTAATAATAGCACTGGAAAGATTACCAGATGCTTAATTAAGACCAGCATTTCACACTTGGTTCCCAAACTAATAATTTTTTTTCAGATTTGAACTTGCCCTGCTCGGGGATGAGAAGAAGGAAGAAGGAAACATTTGCAAGGAATAGTTAGTATCATCGGTACCTGTCTAATCAATTGTCTGCTTATAAAATTGCTTTAGATGCTACAGCCCGTTCACTTGTTTGTGTCAGTACTAGGCATGAAATAAATGGAGCAGCTTTTGATATCATGTTCAAATAGATATCAGGTTTCAGGTCTTAAAATACTCTGGGAAATGAGTTCTTGGTTCTGGTATTCCAATCACAAGCCACAAATGAAAGGAAGAGCCACTTCAGTGCATAACTGTACTCCTGGGTGCTGCTGAATGGACAAATCATTCTTCCTTAATTAAGAAGTGATAATATCACTCTTCAGCAATGGAGCTGAACATTACTGTCATCTAGAGTGAAATTTGCTTAAAGACAAGACATCTCCCCCAGCTCTGCTGTTCTGACCCTGTCAGAGTGTGGTGGCTGTGGTGAAAATCTTGTTTTAACAGTTTTCTTCCTTCTGTATATGCTAAAATATTTTGTTGTTGCTTTAGTGTCAATAAGTGCCATGGCTTTTGCTCTTCAATGGTTTGAAGTGAAAAAGGATTTTGTTGTTCTTATGTGTAACTAACAAAAAAAGTTAGTAATTGCTCAAACTGCAATTCCCAATAAAGGCAAAGGGAATTGTCTGTGAATATCCAAGGGTAGAACTTTGCTTTAGGCTATTACTCTGTTACTTAATTCAATAAAGTTCCAGATTTGTGACTTTTAATTCATGCTAATTTAAAACAGGATACTCTCAAATTAGAAAATACTACTAAATATTCAGTGTGTTCTATATAAAATACTATTCGGTGTTACAGAATCTCTCGTGTGAGTGGTAATGCAATTTAGTATTTTGGAACATATTTTATTTTTTCTTAAACACTCTCAAATGAGAGAACTTTTAAAAAAACTTTTCTAGACTTGTAATAAAAAGAAGCTTTTGCTAGCATTTGGAATTCCACCTTAAGTTATATAGAACATTCAGAAAGGGCATTCAAATAAGGAGGGAAGAGTATTTGATGAATAATTACAGAATCTCATGTCACCATATGAAACATCCAGTGGGAAAAGTAAGAGAATAGCACAGTCTTGTGGTGTGAAAATTAAAGAAAAGTAAGCAAATTTATTTAAGATATGTAAGAAAAGATTAAAGAAAATCTGAACTTGTGAATCAGTGAATCTGATGTGCTTTCTCTTTCTTGTAAGGGCTTTTTCCTATCAGTTATAGCTTTGATAGTTTTTCTTGTGTCTTGATAATTCACCCGAAAAAGTACATAATTCCTAAAAAAAAGTCTTTAAAAGCACAGCACAGAGTCAGTGCTTTAACCCACAGCAGGATGCAGAAAATACTGATCTGAAGCAGGAACAGCAAACAACCTTTGGCCAATAAATACATTTGGGGGGAGGAGTTGGAATTCTTATGTTAAATTAAGTTGCTTAAAATGGAAAATGTGCCCAAGAGAAATAACCAAGCTCTTTCATCTAATGTTTGGGAAGGTGTGAGATATCTCCCTCCAGCCTCAATAACTACCGCAGATATACTTTTCAGAGTAAAAGGAGGGTGGTTGTTATTTTCCAGATGGATACTATTATAGTTAAATTAACAATTGAATAACCTATTCAGTACCTCTTTTATTTTGCTTTTCTGTAGACAAGACATGGATGCACACTCCTGAAGCCTTATCAAAGCATTATATTCCCTATAATGCAAAGGTAAGAAAATATGAAATTATATTCTCCTCATGCTTTCAGAAGGCAGTACATTCTATCTTGTTTTTAATTTGAAAACTGCAGAGACACGATTTTGCCAAATGACACAATGAAGAAAAACTTAGTAAATGTCTGGTTTGCAGGTCTCCTATTTTTAATGACCAACTGATCTTTGTTCTGAATGTGATGGCTTTCTGGAGAGCAAATCAGTGTTCCTCTTCTGCTTGATGCTGTTTCCTTTTAATGGATGCTAAATGGATGGAAATTTTGAGTGCAGAGGAATTTAACATCAGGCTGCACGCTTACAGTACTTTAAAAATTAAAATTAATGGCAGAAACTTCTTTTGAACAATAGCAAAGGCAATGAATAACGGTCCTACCTGTTGGATATATGGAAATGTCAAATACTGGAGAAATGTGGTGGAATAATAATGGCATTTTTACATAGTAAAAACAGAAGTCTTACTCATGTTTTCTTATCTCAATTACCATATAGCTCTGCAATAGTGCTTCAATTTCTCTAATGACATCCGTTGACAGGAAATGCATCTTACCTAAATAACAGCTTAGGAAATAGTTTGCTAAAAGGAGGAGGGAACATGCAAGTAGTCAGCATAACTCAGAGTAAACTGAGTAACCAGCTATGACTTGCTGAGCCTGAGAGGATAATTCAATAAGATTCCATGGTGGTCTGTTCTGGATAAGGTCCTTCTGTGATCAGTGTTTCTTAATATAAAAACACTAATTAAAATAATCTTAGTAAGATTTTTATTTTTTTTTAATGTTAAAAATGTTATTTCTTAATGCGTACTTTAAAATATTATTTAAGAGGCCAAGAGTCAGGTTCCTATATGAGTATTCCCTGCTGTTGTGTTTGCAATTTCTTTTTGCTTAGTGTTACCACAAAGCGAGTAGGGATTTGGAGTGGAAATTTGAGTCTCATTCAGTTCCGTGCCAGGGTTTGAACTTGCTTTTGTTCTGTGTGTCCTCAAACTGAATTTTTAACCAAAGAGTGTATTACCATTTAACTGTGTAGTCTTGCCAGACACCTTGGCTTTGTATTACATTTTGAGAGGGAGGATTACTTGCTGCGGTGACTGTGCCATCTGTTTTAACAGCAAGCTGAAGCTATGAGTTGTTTTTTTTTAATGCACTGAACAATGTCTGCTCATTTGTGGTCTTTAAGAGAAAAAAAGAAACCTCCTTCGTCTTTCATATCTCATTGTCTTGGTGAAGAACGTATCTTGTGAGTAGGTGCAGGAAAAAAAATCAGAATAAAGAAAAGGGTGATAAGATGGTGGTAACTGTTGAAGCAACAGCATTAGCAACTTCTGGAGTAGAAGAAAGGGATAGAGAATTCCTGTCTGGAGGAAGTCTGCTCTCAGCCTGGTTAGAAGACTCCTGGTCCAGAAAAGGCTGATATGTGCCTAAGTGTCCTCTCCAGTTGTACTCCTGTTTATTGTGGGTTCTGACCTTACAGGGCCTCCTTGAGCTCTAGGGTGATGCCTTAAACCCCTAATGGTTTTTATTTTTCTAATACTTGTAAGTTTTATAAGTAGTGGAGGTAGATTTTAAAAGCAACAGCCCTCACTCCCTTACATCCCTTTCCCTGTAGCACCCTTGTTTACACATTCCTTAACCCTCTTACCCCATTCTATGTTCCCTATATCACTCCTACCCACGAATCCAGTAGAAATGTTTAGTCTTTTGTCAAGGCAAGGACTAGATTGTTGGCAGAACAGTGTATCTTGGCCTAAACCACAGAACACGGTCAAAAACTGGGTGACTATGTACCCTTTGCGCTCGATGATGGTGAAGGTGATGAAGTAGGTGGTCCCGAAATACACCCCAGACCCGTTTTCAGGGGGTGGACCCAGGGCGGTCCAGAGTAAAGGCCACAAGGTGGACACATTTGGGATTGGATGGATGGTATTATAAAATATACCATCTCAGGCACGGCCTGCGCGCGTCTTGTAACATCTTTTGCCTTGGCATAATAAACCCTTTCTTATCTCACCCCTAATTAACTGCTCCGGAGAATTCTTTCAGCACCATAAATCCCATGGCAACAAGGGTCTGTCAGAATACTTGCAGGAGTCTGCAGTGCACTATAGCATCTGTTGGGTTTGGTTTGACTGGTTGGGGGCTGGTTTGTTTTTTTTTTTAAGAAAGTTACCCTTTTATTTTGTTGTTGTTGGATCATAGTAAAAAATTACTATTTAGAACTATTTGATTCAAAGCAAGCGAAAAATTGCTCTGCTCTGTAACCAGGATTGTGAGGTACTCATACCCTTTTTTTTTATGGACACCTGGAATAAATTTGCACAGCTTTTATGAGGTTAGCTGGCATATGCAGACATTATTAAATCTAGATGATATTTCCACCTCAATCTTCAAGCGCCATTCTCATTAAGTTTTGCAATATTTTTCATTTTAAGAGGAAGACACATATCTGTTAGTACCTTATTTGGGTTTTGTAATGTTTTGATTTTAACTGAAATATCACATTGATTTCATAACTTGTAACTGTGCTGTGAAATAATGATTAAAGACTCAGAAAGCACTCATAAAGCAAGTATTGAACAACTCATTGATTTTTTTTTTTCCAAATATTCATATTGTTCCACTTCCAGTTCCATGACATTCTACTCGTGTATCTTCTCTATTTGTTGCGAGGAAAAGGCAACACTTTATCTGATTTATTTCAAAAGGTAATTGTGTGAGTGAAAAATGACATGTTCAGAAAATCAAATCAATTTGATGGAAAGCAATACCAGAGATGTTCTTTGTCCACGGGCAAGTGAGCTGTGTTCTGCTACAGAGTTTTCTGAATGCAGATTGCTGTGGGTGGAAAAGTGTTTTCTTCACAAGACACAAAAATCGTTTCTCTGACACTAATCTCCAGACATGATCAGACAAAGGAGAGCTTAATGGGAAAGTGAGATTTTGTTGATACTTAAGACATCTTTGGGAATTAAAGAAAGCTCGTTGATAAAACACAGTTCATAAGTTGACTGTTATTAAAAAAAATCCTAACAAAGTTAACTGGAAATTAAAAGAACCCTGCAATACAGACAACTGGCCTTTTTTTCTGCCGGTTGGAGAGGACTTTTTAATCGAAAATTAGTGATGTCTTGTTATCTCTTAGAACATACACCCTCAGGATGATTTATGTTGATAATCCTCTTTGTGAGAACACATGAGCAGAGTTGTTCCTTATGGCAGTAAAATCCAGGAGCCATGAGCCCCATTAAGGAAACTCTTAAATATAAAAGCATCTTGATTCTCTCTCTCCTTTCCAATTCTCCTCATGGTGCTTGCTATTTTGAAATTTGCTGGCTTTGGCATTGTTTGATGTATGGGGTAAGATGATGAGGGTTTGGGGATCTTTGTTGTTTGGTTGGTTTTCTTTGATTTTTTTGTTTGGGATTTTTTGTGGGTTTTTTTTGGTTGGTTGGTTTGTTTGTTTTTGTTGTTGTTGTTGTTTTGCTATTGTAACTGTTTTGGATTTGGTGTTTTTTGGTGTTTTGTTGGTTTGGGGATTTTTTCCCCCCAAATCTTGCTGATGTCCCTAGTCTTAGTCCTGTGGAAGGCATTGATAATGACTCTACATATTTCAGTATGCTCTGTATATGAAATCTTGTCTTGCTGAAGCCAGAATTTTGACATCTCTTTGTGATCCTGTATTTTTATAACTATGTCACTCCAAATGAAAGCATATTGGTCACACTTTTTTTTCTTCCCAAAAAGATAGTTTAGAATCCTCATAGTATCAAAAATGGACTCATTCTGATGTAGTGGCATGGCAGTTTTAATGTTCCCAGAGAAGAGACATAAATAAATGCTAAGGCAACCCTAAACTTTTCTGCATTAATTTTTTCTGTAATGGTCCTTAATTAAGAATAGATATTTGTGTTATTTTCCATGCTGCAGGGAAAAAAGTTCTCTTTTGCCTTTAAGTTAGTTCTCTTGACTTGAGGCCGCAAAACAAAAGCGATCAAAGTGTGACTTTTATAACAGAGTCTGACTGCAACCTTAAAAGTGGCCTGGTTGTTGTCCCCTAATTGATAGAATCATAGAATCATAGAATCAGCATGGTTGGAAGGGACCTCTGAGATCATCAATTCCAACCCTTGATCCACTACCACTGTGGTTACTAGACTGTGGCACTAAGTACCACCCTAAGCCTTTCTGCACATAAAAACCCACCCAAACCAGCAATGTTTGCTGTGTCTCTTCGTAGTAATTGCGTATGTAATCCCCTTCATAGTTACATGTTTGTTTTTTTGACTTATATCAATTTTCCACACGCGCAGCTTTTCCCTTTGGCGGATCAGAGGCTCTGCTTTGCACGCCCGCTGTTTGCGTTGGCTGCTGCTGTCGGAGGGAGTCACAGCAGCTCTGACCTTGCACCAGGCTGGGGAGCTGCTGTTCTGCATGATATGAGGGCAATGTTGAACCCCAGGGAGTTTATTTTACCAAGAGATGTGACATCTTTACACCCACTTTAAAACTTACTTTATTGTCATGTGCATACTTATGATTCTTGACGTAGTTTAAATTTGAAACGTTAAAGTGAAATGAACAGCCACAAAAAAAAAAAAATTAGAAATGGTTGGACTCAATCTTGGAAGTCTTTTCCAACCAAAATGATTCTGTAATAAAAGACCTAGTACTATTAGTCTTCAGTACAATAAACAGTTTATTTAGGTCTTCAACTTGTGTAATTTCTTATTCTTTGCACTTTTTTATCACTGAAGAATGGCAGATAATGCTTTTCTGGACAAGATTCATAGGTCAAATGATGTAACCACTGTAGCAGAGCTCTAGGTACAGTTATGTCTTGAATATCTGCATATCCCTGTCATTAGTGTACAGTATTGTCAAAGCCATGTTTTCACGACATAAACTGCACTTCCTCTAAAAAATTTTGTTGCTACTGTAGCAATTCTCTTTTTCTATCCAGTCAGCTTATTACAGAATGATCACAATTTTATGTCAGTAAAAATAATTAATGAAAAAATGTCAAAGAGAAAATTGTATGTGGCTTTTCCAAGATGCAAGGTACACAATAATTACACCTGAAGTTCTGTGCTGGGGTTAGATATAGCAGGATATTTTAAACAATACACAAAAATGTTGAAAATTAGAAACTAATGAAATAGAAGAGGGTATTACAAGAAATAATTTTCCTACATTTATTATGATTAGAATTAATAACTTAATATCAATTAACTTTCATTAGAGTATCAAAATGCCTTGGATGTGATCGTAATTACTTTAGTGTTTAAGCAGAAAAAAAATGGATATTGTGAAAAGACCCAAATGAGACAGGAAAGCAGAAAATTGTAATTTTACATTGCAGTCATTAAACTTGGATCTCATTATACCAAAGATGAATAGTTGCATAGTTGGAATATAAAATATTTAGAGTCTGCAACAAGTACTGTCGACAGACTTATCTACTTAAGGGTAATGGACCTGCTTGTTCTATCTCACTTAAAGTGGGAGAGTGGAAAAGGGTAGGATTATATCCACAAAATAAATGACTGGGATGCAGAAGAATTGTATCTAAACTTCCAACAGCAACAAACATCATGTCACCCAAGTAGCTGCAGGAGGACAGCGGCATTTTAAGTGTTCAGTGTGAGTAGCTTCAGTTGCCATTTGTGAACAGTTTCAGTTGCCATTTGTCTCGCTGGAAACTGATGAATATTTCAGCCTCCTCAGAATCTGAACTTTTGTGATTTCCTCAGAAAGCTCGGTGGGGTACTGAGTCCTTTTGAAAAGCTGTCACTCTGCACTGCCTGAGGTCTCACATCCAGTTTGTGAAGAGGCAAGAATTAAATCTGCACCTCCTGAATCTTGGTCCAATCTTTGGAGCACAAACCCAGCCCTCATTTCAACAGTGGACCAGTGTACAGGAATGGAAACTGAATAATATTTGCAGACAAGTTTTACATCTCATCTGTATATGAATGCACACGGATTCAAAGATGGTATGAAGGCACGCTGGGTATTTTGGGTAGCCCACAATGCCCTGACACATCAGCACGTCAGGATCAGTTTGCAGGAATTCACAGGCTTGTGGTGTCTCTAGGCATTTGCACCTAGAGTTTCATCCTTCATGTCCATTTACCATTGCTGTGGAAAATGTGACTTGACCACAGTTGAAGTACTGGCATCTTTTACAGCTGAACACTGACTGAGAAGTTTGGAAAAAATTTGCAGAACAGCAAGTGGTTTTGACACATGTGTAGACTCTTTCCAGGTGTCTGTAGCCCTCCATCAGTATAAAATACCCAGCTGCACAACTTCAGGCTCTGTAGATCATTATAACTCTCCAGAATATGATCTGCTTCAAGAAATAAATGAAGTTTATTAGCAATTCCAGTTTTTCTTCCTTAAAATCCATTTGTGTATAATAATGCAAGAGAGCTTAGTATAATGTGTGACATTTCATTTCTTTTCCTCTCTCAGGAAAAGCAACCAATGTGTATTTCAGTGAAATGTCTTTGGTAGATTTTAGTAAAAAAAATAAATTAAAAAGAGTTAATTTAAGTGTGAGATAAAAAATAGTGATCATGTGGGTCAATACTTTATAAACTGCAACTGAAAGACAAAATAGAAGCTTTTGATCTATTCTCCAGAGCTCTTGTCTTTTCCCAGGTTCTGCTTGTCTCTTCTTAAGCTCCATTTTCCTTGAAATTTCTAAGTACTGGATGACATAACTTCAGTATGAAACATTTGCAATGCAAGTAAGTGATGGAAGCTATAATTCCATGGCAAAAAATCAAAAATAGATCATACCAATTAATGGCAGTATGTGAATCTGAGAAGTATTTTAAGTCCCTCTCTCAGTAATGTATTAAGGAGTATGTTAAAACTGTAATGCAGAAGGACGGAGGCAGAGGCCCCAGTCTGCATTGCAGTTGATCTTTAACCTACCACAACCCTATTTCAAGCAAGTTTTAGGTTTCATTTGTATCCAAGGAGTTTTTCTCTCACGTAGATTGCCTTCTCAACCATTCTCTTTAACACCCTGGCTGCTTAATTACAGTCCTTTTTTTTTATCTCTGATTTTGAGCAGTCTAAGTTTCATTTCTCTTATCAAAGAAAAATTATTTTTTAACAGTTAAGAGCTTTAGACAATTTTTTTATAGTGTTCTAGAATCAGTTACTTGACACTCAGATATAATATCTAAAAGCTATAACCCAGATTTGAAACTGCAAAGCTGCAAAAGATTTAGCTCATTATTGGACTTTGAAATACCTTCAATTTTAGAAAAATGGAATGTCCTAGTGGGATTGGTCTCTTCTCTGAGGTAACAAGTGACAGCACAAGAGGAAAAGGCCTCAAGTTGTGCCAGGGGATGTTGAGTTGGATGATAGGGGAACTTTCTTCACTGGAAGGGTGGTCAGGCATTAGAGCAGGCTGCCCAGGGAAGTGGTGGAATCACCATCCTTGAAAGTGTTCAAATAAATATGTGGATGTGGCACTTAGGGACATGGTTTCGCAGTGAATGTGTCAGTTCTGGGTTAACAGTTGCACTCATTGATCCTAAAGACCCTTTCCAACCTAAAGCGTTCTGTGATTCAGTATCAAACACAGCATCTAAAGCATATTTCTAAAGATAAAATTTCAACTAAAAGTTTAAAAGCAAGTTTTGAATGGTCACGTTGCTGGCCTTCCCCAGCACCTGTCTCAAAAGAGTTGAGCAATGAGACTGTTGAGACAAAAGGCTCAAAATCACGGGTAAGCTTTGTAACAGCTTTAACAATGTCATTTTCTTATTCTTCAGAGTCTTATTCAAGAAAACGGAACAAAAATCACAGGTTTATCCAAACAGAATTAACTAAACAACAAGAGTGTGCAAAGGAAAAGCATGGGTGCTCCAAAGACCTCAGGGTCAGCAAAGATTTACTCAACTCTCCACATCCCTTTCAGTTCCTTCTGTGTCGCTGATATTTATTCCCCTGCCTCTTCTTAAATCTGCTTGAGGCTGCCAATTAGCCTCATTAGCATGCCCTCCAGGCTTCCCTCTGCACAGTTGTATTGCCATGTGAGCTGTCAGCTCTGAGAATGGGAGGTTTCTGTAAGAAGGCCTTTCAGCCTCTGGACTGTCGAGTGAGTTGCGTTTCTGACACTGGAATTAATTGGCTGTGGAGTTCAAACATCTGGATTATTGTGCTCGTGGGCTAGCTGGCCCACAGCTGCTTATAGGTTGTTTTCCTTTAAATTAGAATCAGGCCTGCAGATGAATTAACTCTTTCTCATCTCCCATATTTGTTTTTGACAGAGCTGAGTATTTCTCTTTGCTCAGCCTTTCCCTGTGCATGGAATGACTGCCGTCTTACATCTACTGTTAACAAAAAATCATTAGGACGCTTTCCCAAAATAAACTAGAAACAGCTGGTTTATAGAAAATCAGAGGATGGCACAACTTTTTGAACAGAAACTTCTACAAGGCATAGAGTTTTAAAAGCAAAAACAAGACTATGAGAATCTGTCCAACAGCCAGGCTGTTCATCATTCAGGAAAATTTTCACATATATGATCTCCATGAGGATTCATCCTTAATAAACCATCAGACAAGCCACCAGCTGCAGTCTCTGACTTCATTAACTTTAATAAAATAGTAATGTACACCAGTCAGCTGTGGATCCTGGAGTGTAATGAATATTTCTCTCAGAAATGCCTCCTTCAGGTTATTGTGATTCAGAAAGTGTAAAGCCAACCCTGGTCCATATTAAAAAACATTTTGAACTTTAACATGAGGATTTTAGGTGAAATTTAGTAGTGGAACTAGTCATTTCTGGTTTGGAACGTTGAAAAGAAGAAATATTTGCATGAACTAATTTGTAAAGCTTTGTTAAAACGTTTGCGTCGTAAAAATTATTATTTACCACTAAAAGACAGTGTCTGAACCTTCATTTTTTTTCCTTCTGTATAGTTAGACATAAGTAATATTTTCTTCATTCCCTTAAGGGAAATCAATTCTAGTAATTTCCCACTGTTTTCTAGTTGTTTTTTCAACTTGTTGCTGTAGTATTACTGAAAAGTGGGGGAAATGTAGAAACAAGGATGTCCATCAAATCTTTATATGTGTGGTACCAAGAATTGCATTTGAAGGAACAGATAATTTGAGCCATGGAGTGGAAAGGACCTTAAACCCTCCCTTGTCCTATTGCTGTAGCACTTGGTGCTTCTGAGGTGGCAGATGCCAGGAGAACAGGGATAAGTAACTCAGCAAATCACATTACTTAGACCTAAAAGATTAAATGGGAGGGAAAGCTTGTCAACTTATGAAAATAGGTTTACTGCTGAAAATATCCATTCAAGTCAGGAATGTGTAGGTCTTCCTAAGCCAGAATTTAAGGGCTGTGCCTCAACTTGCAGTTTATGAGGAATTGAGGGCCTGCAACTATTAAAATCAGGCACCTTCTCAAAATGAAAAACCATTCAACAAAATTTCATGTGCATTCTTAACATTGAAATTAATTTTCAGAGCTTTAAAACCACTCACGGGTTTGGGGTTTGAGTTTTGGGTTCTGAAGAGAGGGAGGTGGGAAAGTTGGACCTTTTGACAAGTTTGGGGGTTTTTTATTATTTTCAAGATCAAAGATCACTCTGTTAATTTTATGCTGCTTATACCTTTTTATTCGTATTAGTATTTGCTGTTTGATGTGTACAAGAAAGAATAAAGTTCGATGTTTTATATTGATTTTCAGAGGTTCCAGCTGAAATTGTGCTGTGCATTTCCAAGAGGTTACTGCAATTTATCCCAGTTCATTAGATCACAAATTCTTTGAAGCTAAGGGCTATCTTTTTGATGTTTGTACAGCCTCTAGAATAACGAAACTGAGGCTCTAGATGTGACCCTGATGCAAATAGTCAGAGATCAAAGCTCAGAATTAGCAGGGCACCAGAAGACCTTGGATTTGGTCTCATGAAATTTCTTCTCAGTTGGGATAATGAAATGATAATGCAGATAAGAAATGGGTGAGTTATTATCCTCAGTTTAAACATAATGAAGGAAAGGAAGTAATGCTGAAGGTTTTCTGCATATCTGCCCCAAATCTGTTCTCACATCAGATCCCAGATTTTGAATTTTACTTCCATGCCTTGAGCTCAAGATTAAATGAGTTCTCCACACCTGCTCTCTGAGTGGAAAGGATTTGGTTGCTATTTAGAGAGGACCCCAAATCCTTATATGAAGGTTTTTTAAATATACTGTTTTCTAATTCTATGGTCACCTAGTGATGTATCACTATAATGATCTAGACTAGACTGATTTTACTAGTTCAGCAGCAGATTGAGGCCTTTTATTGGAAAGCATAATATTTTTTATGAAGTAAGAAGTGAAAGCCAAAGTAAGTGTTGGACTAATTACCATAGTAAAATAATTTACATATTACTTTCCATCTCAGTTATGTTCTCTTGAAGCGGTTCATCAGCGAATGTCCATCACATCTGCTGATGGATGTCAGGCCATGCTAATAGTGGTTTTATGTAATATCTGACACTGTCAGGTTGAAGTAGTCGCTATTATATATTTTTGTATTTCTCTAAAATAATCACGCTAATAAAAAAAATTCAGTTTTCTACGTTGTACTGTGTAACAGGAAGCACATATGTTTAGGTAATGCTCTGAAAATTTGTTACATATTCATAAAGGTAGCTTATAGAGGCAATTCTTTCTGTTCCAAATATTATTTTAAAATAAATTACTCCTATCCTGGCTGGCTTTTGAAAAACCTCTGACATCGATATAGTTCAAGTGTCTGAAGGGCAGGTGTCGAATTATGGAGATCACATCTGTTTTATAGCTCTATTTCTTGCAAGATTATGTGGAGAAAAGGCAGTTTCTTCTTAAAACTAGAAGAATACAGACAGAGTCATAAAATAGTAATCATTACTTGGCTATCCCAGTCAAATATTCTCTGGAAATTTCTGGGGGTATTCTGTGAATGTGGTAACTCAGAAAAAATGTCTACAGGTGTCATTTGTGTAAAATTATCAATACATTTAAAGTAGCAGATGGAGCTTAGGAAGTGGTTTCTAGGAGCAAGTTAAAAAATTACATTTTTAGTTAGACACGGGCGTTTTTTTGGCCGCTTATATCAAAATATTGCTATTAATTTCTGTGAATATAGCACTTAGTTTAGCACATTCTTGTAATTATCCGATTATGAATTACAGTTCACATACTGACTCAACATATTTCCCCACAAATATAAAAAAATTAGGCTCATTCTTGCTTTCCAGATGAAGTGGTTCACAGTATAGAAAATATATAGTTTAGGGGGAAAAAAAAAAGAAAAAACAACAAAGAAAAAACAACAAAAAGGTAGTTCACACTTCATGTTCCTGTCCTTTAATACACCTCAGCACCTGTATGTGTCCTGTGGTGTCTGTCTATTATCTTGCACATAGAATGTATGTATAAATCATTTGCTACACACCAAAGTAGTTCTAATACTAGAATTTAAAGAACAGATTATCTTCTTGATAATCATAGCTAAAAAAAAAAAAAAAAACAAAAAAAAAAACCAAAAAACACACAGATTATGACCAAAATTTGGGTTCCAGGAAAAAAATTACCAGAAGTCATATTAAATCTCCAGGCTGCTAAAGCTAAAGCACGAGCTCTACACATTCATAGCTCTTTCTCCAGAATAACCACTTTCTGGTGTGCTGCTTGTCCTCTGTTTGACAGCCCATTGATTCTATGAATCAAGAATTAAAACAGGAGTCATTTATTCTAATTATGGTGCAGTAAGGCTCACAGTATTAAAAGTCCTGCTGCAGTGCCCTTAAAATAGGCAATTTCTTGTTTCACATTAAACTGGGAAAGGTCTTTAATAAACTTAGAGTCATGGATAATAGCTATTTGTTCCTATTACTGAGGCTATTTGTGTTTGAATGAGGGTTCCTAACTGTGACTTCTTCTGTTTTTTGTCCCACAGGAATTCCTGTTTCTGTGTTTGTAATGTCATTGCATGTTGCCGTGGCAAAAGTGTGATAGTACAAGTTCAGCATTATCATGTTAGTCGAGGGCAAAGAAGGCAGAAATTAGAGCAAAATAAACTTTAATCACAAAAATGGGAAACATCTGTGGAATTTTATCTCTGCTTTTATAAGATAGTGTTTTCCAGTACAAAGGAGTAACTTCAATACTTTTTCATTTGTATTTAGACATACTCTGTGTTTCCAGTTTTTGCTTTTACATAGGAATTTCTTCTAGAACTCGCAGGGTTTATTTACACCAAGCAGAGTAAGGTTGTAATAATTTTCCATCCAGCTTCAGTCTGAAGAAGATTACTGCAAACCAAACACAGAATTGCACAATCCCACCTTGAACTGGCACATGGGAACTCCTGGCTGTTCCTGTGCATGTTGTTATGAGAGGAAGGATCTGAAGCCTGTGCTCAAAGTCGTGCCTGGCAGTGAAGTCATCTGGGAAGCATCTCTCTGAAGGAGCTCTTGGAATGATGTCATGGCCTGTTTACTTGGGTGGCTCAGAGGTTCTGAGTGAATCAAAATGCTCCCAGTTTTAGAAAGCTTCGCCTTCTTAATAAAGCAGAATGGTTTTTCCAGCTTTGTGAATAGAGATTGCTTTTGTTATTTAACACTTGGGCATCGCAGCTTGTTTCTTCGTGAGGGTTCTTTGTCATCTCGGTTCAGTTTTCACTGTGCTTGGGGAGGTTTTGTCTGACAGGCCTACACTTTGCAGCAGGAAAAAAAGAGTCAGCAGGACAGATGGAGCTTGAGAATATGGAGTTCAAGCTTTAACTTGCGATATTTTGTGAACAAAAGTGAGATATCCTGCAGTATGCTAACACAGAGCTGACCAGTATGTGCTAGGAATGGTGGCTTTAGGAAAGCCAGTGCATCGATAGAGCAGAGGAAAACAGAGCCAAAAACTAGGACAGCAGTTTTGCATAACTTTTACAGGGTGTTAAAGTTGTTATAAAAATACCAGCACTTGGGATCTTGATCTTGCTGTCCCTTTAACTGTGTAGCATTTTACAGGATAGGCGTGGAGTTTTTTTGAGGGAGTAGAGAATGTGGGAATCTGTCCTTTCTGTACTGGAATGCTAAAGAAAATTAACTTTTTTGGGGGATAGAATAGTGTGTTTTCATAAGTAGTAACAACTAAAATGTTTTTTCATACAGTGGGGCAGGGAAGTTCTACCAGATTGTTGCTGAGCATCATTCTCAGACTTTAAGTAGGAAGTAAAGCAAAGGTGGTCTCTGTGTTCCAACAGTTTCTAACAGTACATTTCATATCTTTGCAAAAGAGTCTGTAGATGTAGTAGAGCTGTTTGTATTACTTCAGTGGAATGTAGGAGTTGTTGCAATCGTGTCTTACGGTTAAGGTAAATTCAATCACTGCATTGGCATCTGGTTTATGAAAACAAAAAGAAAAAAGCAGCAAATTATGTCGACTTTCTTACATTAAGTTATTTGAAGATGACTTAGTGAAAATAGTATTTCAGTAAATTTGAGGGCTTTGTCAGATTTTACTACTTTCACAGAGAAATGATGATTGAGTTGAATCAAATTCCTGTGGTGCAGAACTAAGTCTAATGTCTAATTATGGGCTTGTAAAGCTGAAAAATGTTATTATGCACTTCTAAATCTGAAAATTTAGTATTTCAAATAGGGAATACATATCATTTTTAGATGGCTCTTTTCAGTGAAGGTAAATTACATATTTTTTTTACTGGAAACAGTCCAGTCAGAAATTTTTTTAATTGAAACATTCAAGCAGCATGATGTGTCTTCAGTGAGCAAGTATGAGAGGCACTTCATGTTTGGAATATCCTTTTTAAATGAAGTGTCAGGTTTGATATTTAGTTCTGTTTACCCTGTCTGCATACAGAATGGTTCTTGTGCTTGTGCAGGTACCCTTTTCTGTGCACAGGCATCATCAGCCTTCACTGAATATTGGTTCAACAATGATAATTCTTACAGAAATAAAGAAGTACTATATTTTAAAGATTGAACAGTGAATTTAGAGCTGTCAGTTCTTAGTTCTTAGAGGTCAGAAACTAAATAGAACCTAAACTAATGTGAGAGTAAGAACAGAGGTTTGCAGGAGCTGGCAAGGATGTTATTCCGCATCTCCAGTTGGACGGCTCAGCCGTTTTCTGTGCAAGTCAGAAGGAACTCAGAAAGATCACACACAGGGTGAAGCTGGATCACATTAGTCAGCAGTGTGCTCATTTGATGTGTTTTCTCTTGTTAGTCATCCTGAAGCTTTCAGGCAGTAACAAAGATACACCGCAGGAGGCTCAGCAGAGTTGTGAGTAGCAGTGGAGAAAGAGAAGGTAGTGGTTTGATGCCGTTGTTTGATGTTAGATGAGCCTGTGTTAGGTGTCAATAGTTCATGTACTGAAGCAAAAGAGCTGTAATAACTTGAGGAAGGTGCCTTTGGATAATCCACAGATATTCCCTGGCGCAGTAAAAGGAGCTGACAGATGCTCCTACCAAAAGAAAAGTAAATAATCTGTTCACATGTAAAAGCAAAAACTGGAAACACAGAGTGTGTCTAAGTTGAAACCCAGAGGATGAAGTTTGGAAGCATGTTGTTCTTTAATTTACTCCTTCATTACATCTGTAAATGGAGTGGGTTGGATCTCAGGAAAAGGTTCTTCCCCCAGAATGTGGATGGGCACTGAACAGGCTCCCCAGGGCAGTGGGCACAGCACCAAGGCTGCCAGAGTTCAAGAAGTGTTTGGATGACGCTCTCAGGCCCATGGTGGGATTCCTGTGCAGGGTCAGGAGTTGGACTTTAGGGTATTAAAGGGCCCCTTCCAACTCAGAATATTCTATAATTCTATGACTTTACTCAACCTCTGAGTGCAGGATTCTTTCATGTGGAGGCTAAAGACCGTTGCAGCACACATGAAGAAAGAATGCTGTCAAAAGAATGCGTGTGACCCAGTCACAACCAGGGAATGTATGATCAGAAATTACTTTTTTTCTCCTAGTGATAAATTTGCTCTCAGTACCATCTTCCCCTGCCCTTGTTTATTATATGCCAAATATTATTTATCAGCTATGGGAAGTGCACCTGGAATTAAAGTGAAAAGAAGCCTTCAGCATGATATACTACTAGTATTAGCATCACTGTCATTTGTGGACTGTTAAAACGTTCCTTTTTAAGCCCTTTTTGCATACATCAGAAGTTTTTAAAGAATTATCTAAAAATTTCTTGATCTCCTTAGATTTTTTTTTTCCTAGAAGCTCCTGAAATGCTGTAGAGATTTGATGCACTGAAGAAATACTGAATGTTTTTTCCTGTACAGCTGGTGTTTTCCACAGTGGCAGTCTTGACAAGACAAATGTTTTACCTTTTCTGCTTTTTTCTATGTACCAACCTACTCTTATCTGCCTTGTGGAGGTACCAGCTGTATTTCTTAACATTGTTTTATTTTTAGGATTGGATGCTTTAATGCAGGGAACAGCTTTGATAGCTGTATTGCACTGCAATTTGATTTTTGATTTTATCCTTGCTCACAGCCCCCTTAGCATATGACCATGCTGATCTCTCTGGGGAAGATTTAAGTTTTGATCATTTACAAAGTGGGTCTTAGGGTCTCCTGAAGTTCTGCTTACGAACAAATTATTTATGACGGTGTAAATATATACTTCTAGTGTTTTTCCTTTTTCTGTGCCATTTTCCCATCTGGCTGCAGATGAAAATGCAGTGGGACTTGAGGCAGAATGTGACCTGGTGTAATCATTCTCATTTTTTTGCCTTTAAAATTACACCAAGCTGTAGTCAACCTACTTGGTCCCCACATCAGGTTTCTTCCCAATCAGCAGCCACATAATTTCTCTTCTCGCCACATCTGAACAAGGGTTAGAAGACAGGTGTAGGCAGGATTAGGGTTGCCACATGTCCTCAGTTTCTCAGGCATCTTTGCCCAAATATTTCCAGGTATTCCTGTTTCCAGACATTTCCATCCAGGGGATGGTGAGGTGTCCTACTCCAAGGGTTGTCTGTGTCCACCACTGTTCAAAGATAGGTAGAGCTTTAGTTACCAAATTATGTTCTTTATTATTTATTCATAAATCCAAATTGAAAGACTGAAATGACTGCTTACAAGTTTGGTAGTGGAGAATTCTTAGTTACAGCACTTCAAGAGAACAGAAGAAAGTACAAATTAAATCAGTGTGCAAAGTACAAATTCAAAGTTGTTGAGAGGGTTAGTTAAAGTTAAACACAATGTGAGTTTTACACCACTGCATCTGGAAGTTTGCTTTAACTGTTACCTAATTATTTTACGTTCCTTTCTCTAATGCTCTCTTTCTTCCCCCCAAAAAATTCAATGGCTTATTAAATAGATTTTTTTTATATCCTAATTTCTGTAAATATTTTCACCTCTGTGTTTTCTCACATGCATTTGGCTTAATTCTATTGATGGATAAAATACCCGCTAATATTTGATTTCCATCAGAAGACCCTTTTTAAAATGTTTTTAATTGTGTATTCCTTAATTTTTCATGAATAGTGCTCAAACACTCCCTAAAAAAAATGCATAATTTTTTTTCCTGTGTCAGAGCCACCACTGGTGTGGAACATTACATGTCAGATGAGCAGAGGATATTCAGGGAATGTGCTGATGTCTGTGCCACTTTTCTATCTCATACTCCCATGTGGTGAGTTAGATTTCTGCTCTCATTTGAGCAGCAATCATGCCTGGTAGAGACAGTTGCTTTAAAATTGTCATTAGAAAAATGCTCCCCAAAAGGGAAAAATCCAAACACTTATGTGCTCTGGCAAAAACACGAAATTGTAGGAAAACAAGGAAGCTGTTGCGGGTGAGGAACTGGACTGTGGGGTGGGGAAAGAGAAGAAACCCAAAATAGAAAGAGGTGTATGTTTTATGGTCCATACTGTCCTTCTGCTGTTCAAGAGATGGAGAAGGTTCATGTAGGCAAGGCTGAGCAAAAACTATGCATGTTTTAAGAGGTGGTTCACAGCTTAGACGTTTGTTCTTCTGTTTTCTGCAAGGCTTCAAAACTAGTCTCACTTCTCCTTTATTCTTGTTTTGTGTCCTGTTGTTCTGATGTTATCACAATGTGGACACATTTGTCTTCCTTCCCGCAGTAAATCATCCTCCCTGTAGAATGGAGGAGATTGGAGGAGCTAATTTTTCAAATGTTGGCTGCAGGTATCCAGTAATTATTTTTTCATTTTTTTTCCCTTTCTTTATTGTATAAGTTTGGTAAGTACTATTTTCTTATAATTGCATTTAAATCTGCATGAAAGAGAACCTTTAATGTTCAGGGATTTCAGAATAATAAAGAAATGTGGCACTGCAAAAGATTGGGGTTTTTAAAGATTGAAATGTGAGGACAAAAGAAAACAGATGTTGTTTAAAATTAAAATATCCTACACTGCTCTCTACTGGAAGAGTGGAAGTCTACATTAAATATTCAAAAGTGCACCTAAAACTATTTCTTAGTCAAGTTTAGTGTTTGGGGGTTTTTTTTGACTCTGGTAAAACAAAATTTTCCAAAGCATGGATAGTCTTTTGTATCCATCTTAAGTTTTGAGAAAAGCACCTGGATATACTGTGAAAACAGTAAGATCTTGAGGGTCAAAATGTAAGCTTCCAGGGGGAAGAATTACTGGAGAGTGTCCTGCTAATGTCAAGGAAAAAAAAATGAACTGTTAACCTTCAAAATTCACCTGACCTTACTAATGGGCTGTATCAGAACAGCAATAGTCTCATCAGAACTGGAAAGGATCCTGGATGCCTGAAGCTACCCCATGTTTGAATTGATTTTTAAGTGAGCCAACAAAATAAAAGTATGGAAGATTCACCTTTTAGTCATTTCTCTAGCCAAAGCACAACTATAAAAGCAGTTTTAATAATGTCACTGTGGACTCGGACCAAACGTGTTTTGCCCACATAGAATGCACAGGAAAATTTTCATCTGCATTCTGCAGGAATGAAGGATCTCTGTGAGAGTTTGGTGTGTAAGACAGCCCTCCTGGCCATTACAGGGTGTGATTATTCTCCCAGTTGCTGTTGATGATAAAACTTCTGCTGATTTTAACATGTTAATTCTCTTGTGAATCTTTGCACGTGGAGTGAACACATCTGGTTGTCTGCTGATGTCAGATTATAAACAGTTTGATCTGAGGTGTTCATCTTGTGTATGACTGGTCAACAGCTCACTTTCTTAATGGCAAACATCAATGTACTTTAAAGGAATACTTAAATGGTTCTCACTGATGAGGTCTCTTGACCTCATAAATTTCTGGTTATAGAAAGCTGCAAGTGAAATCAGAATAAGTAATATATCAGAAAATTAATTTTTCATCAGTGAAAAATGTGTAGTAATTTACATGGGAAAAACATTGTTTTAGCTTGCTTTACGTTATATGAATATTAAAATGTCATCCTCTTCGAACTTCTTAAAGTATCCAATGAAAATTCAGTATAATCATGATGATCTTCTCATTAATAATAAAAAAATACATAAATATTTTAAAATACGAGTCTAGTGGCACGCCTAATTTATTGATCTTTTTTCTTTGAATTGGTTTGTTATGCATGAAGTTACACCAAACTCAAGAATAATCTTTTTCCTAGTTACAAGCAGTAAACATATGTAGCAGTCATATGTAAACATTTTCCAGCTCTGTTATGTGTTAGAACACATTACTTGTGTAAAGAACACTGAAGAGTTTAGTGCAGTTATTATTTTGCATATAGGATTAATAGTGAATGATCTAAAGGGAAACTGCTATGTTATTTTCTGTTTGTTGTGCAGTCAAGTGTAGGAGTTTTTAGCTTGACTCTCAGGAACAGTTACACTTCATATGAAGGTTGTTCTGCAGAAAGGAACCTGAAGTGCTGAAAACAACCCCACTGACTTTTCAAGTTCCCACCTAGAACTCTGTGATGGTTCTGCTCTCTGAAGAAGCCCGGGCTTGAAAAGGGAAGGTTCAGATTTACGCCCTTTTGCTTGGAATTTTTATTGGAGAAACCCTTCCACGCTCAGTGCTTGTGCTGTTCCTTCTGCAGCTGGGCTGAATTCCTGAGGTAGCACATATCTGCCCTTTGTGTTTGAAATGGCCATCTCCCCGTTTCGGGAGGCTGGTGAATTAGTTGTTATTTACTTTAGAAATCCCCAAGGTGGCAATGCAGCCTCCGTGTCAGAGACTGTACAAACACGGAGTCCTTTAACTAAAAAGTAAGTTGTAAAATCTCGGTTTTCAAAAATTCTAATATTTTCCCACTCTAAGACAGGGGTAAAAAGTATGAAAATCCATTTTTCTCTAGGTTTGAGAGATCAATAGATTAGTGAAAGGGGTTTTGTACATAGTAAGGCTGTGTTTGTATAGTCTTCTAGTAGTGTGTGTAAATGTATCACCTCTGTTTTAAGGAAAGCCTGTTGTTTTATTAATTTAGGATTACCTGTTTCTTGGGTCACTTGTGGGTTTAGCTGCAATAAAGCTACTTTTGGGGAAAATCTGCTGTTAATTGACCTCCTCTTTGACTGAGGCAGTCTCTGTTCTACAGAATGAGTGATTTCAGTGGGTCCAATGGAAATGGAGTTAATGTCTGGGCTATTGCTGGTTATAATGTCTCTGTTTTGCTTTGGGAGTGCTAGTTTAAGAAAGCTTGTTAAACCAGTTTGGATGTTTTTTAAGGGCCACTGTGAGGTTACATCTGTTCTGCTATTAAAAATGTTGAAGTCCCAGCTTTGCAAATAGATATATTTGCTCAGCTTAACTGATATGAGTGATACCATGCTAATTGGCACCTAATATTAAACAAAAAATGATGAGAGTTCACATGGAAAAGGCACAGAGCAGAGGAAAAAGCAAGCAATAACAAGCTTCCAGTTAAAACATTAGCTACTTAACCCTATATCGCACAGTCATTATTTTGTTACAATTTTGTTACGATAAACTTTTTCTGGTTTGAAATTCTGTCAATATTTTGTCCGCAAATAGGACAGTCCAATTAATACAAATATTCAGAATATTTCCCCTTAATTGCTGGTGTTCTCTATATTACTCTTACCAAAAATAAATAAATAAAAGAGAGGTTGAGCATGAAATGTGTAAACAATTTGAATGCTCCTGAATTTAAAAAATATAGGATTGCAATTAAAAGAGATACAAGTAGATACAAACACTACAATCCATGGCATGGCCTTATAATTTCTTATTGATATTAACATTTAAGGTACAAATCTTTGTCTATCTGGATTAAATGCATCTTGCTGTATTTTCCCACACTGAATAGTTTATTATGCATAAGCTCAAATTCCACATCCAGTTCAAAACTGCTGAGATCAATAGAAACTTCAGTAGTGATGCTTAATGTCAAAACTGACTCTCATCTGGAAAGACAGTGCATCGTAGATGACTGATTGAATTCTGGTGGGTTATGTTCCCTAAATACTGGTGTTTCTATATTCTCGAGTCTTGGTTGCTTACTTCTTTTGTAACCTGTTGAGCAAACCCAAAGGGTTTCTTCAGGTCTTGTCAGTCTTTGAAACCTGTGCTCACAGCAGTTTATCTTTCTGTTTACATCTCTACTTCACCCTCCTCTCCATAATCAGAAATGTTAATTTCTGGGTTGGGAGACATTACTATGAGCTTTAAAATTCAGTGACATTTAACAGATTCCCCAGCTGTGGCAGAAGTTTCATTTGATGCTTCCACTTTCTAAGGCAGTGATGTGAATTAGCAGGAGGCACAAGCCCCTGGGAAAACTGTGGTTGTGGAAGTTACTGTTCATGGAAAGGCTGGTTCGTTACTGGGATTCGTTGAATACAGCAAAGATATCTCCATCCTTTCTGGACTGTGAATCTGAGGAGAAAGCTGAGAAGAAAGTTGCGGGGAAATGACTCTGTTGCTTTTGAGGTGTCTTTTGCTATCTCGGATTTCAATTCTCCGGATGGGAGCAAGCAAATAAGAAACACAGGGCAGCCCTCTGCCCTTCTGGAGAAATAACTGCAGGTGAGGCAGCATAACCTGGGGCAATCTAGACGTGTGTGACCCAATTCCACCCAAAGCCTGACTCTAAATCTATCGAGAGGTACCAGGCTGCCTACACTGGCAATGTCTCTGGAGCTGCCAGTTTCAAAACTACCCAAATATTAGGAATCACACATGGAAGAAGCATGCTGAGCTGTCTTCCCCTTCTCCAGGGGCAGCAGTGACCTGTGTGCTCTGCTCACTGAGCCCTGTTCACACCTGCAGCTGTTATTTCCTGTGTTCATGCAGGATTCCTGCACAGTGTATCGTGTACCTGCTCACAAACTTGCAGCAATTTTACTTCTGCCCCTCACGTTCTGCCAAGTGTGGAGTGTATAAATATGCTTGTGTACAGGTATCTGGGATTATTGGCATTTCAGCATTCCCCTGAAATTCTTATTTGACCTTATCCATTCTTTTTCTTTTTTTTTCCCCCACATACACTTGCCCAATATTCACTCACCTTCCCTTTCTGTCTCTGCCATGTATAGTATACATAATGTCCAAGAGTCATTCCTCCTTCCCTAGATGCATTTTGTGCAGCTGTCACTTTTCCAGGGAAGATCACCACCTCTGTTTAAAGCCACCAGAGATGTTGCATGAAAGAAATTAAATAGCAGAGGTTTCTGCTTTGTTATTACAAACCCTTGCTGTCTGAGCTGGAGAATTGTAACAGCAGAGACCGTGGACAGCAGATGTGGGGGGGTGGGTGATTTACACACTGTTGTATGCAAGGTGGCACATCATATTTCAGAGTCAGCAGCAAATTTCCAATGAGGCTTAATCGTTGTTGGAGCTGCATAGTTTCTTTGCAGGAACAAAACTTGAGCCTACTCAAGCTTTTGAGTGTTTAATAGAATTTAAAACTTCAGAGTTACTCTGTCAAAAGCATCTGTAGCTTGGCAAATTTAAATTCCTTTTGAAACTGCTAGGACTTAAAAAATTTACATACCTCTGTGTGTCATGTTACACAAAACATTGTGCACTTTAGTGATA
Source organism: Corapipo altera (assembly GCF_003945725.1). NCBI lineage: Eukaryota > Metazoa > Chordata > Aves > Passeriformes > Pipridae > Corapipo > Corapipo altera. Next base: position 270,176 of record NW_020884987.1, read on the forward strand.
AAGTGAGGGGGGAGGTTCTTGCTACCACTGTTTTGGCATATACATGTATTAGTGTGGCTTCATGTGAAAATTGGGCAATTCAAAATTAAGGAATATATTACACAGATCAGCTTGAGGTGGGGGTTATCATACCTTTTGTAACAGTGTAGTAGAAGGCAAGCAAAACTGTACTGAACACAAAAGCATTCTGTTGTACAAATAAAGAAAGGGTAAGGTCCCTTTCTATATTAACAGGTGCATGTTTGGTTTTCATTAAAACCTCATTTGGTAAAAATATCAACTCTGGTCAAAATTCTTTGAATATGACCCTCACTTTTATGTAAGTTGGAGCCTAGTTTCTTTAAATCTATGAAATTACTGTACCAAGCATCTCTGAGAGAAAAATCAGTCCCTTTCATTTGTCTTGCATCACTGTATGAAAGTTTCAGCCGAATAGTCCAAATGACTGGCTCATGTTGATTCACAGAAGAATCTTCTATCAGTACTTTTTGTGCATTTTTTCATTATTTTCTAAAAGGAGATTACCAAAATAATGATTTCCATGTGGAAAAAGGTGCTTTACCCTCTATTTGCAGATTTGTATAGGATTTTTTTTTAAAGGTGATTTTAATAACTCTTATATTTGTCTAATTAGAATTTAATTCCTGTTATTCTCTTGATTAGAAATAGCCATATGAAGATTTGCTATTTGAAACAACTGCCTTTCCAAAATGTTTTTTGGAAATAGCTGGGAAATAAGATCACTTGAGTTGATTAGGCCTTTCAATGCATAACTTACTGCTCACAAATTGCAATCTTTTCAGTTCCTTGGCAGTACGGAAGTGGAGCAGCCCAAAGGCACTGAAGTTGTAAGAGATGCTGTTAGAAAATTAAAGGTAAGAAAGAATTTTTAATGAAATACAGATGGAATGTGTTCTTGACCTGTTTTCACAGCTGAGACACTTTGTACATTTTCTAGGTAATTTCATTGGTTCTAGAAGCAGTTGCTTTTAGTAATCTCTTCACTGGTGTGTTGGCTCTTCTTTATTATGTCTGTATTGTCAGGTCTTCAGCTATAAAAATATTTAGGTCTCTTACACATTAAACAATTATGTATAAATATTTATGAAGTTAACGTAGTTTGTTCGGTAATACTTGTTCTTTGGAAACTTTAGGGCTTCATTAATGCAAACTGAGGTGGCAAGAATTCGTTTTAGCTGCCATCCCCACTTCAGGGCTGATTCACACCGATGGCTGAGAAAATCAGACTTTTACAGTTTCTTCTTGGCTGTGCGTCCTCAGGCACTGAGGGATTTGGTGGACAACTAGAAATATCCCAGTGAAATGACCTGTTGAGTGTTGTTAACTGATAACATGGCTTGAACTTGACGGTTGAGTGACAGCTGATGTGCTCGGAGCCCTTCAGGTGCCGGGAGCTGCAGCAGGGAATGCTGATTTCCCTGCCCTGCTCACACCCACTGCTTTGGAATTGTGCTGCTTCATGCTCAACTGCTTAGAACTGCTGGAGCTTTAGTTTATTTAGATGGAACACCTCCCTACTCTGGCACTTTCCATTACTTTTTTTGGGGCTTTTAAATACGTTTCCTTGGAAAATCGGCAGGAAACTTTGGGAATTAATATTGAAAAATTCGATTCTGTGCTATTGCCAAAATAAAAAGGGGAAGAAAGAAGACATGAAATTACTCACGTAGCTCAGCTTTTAAAACTGAAGTTTCCCTTGAATAAGCCATCTTTACACGATTGATCAATAATTGTATTAAGGGATTGAAACAGAAGTTCTTAGGCCTTGTTTTTGCTCTACCAAAAATAGTACAGCTGCCTATAAAAGTTTGTTTATTCAATTCTTAAAGTGTTTTGTGCCAAAAAAGATTTACCTGTTGCTGTTAGAGCCATAATTGCCTATTTATCAACTACTGAAACAATTACCTTTCCAAAATGTTTTTTGGAAATAGCTGGGAAATAAGATTGCTTGAGTTGATTAGGCTTTTCAATGGATAACTTACTGCTCGCAGTTTTCACAAACTTGAAAAACTTTTTTTCAAGTGCTCTAGGCTAAGGTAAGTCTGACCCTTTCTTAACCATTACAGCATTCTACCAGTGAAAAAAAATGTGTGGGGTTTTGTGCACCTTATGCAGTTTATGGCTAATACTGGAGTGAAGCCTGTCATGTTCCTTGTTTTGTGTTTATAAAATTCCAACACCCCGTGCAAAGTTAATTCTGTGCAGATTTGTCATGATGATAACCTGCAATGGGGAAGCTTTGATTATATTTATGATGTTTTATCAGGCTTTTCCTAAGTAAAACAGCTGCTAAGTGTCTCTCTCTCACTGGTAGAACTCCAGACTAACCTGTAGGAAGAGCCAGAAATTTTGTGTATATATATTTTTGGTGTCACTGGAGTATGCTGATATCTGTTCTAACTTTTTACACCTGTTCCCTACGTAAACCACCTTGGAGACAGATGTCCGAATAGTTGCTGCCAGAATCACTCCATTTTCTTCAGGTTTGGAATTTTGGAGCTTAGATGTCAAGTATTATATGTGATCTTACGTAATCATAACTTTATTAGAAAACTTCCAAAGTAATTAACTAAAGGCAGCTTTTGGAAGGACTTGAAAAATCTTGGAACAGAATTCAGAGAACAATAAAATAGTTTTAAGTTTGAAACAATCGCCAATTAATTGAATACTCATTTCAGCACTGACTTATGTTGTGTATTGTATTGTTTGAAAAGAAGCCTCGAGGTATTTGGTTTTATTATTAAGCACATGTCTGTAATTTGTTTTTAGAAAATCCTAATTGAAAATTTTAAAACCAATTAAACGAGCTTGAAAGCTAATGCCTTATATTGAAAGAAATGTTGGATAAATGTATTTAAATAAAATATATGGTGATTTGTGGGGTAGGAGGGTTTTTAGAAGATGCGTAGCTTGTGATGCCATGTTTATAATTTTTAAGTATGTGGATTTGGTTTTAATCACATTGTTAATCATAGTTTATTGTTAATTAAAATTAATAGATAGCAGAAAAACAACTGACACTTTCTTGATGTCTGGAGCTATTTTTACAAGTGACATGCGTCACATTAATAACCTTTTGAAGTCATGTGCTTACAGTGATATATAGACCATGAAATACTGTCACCATAAAGTATTTTTCTTGAGCCATCATGTCATCAAACTGTGTCAGAGTAGAGATTTGATATACAACTCCTTACTTCTTTAAATCATAAGCCCTGAACTCCCTTAGCACGGGGACTCTTGGCTTGCCCAGCACAGAATTTGCAGCTGCCATTCCAAGAACTGGCTCTTCCCAGCAGGTGGAGCTGACGTTCTGCAGAAACACAAAATAACTTGGAGGAACTTTCTTTTTGATGCCTCATTGTGCTTCTTTTATCCCAAATACTACTTTTGCATTTTCTTGACGATTCTTTCTGGATCAGCTACAATTAGAAGATGCAGTTTTTTTGAGCATCTATGTTTAATTTTTCTTGAGGGTTCTCCAGTGGTTTCATCGAGCTGGGATTTCCCCTTGTGTTTTCAAAGTTCTTGGAGCTGTACTGCAGGAGGAAGAAGAAAGCTGTACACTAATGCTTTAAAATGTGGGGGTTTATTTGCAAGAAAAAGGTGAATTTATTACAAACAAATTTTTTCTTTCAAGTTCTCTAGTGAAACTAATTTCTAGAATGAAGCAAAAACTAAAGAACCAAAAAAACTAAAGAATCTTGGTAGCAAGATGCTGTATCCAAATGTGCCTATATTATTCAAATGTCTAAATGTTGTCAGATCACAGTTTATTTTATAAAGTGAAATGATTACTCTCCTTGATTGATGAAGGCTATACAACTCCTAGGTCAGGAATGAATTTGATCCTTTTTATAAAGTGCTTGAAGGGTTACCAGAGGTGAGAACACTTAGATCAGCAGAACACATGGAAAGGGAAGCACAACCAGACCAGTGGTAAAAAAAACAGCAGGGAGGGGTGTTAGGGAGAAATCAGAAGTAAACACCTGAGTTTGGGGTTGTTCCTTTTATGGTCTTCCATGGGATGCTTTTGTGAGGGCCAAACTTAAGGCTGTTCTCTTACCCAACTTTCAACTCAACATCCGTTTCTCTTCCATTGTAAGTGGAGATGACCAGACATAAAGTAAATAGAATTAATCACTTTGAAACCACTTGAAATATTCTTCATCAGCTCCTTGACCCACAGGGATACACAAAGTGAAGAGTGCTCTTTCACACAAGCTGTGATGTGTCCTGCTGCTGCCCTTAATGGGCCATCAGTGGATGTTGTTCTGAGCTCTCTTTCCTCTTAAAGCTGGGTTTCATTTGTTGTTGCAAGGAGAGAGGAGAGTGGAGTACAGGGAATCTTTTAATATTGGGATAAAGAAGTTTCCAGCCAAGCCTTACAGCCATGACTGTTCTTTTTGAAGTACCGGAGAAAGCGGAATTTGTGGTTCAAGGACCGGTCAGGGACAGCCTAAGGACCAAAGAAAGTAAGATGAGAAGAATTGAATAAGAAAATACCTGTTTACCCTCTCTCAAAAAAAACCCTAAAATCCAACCCTGCCCCAGCCCACCAAAAAGAAACCCAAAAAGCAAAACCAACCAATCAAAAAAAAAACCCACCACCAAAAAACCCTCAACAAACCCCCAAACTTCCATGCCACCAAACAAAATAACATCCAGAAACCCTCTAAACCAAACAACAACAAAAAAGCAACCCAGCCCCAAATAAAACAAAACAAAAAAAAACGACTTCAGGAAGTAAGAGATGGAAAAAAAGACTGCAGTGCATTGTCTTCTACACTGTGGTTAATAGATAGATAGTCTTCCTCTCAGTCCAGTGTGTGTTAGGAGAATAAAGTACAATATATTCCGTAGAAATGGACTTCTGGATAGCTTTTTTCCTACCCTGACACTTACTGAGAGATGCAGTTTTACATATCAGTGGCTTCTTCCTCCTTTTCCTCTTCTTGACAGCTGTTTTTCAGAGGTTATAATTTCATTATACCCACATGAAAGGTGCACGAGAGTTTGTACCTTAACATGACCAGTAAGATGACATGGAGACACTGGAGAAGAAATAGGGGCTGTTGGGTTTTTTCAGGCATCTTCCCTTATAATGAGTGTTGTGATGGAAAAAGGAGGAAATGCACCTTCTCAAAGCTCATACAAAACTGTTTCTCAGTTTATACAACTACACTGCCCTCAAACAGACACATTTTAAGATGTCTGCATGAAGTGCAATGTCTGATGTCTCACTGGGAGCCTGAATAAAATGAAGGAGTTGAGCCTCTGATCCCTGGGCTGAAGATTAGCACCAAAATCACAGAAACATCTACCTTTTGCTATCTCAGAGTATCTTGAATATACTCTTGAACTGTGCAGTGAGGTGTAAATATTAAATAGAAGAACATAGTTTTAATTTGTGTATCTTTAATGCATATGATTTGTTTTAACCATTTTTTTTTAGCTACAATTCCTGACTGTTTTGAAAACATGATTTTTTTTTCCTAATGTTATTTCTCTTCATCATGGTTTGCTAAGACTTGATGCACAAGCATGTCAAATTAATTTTAATAAGAGTCTCATATTATCCAATTTTCCCTGATACTGTAATAAAAGATGAGATATACAAGAGGTTTTCTATTTTTATTTTTAAAGAAAAACCGCAGAAAATAGATTTATTTGTATGTGTTGCTTTCCCTAAAAGATGCAACAAAAATATGATGCTAATTCTAAAGCAGTTAAACCAATGCTAGCCCATCCCACTGAGCTGCACCAAATCTGGGTGTCTTGCCTGAGAACATTATATGTATAAAGTAACAGCTTAAGAATTTGGCCCATCGTGTCTCTCCCCAAGCCATGCTGTGATTCATTATAATTTTATATCATCGTCCAGTTGGATGCCAATGGGAGGCTGCAGATTTTTACCCTCTTAAATAATCTTGTTTACTGTGTGAGATACAACTTTTACTTTGCTTCAAATGCATGCTGAAAGGAGAAAATAATAATGTTTGTACCTCTCCCAGGTCCAGAGGTCCCCCAAGGTCCTCTTTAAGTGAAAGGAATTAGTAGAAAAAAAGTAGAGGAAAAAAGGGTAAATCAGCTGATACCTGACTGAGAGCTGGGATGTGCTGCTCAAACCACACACAGGTTTGGGACGTGGCTGAACTTGGCATTTTGGAGAAGGTCAGCTATGAAAGAAATTGCTGCTCAGTATCTCTGTGTTATCTGTTATCACACGGGACAGGGAGTGGGCAGGAAAAACACTAAGAAAGGAACTGCACCAATTTTTACAAATTTATCTACATGTGCTGCTTGGTCGCTGTATCCCATTAAACCTTTAATTAAAAAGCTCTTTTGTGTGGATGTCTGTGTTGAAGAAATTATTTCATTTTTTTATTTCACTACTAGCTTTTTTTTCTTTTATTTGATGGGGTTTCTCATAAAGTAGGTTTCCAACCCTCTGCTAACTTTTGCAAATATGCTGTTATTTTTCTCCATTTGAAACCCTCAGACCATAAAATTCGAGTATTTTCTCACAGGCATCTGATGCAGTGCAGCCGTTGTTGTCTTCTTGGGGATCTCTTAGAAATACCCAAGGATTGCATTCCTTTTTTCTGTTTTCATTTCATGAGAAGGTCCACATGAAGGAAGGGGGAAGGCCTGCCATGTTCTCAGGGCTTTCTCAATTCCATCCTCACAGGGTGGTCTCTCAAGAAACAAAGTTTGTTCCCACAGGTGGGATTGGCAAAGTTGCCTGGATGAAAACAAACCAGCTCTGTGGTGGTGCCAGTCTGGTGTTCTGGCTGGGGAAGTGTTCCCTGAGTTATTTGCCCCTCCATCACCCTCCGTGATCTGGAAGCTTCTTCTGCACTGATTTTAGATTTCAGATCATTAGTTGTTTTCCTCCTCCCCTTTATTCCTCTTACTTTTTTCTGCCTGCAGATTTTATCAGTAATTATTTTTTTCTCCTGGTCATTGTTCAGTAATGTCATGCTTAAGAAATAAACCCTGCTGGAATACATTAGAAACATATCTTCCCAATGACAATTTCCTGTTTATAGCTGCATCTGGAGACTAATGTAACTAACTTAACTAATTCTCTCTTTCTGTTGCTTCATTTGCTTAAATATAGTGGCATACAGAATTCAGATGCTTTGTCTGCTTTGAGAAGCTACATTTTTTGTAAAATCCATATTGATCATGAATAATTTTATCTCATGTGAAATATCGAGTTCTTGAACTTGATTTGTGCCTTTTGGGAGTGGAGACGTGGTAGGGTCAGTTTGTTTACCCTTTTTTTAGAATTGGCACAGAACTGTCTTCTGGAACTTCCTCAGTGTTGTAAGTCTTCTTGACTACTTGGAGCAAGCTTTGGCCAGCTGTTCTAAAACTTGTGCAAGTTATTCACATCACTTATTTTTAAAAAGTTTTCACGTTGTAGCTGTTGTTCAGGAGCAACGAGATGATTACCATCAGAAAATAGTGCATTCCATCATCATTCTCAATACATACCATGGCTACAACTCAGTAAAGTCAAATATTTATGCCCCCTCTTCATTCCTGCACAGAAGTACTTGTGCTTGGCTTGATTATAAAGGGACATTTCCAAAAATCAGGATTCACTCAAGTTCAAGGCTGTTCTAATTTAAGTTTTATATTCATCTTGGAGAAAAAAAAAATCCATGCTAATAAAACATTGATTGGCCTATATTTTTTTCCTATTTTTTAAAAGCACAGACAAGAAGTAAACAAGTGAAATTTGCATTATAAGATTTAAGTCAGATTTTTTGGGGTGGAGAGTTAACTAAAGAAAAAATTTTTATCAAAGAAAATTATTTTTTTTCCTGTAGTACATTTGAATTGTCCTATAAAGTCAAGAAATATTGTTGGCCAAGATGCTGTAAACTAGCAATTATGTTTTTAAATTTTATTTTCTATATAGATTAAAAAAAAAGATGAAAATAGGCATATGGGATGACCCACCTTAATTCAAAGAAGGGGATTAAAGTGTATTAAGAGTTTACATATTCAAGAAGTGAGATTAAAGATAAATAGGAGGACAGGAAAAGGATGTGTTGCTAATATACATGATACTGAAGTGAGGCAGAACTAGAAGTTATGTTAGATTTGCTTGAGTTTTGAGTAGTTGGGTTTCATAAAATATTTGGCCAATGACTGTGGCAGTCCCAGCTGTTGAAATGCAAAATGGGTATTTAGATTTAAGAGTTGGTTTTGAGAATGGCACAGAGTGTTTAGGTGTGGGTTGTTGTTTGGGAGTTTTGTGGAGGTGAAGGGCATTGTTTGTTTTACCAGGTGTATGATACTTATCAGCTGCTGTGAATCACTAATCAGTAAATAAACTGTCTGGATAAGTCATGTAAAACAGGTTCATTTTGTGCTTTTAGGATGGTTCTCAAAACTAGTTAATAATTTATGTCAACAAAACTGACTCTTAAGGAAACTGAGACAACAGGGATGGAGACAGACATACTCTGTGACAGGACACCACTGAAAGATTTTCCAAGTACTAGTTGCAATAGAAACAGAGCAAAAACCCAAACCTTCAATTAATCAAATGAATAACGAATTTTAATCAGAGTTTTTAGGTATTTGTGGGACAGGTATGTGTTGGCTACAGCCAAGCCCTTCACAGTCACAAGGTAATTCAGGCTTGCATCTTGCAGGTCTAACCCTTCTGAAGATAGGGCAGCACCCTTGGTGACATCCTGGACTCTTTATGCCACTAAAAGTCATTGTCCACATTGACTTCTCGTACTGATGGTGAATTATGCTCTCCGTTATTCTTGAGTGGGACCATTGAGGACAATGTGTTCAAACATAAAGCTCTGAAGCAGAATCCAACTCCTCTGGGCCTCAGTGAATCATCATCCTTATTTATGCCGTTCCAGGCTGTTAAAGACCTGAGAGGAAAAAGGCTGGTAACAGAACAGAATATGGAGCAATTCCATATATTTGCTGTGAAAGTTACTCAAATTCAGGGCAATTCTTAACTGCTATGCAGGAACAAGTTTTAGACACTGCTGATTTTATATGCAGTGTTCATGAGAGAAAGATAAGTCCAACTTAACAGCTAGAAAAGAAGATATAAAAGGATGGGAAATGTGTTGAATAGGACACATTACCCAACCCTGTGATACAAAGGGTTGTCTAGTAGTGGACTGCTGGCAGATTAATTCTGGGAATAAAATAGAAGAGATCAAGTACTTCTTAGGTGTTGACAGCAGCAGTGCTTTCAAACTGACCCTGTTGAAAAGAACTGTGATATGGTTTGAAGCTGGCTCCCTGCCAAGTCTCCAAACCTTACCACAAGAGTTCCCCCCCCCCCAAACCTCAGGGAGAAGAGGGAGAAAAACAACCAAGAAAACCTGCAACCTCCATCTCCCAAGGCCGACAAGGCCTTACCAGGCCTCGCTCCCCAACACGGCAGACTCAACAGCAGGGAACCTGCACCTCCAAGCCGCCGGAAGGAAAGAGGGCGAAGGCCTCTCCTCCTTTCTTCTTATAGTCTGGCTTACATAAAAATCGTAGGGAATACTGGGTAAATCTAGACCCTCCTTTGTTACAAACTGGTCACCAAGGAAGGGCTAGACCAAACTACCACAACTGATTTCCTTAAAGGATCATCCAGGAAGTACCCCCTCCATGCACGGGAACAGAAGTGAGGGTGGAAATAGTGGGTTGTGGAAAACACAACAGTAACAAGCTGAAAGGGTTCATGTTTCTACTGGTCTTGTAGAAATGTCAGGAAAAAGCTTAAACCAAGTGCATAAACAGCAAATAAAAGTTTCTAGAGAACATCCTAAGTAATTTTAAAATACTTTTTCTTGAATTATGGGAGTATTCAGCAGTCAGGTCTGCTGTTCTGTGCCCAGCTGAGACTTTGGGGTTGGTTGGTGTTGTTTGTAAGAAGCTTTCTGAAGAAGGAAGGAAACAACTTCAAGTGGCAAGAGTTGAGAGGAAATGAGAATTAATTAAAAAAAAAATAAACCTACTGTTAATGTGATTGCTGTTGTTTTTTTCGTCTTCTAGTTTGCAAGACATATCAAGAAATCTGAAGGCCAAAAGACGCCCAAAGTTGAATTACAAATCTCAATCTATGGTGTAAAAATCCTAGATCCTAAAACAAAGGTAAGAAACTTAGGTGTGTTTTTTGTGCTAAACTAGCAACTATTGATTTCATTGTTTTCAATGTTTTTATTTTTTGTATATTTTAAAGTATTATAATGAAAGATATTCTGTTGATGGAAAAAAAATCTTTTAAAATAACATTTTTTGTTGTAACGTGTTTCCAGGAAGGTACAACTGATAGTCCTGAATGTAGACAGTACCTAATATTGTATTTAATTTTTTTTAATCCTTTCACAACAGAATTTCTAAATTTTGAGGAAGATGAAAACAGTGTGGTGAATAAATGTTAACACCACATGTGATAAACCCATTTCCAACTCGTCACTGTCGTGTAGCTGCCACATGTAGGTGTTTGCAGGTGAATGAGGAGACAGTTTGTTTGCAGTTACTCATTCTTTGTGCTGCTGCTTTGGCAGTGCACCTCTCTTTCTGTTACCTGTTCTTTTTTTTTCTTATTTTCTCGTGATCGTACTTTTTTTTATTGTACCCCCTCCTTCCTAGAGTGCCTATGTTTCTCAGGTGTGTTGCTATAAACTTCATGTAGCAGGCTATAAGCACTACTGTAGACTTTTCCTGCCTTTTCAGCAGTGAAATCCATTTTCTATTCCTTTGTTTTCTCTGGTATTTTGGAAGGGGTTACACAGAATCATCACAAAATCATAGAATGGCTCATGTTGGAAGGGACCTTAAAGACCATCTCATTCCAAAGCCCTGCCATGGGCAGGGACACCTCCCACTAGCCCAGGTTGCTCCAAACCCCATCCAATGTGACCTTGGACACTTCCAGGGTTGGAGCAATAAAACATCCTCCTCACAAACTTCAAAGGGGAATAAGGAGATAAATATAAACGAGCTGAAAAGTATTTGTTCAATAGTCAGCAATTCTTAACACCTGCGTGTTCGTAAATCTTTTATACATACATTGAATGTCAAATTTGAATGAACCTTTTGTTACTGTTTCTTAATTCTGGAGTAATTGCGGCATTCAGACAGGGGCACTACCTCTTCTCCAAAGGCTGTTGCTACTTGCAACCCATTTTCACCTCAGACTCTTGATGCAACCACAATTCAACATAACAGTTCACACATAAGCAGAGCAGCCAAGAAATATTGATGTCAGGTTTAGTTGCAGCTTTTGCATCTTCCTCATGCCGTCAGGCAGAAAGGGGTATTAAACCCCATATCCTGGCAGCAACTGCTTTAAAATAACAGTTTTAAATGCCAAAATATGTTAGTGTTCCTAACTCCTCCTGCAGAGATTAACAGAAAGCTGTGGGATAGATGTTCCTGGGGGAGTAGGAACATTCTAATTTCTTAGCAATGCTGTTATTACAACTCCACTAGTAATCAACTGTGAGTAGTCTTTTTAGCTCCCCCACTTTGTTGCTGAAAGCTACATGTAAGTATAAATTTGAATCAAGTTTTCCTTCTTTTTGCACAATTTATAGGTGCTTTAGGAAATTACTTGAATTCCATGTTATCGCTAATTAGAATAACTTTTTGGGGTGTGTTGTGGAAACAGATCTCTTCAGTATTGTTACAGAGGAATATTGGTTTATATTCACATGATGACCATTAATTGCAGTAGAAACAAGAGGCCTGATCATGTATCAGGACCTGGCTCTATACTTGGCACTCAAAAAAGGGAGGATTACAGAAAAGTGGTTCTGTCCTTAAATGAGATAATACAGTTATATGGATCTGTAAACCCAACAGTGTCAGGAGAAGCCTGTGTTATTCTTTGTGAGTGTTAAAGAGCTATGAGAGAAGGAGGTTAAATAAGAGAGATTTGGGACATGGGAGAAGTCAAATACACAGAACAAGAGCTAAGAACATTTTCTCTAAAGACTGAGAAAATGAACTCAGTTGGGGAAGGGGGAAAGATTGCCCACATGGTGCATTTTTTGGCTACATAATTGTGTGCTGAGGGGACATGCCTTTGTTTATGAGCTTGCAGCAATCTGGGAACCCCAGGGCTGCACAGAGGCTTTCTTTTTTTTAAGAGATAATAGCTCACATCTAAACGACATATTTTCCTTTAAAGCAAATGCTTCTTTCCCATGTAATAAGCCAAATAAAATAAAATACCAAGAAGAGACTTGGTGAAGAAAAACAACAAAAAAAATGGTTGAGATAGTTTATTTCAGTCTTTTCAAGCTCTCTCATCTGAAGAGTGTCGCCACCACTTTTTGAACAGCTTGAACTTGCTTTTTAATGGAAAACAAAATATAGTAGCAAAAATATACAAATAATAATGTTTAAAAGCTGCTTATCTCGCACCCTAAGTAAGAAATTATTTAGATGTGAAATTTATTTCTCTGTGCCCCTGTATTTGGGTAACAAAGTCATTTTATTCCAGTTTTCTATATTTTAGGAAGCAAGGTAAGGACTCATTTCAGTAAAACCACTTTAACAAACCTTGGGAGATGATGAAATCTTATTATGGTGTGCACCTGGAAAAAGAACAGATTATTGTACATAATCAGGCTCTAAATAAATTGCACAGGGACACAAGGCAAAGTAAAACCAATTTTCTAGCGCAGAAATTACTGTCCAAATAAATTCTTCCAGACAAATTCTGTCCAAATAAAATCTTCCTGTTTACATTCAGTACAAATACGAGCATTTTTTAGGAGATGAGTTTGCTAACTTCTGTTTTACTTTAAGTCCATTTTCAGGCACTCTCATGTACAGTGAGAGACATTTAAAACTGTCACTGCAGCTTGTTCACATATAGGTACTTGAACAGAGATTTACTTTATGCTTTTATTTCTTTTATCCTAAGCATGTATAGTAATATCTGAAAAATTAAATTTCTGTTTATTTGCAGGAGGTCCAGCATAACTGCCAGCTCCATAGGATATCGTTTTGTGCTGATGATAAAACCGACAAGAGAATATTTACTTTCATATGCAAAGACTCGGAATCTAATAAGCACCTGTGCTATGTATTTGACAGTGAAAAGTGTGTAAGTATGCAAGATACTTTGCAAGGTGGCTGTTGTGGTGATTGGCCTGCCTTGGAACAAAGCAGGAAAGGTTCATGAAATAAAGGCGCTTTTCACGTGCCTTTTCACCGGGGCACAGTGGTTGAATTTTTCACGTCCGTGTAGTGTCTCAAGACTTAGATGCATTGATTTAAAGAAGAGTATCTTTCTTCCATAGCCTGAGGTGGTTTTCTGGTACAATTGTTCTTACCACTCAGCTCAACACCCTGGGAGAAGCATCTACAATGCTCCTGGAGAACAGGCTCCATCCCACCAAGCTAGAAGTGTTTGCACGGCTGTTTTGGGGAGATTGCTGCAACCCTGTGGCTGAGATACCCTTTCAGGCTTTTCTGCTGGCATGTCTGTCTCAATTTTTTGGGGGTGTTTTTTTGTTGTTGGTTTTTCTGTGGTTTTGTTTTGTTTTGTTTTGTTTCTTAAAAAAACTCAAGGTTCTCCCTTCTCTGCCCACCCATCCCCACATCTCTCAAGGTTGTTGATCCCAGGACATGCAACAAGAAAATTCATTGCACCAGCTACTGAAATGCTCTTGTGTCTCAGACAGAGCAGGGCAACTGTTCAAAAATGTGCAACAGCAAAAACAAAAATAAAAAAAATAATACTTTAGGACAGGAAATTAAGAAAATGGTGTCTAGTTGAAACAGGGTCACCCTGGAAGGAAGTGATTAGCAACTAAAACCAACCGAATCAACACTGAAAATGGATGGTTTAGTAATCTCAAGTTTCTTTTTTTTGTTTTATTCTGAAGTAACTGACATACCCTACAAATGAAACTATATTTTTTAGAAAAAGATACACGTTCCTTTCTCTTTAAACACGATTATGCAGCATTATGTGTTACTTCACAGTGTTTCTGGTTATTTTGTTGTTCACCTGCATTGCTCCAATGCCTTCAGTAGGTATCATTTGGAATTGCTAGACACACCTGTAAATTTCTCCTAATTTCTCTTCAGATTTCTACCCTACCCCTCTTTTTCTCACATTCCAGTGATTTTCAATTGCCCTCAAAGTCTCTGTGCACTAACACCATTTTTATGAGTATTTAATGACTAATGAATTGTTTTTTCTTCTCTCCTACCTGATATTTCACTGTACTTTTTTTTCTCTGTTTCACTGTTTGTTCATTAGTACTCTCAGATTCCAGAGGATCCCAGCTCAGTTTATACTTTTCATTTCATCCCACCTTCATCCCTCTGAGAAGTTAGGATTATATAAAAGGCTGGGAGCATCACCTTCTGTACCATTTTTGTACATCCAGCCTTTCGTGTTCTTCCAGGTAGCAAAGGAAAAATGTTCTTCTCTTTGAGCAGAATGCTCTACTTTCACAAGTAGCAGCCAATTTCAGGTTTTAATTTCAATAAAAAAGAGGAAGTTCTTATTTAGCTTTAACCAGATCAGTGTTTTTTCTGATTTTTTTAAATTTTTTTTCCCTGGTGGAATTGTTTAAAAAACATTAAAAATTTCTTACTTACTGTGTTCACTTTCTCTACTAAAGTTCTAAGGCAAAAGATGTATCCATATGTTCACTTTGTATTGGTCCTGCTAAAAGTCAGCATTTTTTTCTGAAACCTTAATGTACTCCATCAGCTTCTTGTACACCTCTTTTACCCCCATTATTTTTGAAGTGGATATTCTGCATTGACTGTACAAACATGTGATAACATATGATGTGAATCAGCATAGAACTAGTAAATTATTATATTTTGCACAGAAAAACACAAATTTTGTTTGGCTGGATTTTTATAGTGGGAAATAGTTGTGCAGGTAAACGCAGTTACCTACAGTATGCCGAGTTAGATTAATAATGCTTGTAAAAATAAGTGTTCAATTCCAATTTAAAATCAAGAAGGATCAAAATATCCATTAACATGAAAACATTGTTCCATTACAATTAAAGAATTTATTTAATGATTGAACAGGCTGCATTTGCTACAGAAATCATCAGAAAAAGATGCACTGCAGGATGTTATCTGTATTTATGAAGACTTAATTTACATTTATGTCTAGTTTCCCTTCTTTATCAGAGTATTTTTGTTGCTTTCGTAGCATTTTGTCGAGGTATTTTGTCGAAGTGTTTTACTTGCTCCCTTCTGGTGTTGACTTCATTATGTTTTGAACAAACCCTTTGAATATGGTGTGATATACTTTGTGATCATCTGAAATGAAAGTAACTATGTCAAATATTCTCACCATACTAATTTCAATCTTATGTTTTGTGTGAAGGCGGAGGAGATAACTTTAACAATTGGTCAAGCATTTGACTTAGCTTATAGGAAATTCCTGGAATCCGGAGGAAAAGACGTTGAAACAAGGAAACAAATTGCAGGTTTACAAAAAAGGGTAAGTTCTGAACTAGGTTATTTTAAAGAGATAACAGAACCTGCTGCTGTATTTGTGTTACCTGCTGTGTATGAAAGCCTAATTTCCAGCATTATTCTCAGATTGCTAAGAATTGCAGCAGGTACCAAAAAAAGAAAACTGAAAAAAAAAAAAAACAACCTTGATAACTATTAAACAGTATTTTATGCTTTACTGTCCTACAAGGACATTAAAGAGAAAAGCAAAGTTGAAATCTGGAGGATACTGAAGTGTAATTATTTTTTGTGGTTAGATAACTAGTTAAACCTTGCTTCTAAATCACCAGATCTCATATGAAACTTGTGTTCATGGATGCTGTTGTTGAAATGAATGACTGCCCCAATAACCACTTGCTTTGTAGATTCAAGAATTAGAAACGGAAAATGCAGAACTGAAAAATAAAGTTCAAGATTTGGAAAACCAGTTAAGAATAACACAAGTACATGCATCTCCAGTAAGTACCTGGCATAAATCTCGTATCTGAAGTTACTCTAAATTTATAATCCCTTTATGATCATTATTATCATCCCTGCTGCTTCCAGTGATTCCACTAACACACAGTGATCGTGTAACAGACCTGTTGAAATGGAGTGTTGTACTAACAGTAAGATTGTGACAAGCCAACAAAAGTGCAAATTGCAGTCTCTCAAATTGTGGTTCTTTAATCCCCTTGTCATACCTATTTGTTGCTGCCTCAAGACAGTAAATACTCTTTCAAGTAGACACATAAACATTCCAGCTGAGGATGAAAAACTGTTGTGCACTGACAGGATCTGGCACAGGAGTATTTTTAAGTGACTGACTGGGACAGTTCTTTATATCTAGGCAGAACTTCTAAAAATGTGGGTTTCATTGCAGGCAGATTCTGTCGACTCCCCTCTTCTGGCAAGTGTGTTCTATCTGAACAGTATTAAGCAGCTGTGAAAATAAATAAAATTTCTTGATGTGTGCGTAGTAAAATCTTAGAAGAAGATGACCTGCTTTTGAGCTGTCCATTTTGACTGCCTCGTTCCTACCCTGAATGTGACAGCTTTTCGGTAGTGTCTGTGCACTCCTTTGATGTTGATTAGATGGTTGTTCTCATGAGGAACTACCATTTGATTTTACTGAAATCTATTTAGAGGGGAGAGCACCATAAATCATAAATACTGTGTAACTACCACAGTAAAAGTTTTAAATTATGGATGCCTTCTCACTTATGAAGCATTCAGTGATAGGCAATCAATTTTAATGCTAGATTTAATATCAGTGCAGTCGATTCTTTAATTTTTTATTTTCCATAATTGGAATTATAGTTGGTTTTATTTATGAGTATAATAACTAAATGGATATTTGAATTCAATTAAACAGGCTCTCAAGTTCATTGCAATAGGTGCATTTCCTTTCATTTGAATTAATTAAGAACTTGGTAATTTCATTTGGAAAAATAAAGAAAACTATTAATAATTAATACTTAAAATATCCTGTCATTTGTGATTTATTGTATCTTTTAAAATGAGGATGTCTCAGTCCTTATTAAAGAGTTAAGATCTTAATTTGTAAATTTGCCAACCATTTGGAAATTCTCTCCCTAAATATTGTTTTATTGTTAATGACTGTTGGGACAATGAATATGCATACTGCTTAAATAGCAGTTGTGCTACAACAAAATTATGAAGTATTGATAATTATTGATATTAATGAATTCATTTCAAAAAATCACTACCAGCTGCTAGTTTACACGTTAATTTTATTGCTTTGTTTACTCTTTAATCTTTAAAATGAAAACAAAAAAAAAATTTCCTGTCACAAATTTCTGAGTTTCGTCATGATTAGAATTGCAGTCAGAGCCTGTTTAGTATCTGCACCAATTCTGACATGAATTAGATTCGTGTAAATGGATGAATATTAGAACAGGATGCCCAGGGGTTGGAGCTCTCTGTACTCTTGGGGATGCTCAAAACTTCCCTGAACATGGTCCTCAGCAACCTGGGCTGATTGAATCCTGCTGCTAGGGACTGCAGTGCAGGGAAAAGGATGGAGTAATACATTTAAGACAGCTGAAGTCCACTGAAAGGATCATCAGTCAAAGTGCCTGGAACAGCAGTGGATGTGATGTGATGAGACCTTTCTCTTCTTCTACTGTGTGAGCAACAAATAGGTATGAAAGAAGAAAATTCCAAACAATTCATAAGACAACTGGTTGCCTGCTATAGTTTGCAATTCATTTTATGTGCTTTTCATTCAAATCAACTGTAATTTCAAGCACAACTCTGCAAAATCTCAAATCCTGCTAGAAAATAAAGTGGTGCAAAAAATATTTTCTTCTATTTCCACATAATTTTTGTAATTAAAAATGTCACTTTAACTTTAAAAGAAATAATAAGTTGGGTTTTCTTCTGAATTTAATCTTGGAACATATAAGTACCATGTTGTTAAAAATTTCTGTGCTGCTGCTCTATGTTTAAAAAACAGAAAGCAGCAGATCTCTATTGGGATCACTTTGTCAGAATACACCTCTCAAATCTGCAGATAGTATTTTCTGAAGTAAAATAGTTTAAATGAAGCAGAATATCTAACATGGGGAGCAATACCTTATCTGAGTCCCTTCCTAAGCACTTTGGGTTGGATGGAGAGAGTTTGCTTCCCTGCAGATCATCTTGGTATGAGGTGCTACGAACATAACATCATAATTCTTGTGATTCAAACCAGATTTATGAAACTCTAGGTTTTAAGCTTTCTTACAGCTCTCATATCTACACTATTGAATTACACAGGGATGCCAGTGCCACACAGGAGCTTTCTGAAGCTGTTTTTAGATGTAATAAGCAATTTGATTTATTTATATTTAGCTAATTTGTTACAGCCAGAGCTCCTTATCTGTCAGTCCAGTCTGACGCTGTTCTGTGTGCTGAAGTCTAGGGAAGGGATTGTTCAGTAACCAGTGGAAGGTTTAAGGCCTGATATTTGATACTTAATATGATAAAAAGACCACGTGCCTTAAAGTAGCATGATAGCACTTTGTAAAGAAATATTCATCTTCAAGAGCCAGCTGCAGATAACCACCATAAAGCTGCCTCTGTTTCTGCTTAAACAGTACCTTGGATTTTCATATCTTTTGCTTTCCTTTTTGTATTTGGTGTTTCCTTTGCATGCTGTTTGTGCTTTCTCAACGTTCGCCAGATGTGCTGAAGGGGCTTTCCTGCCTCACAGGTTGTTGACTGTGCTCCTGTTGTAGTGATTAATGCCTGGTCACAGAAACACTTGGCAATCAGCAGTTGATTCAGCACTTCAGCAGCCAACATGGGCAACTTGATTTAACAAGTATTTACTTAAAGCATCTGTGAGGGCCTGTGGTGACAGCTCACAGAACACAACAATATAAACGTTAAAATCGTATTGTGTGTCACATCCTCTCCTCCTTCCAGCCCCATCCCTTTCCATGGAAGGGAGACTACAAACCCTGAGGTCTGAGCAGGTGTCATTTCAGGTTGATAGTGGGTGTGTGTATTTTACTTCCCCATGAGAGAAGATTTAAGGGGGTTTAGAATTGATCACACCTGCAGTGTGACAGACAGCAAGTGATGTCACTGTCATGGTTTATTTGCCAAAATACTGATCCAGGACAGAATCCCTTTCCCACTTGTCAGGAACTGGGAAGCCGTGATGCCATTTGTATGCAGTGACAGTCTATCATTTCTTTACTCCTGCTTCTTCTTTTTGAAGTGGATTGATTTTTGTGGCTTTAATCATTCTAGACACATTAGTCTCCCTGTTAATTTTTAATGGGGAGAAAATACCTTCAGAAATTGGAAGCACAGCAGGGTTTTTTTGTATTATTTCACTGATCCTTGACACTGCTGACTTTTTGGTTTTTGTTTTTTATTAAAAAAAAAAAAAAGGCAAGCCAATTCTGTTTCTCTCTGACAGCTTAATCTTTTGATTCCCAGGCCATTTTCCCACAAGCAAGATCAGATTGCATCTCCTGTTCTCACTTGAGTATCAAAAGAAAATAGAATGTGAGAACATCTTTAAACTGTGGATGGATATGTGTGGTTTTAAACATTTGGCTCATTGCGTGTTTAGAAAAAAAATCTAGTCTCAACCTGCTCCAGTTCTAAGTAGATACATCCATGTCATTTGAAATAAACGTTTCCAACTTCCTGTTGTCATTGACAATAGGCTTGTTAACTAAATATGAGGACACACATGAAGCCATTTGCTGGAATTCATACTCGGGATCAAATGTAATACTGTCAAGACTTAAAATTCAGATCCTCTCTTACTTCCAAAATGTTTTAAAAATATTTTGTGTATAGTTTATCAGAGATGGTACGTTAGATATGTGATGCCCAAGAAAAAATTAGATGCACCAGGCTGGGCTGCAATGTGTGGCTTTAGTGACAGATTTACTTCTGTAAAAAGGAGTTGGCCATGTGTTCACATATTGAATTCTTGAGTAATAATTTTCAACACTTTGTTTGCAAAACACAATACTAAAATATCTTAATTTGCTGATCTTTGACATCAAAATGTGTAAAAAGAATAATACATGGGGACTAATCCAAAAATCCATCCATGGTCGAACTCAGAGAACGAAATGCAAGCAGTGAACTGTAAGATGAAACTTCATTTTAAGCAAAGAATTAAAAATATTTTGGATGAATTGATAGTTTTACATAAGGGAGAATTCCAGCTGAAACTTCTGTTACTGATTTTTCTAATGAAATTCTTTTTCAGGCAGTAATAATAAATTGGAATATTAGGGTACTTATTGGGAGTCCCCAGTTGCTCTATTAAAAAAAAAAAAAGAAATCAACCCACTCACGTTTGAAAATTGAAAGTAATAATAATTAAAAAATTAAGTTTGACTTTTCTCTCTCCAGTTCATAAATAGTGTGAGTTAAGGGCTTGTTTGGGAAATACGAAGGAGAATCTAATCTAAAACTGCTTTTATGATCATTCTTGCTTGTAATGCAGATTTTTGGCAGGCCAAGTAAGGGTTTATTTGAGGACATATTTTAAAATACTGGCAGACTGAAATGGGTGCAAACTACACGTGTAAATAATAAAATTATGTGCCCTTTAGATTTTTACACTGTGTAAATGGGTGCAAAGCACTGACAACAATAAAGTTCTGCTTTTGGGGGATAAAACTGCTATCAAAATTATCCCGTTGCTTGGTTATTAGTATCACTATGAAACTTTTTCTGTGGCTGTTCTAAACCTAGCCATATGGCCAAATCAACATCAATCTAATTTAGGTGCTTTTTCTGTCAGTTCATAGACTGTATGGGAAAAATAAAATTTCCTTCTGAACCTATAAAAGAAGCCATTAAGGCAATGAGATCATAGTTGGAAATGAAAAAGAGAAAACTGGATTGTATAATGAAATATTTTAGCATAAAATATATTTTGAAAGTTGAACATCAAATTATCAATCCTCACACTTTTTCTCCCAGGATATTGTAACTATTTAGAATTAAGTTTGCTCAGCACATTCAGTAAATAATAAACTGTTTAGTGATCATTTTTTGTTGCAGTTTTAAGTCTTCCTAGAACTTTAAGAAGTCAGTCCCTAACCTGTCAGTGTTTGCCAATGTAGAAGTGTTATGCAACAGAAAGTGTCACTTTTTTTTCATTTCCTGAATGGATCTGTCAAGGACTGGCTATCCCAAACCAAGAGTTTCCTTAGAGTAATTTGCCTGGATGGCTGCCCTTCCATGTGCCATGGGAAATGTTGGCACAGGATGTGTCCTTTGTCTCTCACTGCCTTGCATGTACAGCTAAAGTTTCCATTACTTGTGCATCTCTGCTGTTTACTTTTCTTCTGTTCCAGTGACTTGGCAGTGCTTTAGTCCCTGGTCTTTTTTGCATTTGGTCTTGATTATGTGAGGACAATCGGATTTTCATTTTGCTGTTTGCTTGTGGTGTCACTGCTCGAGTTTGTATCCCAGGAAGACTTCAGATCTCCAGAGATCAGTGAAGCCCTGGGAGCACAGTTTCACATCATGTCCTTTTTCTTTTTTATTTTGCTGTTTGCATTGCTAGTGTTGCCAAAAGCAGCCAGGGTTAGCTGAACACATGGCCTTTGTTGGGGGGGTCGGCAGTCAGGTACATTTGATACCCCCATTTGTTACAGTCAGTGAACAGTAAGTCCTCATAGTCCACTAAAGAACCTCTGATGAGACGAGAGATTTTTGATCAGTTTTGGTCTTGGCTGACATTTACCAGGCGTGCCTTTAAAGCTTTCTCTTTGAGCTTGGTTAAGGCAGAGAGGGAAGTTGTGACAACCTCATGACTCTGAAGTTAGATAGAAGAAAAGAGAGATATTCAGGAAAATACCTTAAAAGGGAGAACACTGAAATATGAGATAAGAGGAATTGAAAGGCAGCAGGAAAAGTTACTGGGAGAAACAGCTCCAAAAGGAACGGTGTTCTTCCATTCACCAGAAGTATTATCAAAGCAGCAATATGTAATATATACTCTTATCATGCCAACATTGCAAAATCCCTCAATTTTTAAACAGAGCATTAAAGCTGTTGATTGATTAGACCATTTTTCAAGTTTTTTGGTTGTGACCTAGAAGCACAGGCCACCTGCACCTATTACCCTCGTTAAAAAGCTTTAACACACTCATGGGAAAACTCCAAGACAGACGTTGGAACTGTATGCATATTTCAGGACACAGTTTTGGAATGTGTTTATGCATATCACTTCATTCCTGTTTCCATTAAGATTGCCAAGTGGGAAAATGCACATGTTTTTCCTTCGCCTATCTTCAGCTCTTTCAGATTTATAATATTCTGTGTTCAGTTCAGTGAGCACTTCTTCATGAGGGTTCAAAATTCTCTCACATTTGTGATGTTAAAGAAAAGGAATTTCAAATTGCCTGTGTCAGATTTCATGTGACTGAAAAAATACTAAATGAACTGAAGATGTAGCAGTTAATTAATGAATCTTCTAATACTTATACAGTACTTTATGAATTAGCAAGTTACGGATTAGTAAGTATTCATAGTGGTCCCAAATCTCAGGGACACACCTTGTAAAAAGCAGTTTTGTAACTAAATGCATCATTTTCAAATCAAGGTGACTCACAGCTCCCTGTGACATCACTGCAGTCACCCACTGTGGCAGTTCTGCATGTTACCAACCGACTGTTCTGAGGAGGAAAAACATCTTCCAATTCATTCTAATTCACACTTAGGTGATTCCTATGGGGGTGTGACACAGAGATTGCAAGCAATGTGTTGAGACACCTAAAAACAACTTTGAAAAGGTTGCCTGATTAACAAAATCTCAATTGTACTGAGTTTTCTAGAGCAACGTAGCCCAACAGTGCAACTTCAGCATCTGCTCAGTGGAGTGAGTCAAAAATACATCCTTTGATGTGCATATAGTTACATTCAATCATAAAAGAGACCAACTCCACTGAGCTAGTGTTTTAATTTCTTTAAGAATGATATCATGTTGTTTTCTTCTGTTAATGAAATGCGACCCGGATTGGAATGTGTTGTATCAGTGCAACTGATACTACAAGTGTTACACAGTGGGAACCCCAGACAAAACACAATTGCCATATAAAATGACAATTTAATATATTTTACTATATTTCTTTCCTTTATAATTTGGTGTAAGAGTATTAAGTTTCAGAAGTGACACCCTTTCTAGGCTGTAGCCTTTAAAAGGAGAGTCTCTTCCTTTTACCCCCTGCACTTTCTTAATCTGGTGATATTTCCTGCCTGTTTAAACTTTCTGTGCCGTTCTTTTCTTTGTGACGTTCCAGTTATTATTTTCCATTGCTGAATACAGTTCCTTGTTGTCCCTGTGGGCTACCTGACTCCATGGGGCTGTGAGCAGGGGGCTGTTAGCCTCAGAGGTGTTTTTGGGCCATGGGATGCAAGATGCAAAGCAGTGCTCCCAGCACAGCTCCAACACCCAGTGGTGGGTTCTGTACAGGTCTGCAATGAAGATTTCCTAGTGAGAATTCATTTACTGACCAGATGCATTCCCAAAACTGTCACAGGAAGCTTGATACCCCATGTGGTGCCAAATGTCCTGAGAGTGTCCCTGATTAGACACGGGACTGCTCCATGCTCAGGGCTCAGATGATACCAGGGGTGTTTATTCTGGTTTTGTATTCAGATTTTCCATTGCCTGCATTTGCTGTCTGTTCCTCACCCTCATAGCTTTGCTGCTTTGCATCCTGTGTGTATTTTTCTGGTTTCTCTATGATTTTTTATGTGACATACGTGCTCTCTTATGGAAACTGCTCTTCTTTTGCTCTACGTATTTTAGGAAGTATTTTGCTTTATTAGTTTGACTGTTTTTATTTGGTATCTTCCAGTATTTACTATTCTGAAATCTCTTTTTTCCATAGATGTGTATAACAACAAGGATTACATGGTAGTAATGCACAGTAGCATTGCAAGTCTTCTACCTGTAGGCTGGTGATACTCTTGAAATAATACTCAAAATTCAATGTCTTGTAGGTTTTTACTTTCTTTTTTATTGATTACCATTCCAAACCCTCCATTTCATAATTCCAGCATAGCAAGAGATTAATTCTTTGCAACTGGAATAAATTTTTTTATTCTTTTTTTAATGCTGAATTGTAAATTTTGAGTAAAGAATCTTGTGGTGTTTGTGGGTGTTATCACAACCATGGCACTGTTAATTAATTGGGACACCTACAGCATTAGCCTGGTTTATCTCTAAAGAAAGTGAACAAAGAAGATAAGGTTCAGTTTAAAAGGATTTAAAATATTTTATTTTCTACATAACATGGTTGAAAATAATTGGTTAAATCCTGCTCTACTGAGTTATGCAAACTTCTAATGAAATAATCATGACATATCCATTGTGGAACACTATGAAGACAGCAAAAGCAGACTTCAAAATTTTTACTGCATGTATCTGCCAGTGCCTCAGCCTGGCCAGTTAGAGGGTTTTTTTAGGCGAGGTACCTACAGCACAGATGCAATTCCTGCATTTTGAGTGTGTCACTCTGGGCTGTAGCCAAGGAGAACTGTCTGCACAAGCGTCCAATTCGTTTTGTGAAAGATCTGTCCTCTAAAGCCTTGTTTTAGCTGTCCAGAGCTGTTTTCCTCTGATTTTGAGATAGCAATTATAACTTGGCTTCAACAGAAAGATCAGCTGGGCATTTCTTTTAAATCAAATATTTAAAGAAATTTCCTTTTTGCTTATCTTTCCAGGATCAGTCCTAAAGGCTCTTTGTTTCTAATTTCACCTAGACAAGATCCATTTCTTTTGAAAACCTTTCAGGATTGCTGACATATCTTATTTGAGTTAAAAAAACCCATAGGTTTTTGTTTATAATCAATATATATGAAGTGGAATAGCCAGTGAAAGAGTCCCCAGTGACATCAGGCAGCTAATTCAGTCACCTTGCAGTCCCCACTGTGTCACCTTGGGTGAATGCTCTTAATGGCTGTGTTATGGTGTAGATATTATTCATTTGCCTTCGTTTGAAGCTATTCTGTGGGTTTCTTACGAGGTGCAGAGAATCTTGCCATCCTCAACATTTTTATTTCCCCAGCAGCAAGTTTTATTCTGTCCTGCATCATGTAGGGACATGAGGATTCCTCTGCTTTGCAACAAGCCTCAGCTTTTGAGATATCTACTGAAAATACCAAGTTCCAGTGGTTATTCATCCGTGCAGAAAAGATGGCAGAAAGGTGTTAATGTCCATAGATGTTTAGGTTCTTAAATTCTGTAGGTAGGAAAATGAAATAAATTTTAGTATTAATGTAAATATTAAAATTACTGCACCATGAAATTCTACTGTAAGATTTTTGTTAAATAATGAGCTATTCTTCAAACATTGGAGGGATATAAATGATATATATAAATGTTTCCTGCCTTGCACAGTGAAAATTCTGACCTGTGCATTAATCACCACAGTAACTCTTCTCCCCTACCTGGTAATTTACATGTGCAGATATGAGAGAGTGCTGATATGATGTGGATTTAGACATTTTTTAGTGCATCTCACAGACTCTATTTGAAAGACACCTGACTTCATTTTATTTGGTGTAATGATCAAGGAGCACATCATCTTTCTTCCAGTTAATACTGAGTTAATACCTCTTACTGTGGTATACTTTTAGATTTTGTTTTAAAACGTTTTCAGGTTCTGTATCTTGTAATTATAGCACTAAACAGCAAGTTGCTGATCAGCTTTGTGGAAGTATGAAATGTGTTGGTTTTTTTTCTTCTTTCCCTGACCTTACCACGTTCTGTCCCTCAGAATGTTTTCTCTTTTCTGTGATTCCTTTTCAGCTGCTGCACATAAAGTGTGATAATGATGAACATATGTTTCAAAGACCCTCTACTTTTTTCTGGTGTAACAATGAGGATTCACCTCCTTGTTTAGATATCTCTTCCATTACGCTTACTCCTAGGAGTTCTCCTGACTCTAGACTACCACCTGGATTGTTAATCCCACCACCTTCAAAAGCTGGTCTTCCAAAACCAACCAGTGAATACAGCTGCCCAAGACCTCGTGTAATCATACTGTGCAAAAGCTTTTTCAGTTTTTTTTTTTTGGCTTTCCTTTGTTCTCTGTTGTGTATTAACTTGCATTAAAAATGTGCATTTTGTACAGTGGTTAAAGGACAGAGAAGATTTATCTTAGATTATCTAGGGGTACTCCTAAAATATGGAATTTGTGAAGATTTACTCCAATTTCTACTTAGCGTTTTCTCTCCCATCTCAAAATATAAATTCTTTTTTTCCCCAATGTGTTTAAATTAGTCCATTAATTAATGATCTCTGTTTTATCTGACAACCTTTTGTTAAAAAAGTTTATCTTAAGAACAGTTCTTCAAAACAAACAATCCTACTTCAAGGTCCTAATTCAAGGGCTTCCTCCCCCATGAATTAAGAAAAAAGCAATTATCCATTTAAATAACTTTTAGCATACTTTATAAAAACTGTGCAAAATGAAGATTGAAAATTATTCTTAAATATGAAATGGGCATATTGCCTGCTTTTTCATATTAATGTGCTTATTCTCTCAACTCTTCTTCCATTTGCAAGTAGTATTTGGTGAACATCCTGGCTTCCTGCATGTGTTCACTAAATAAAAATGCTTCTTGTGCTCATATGTATTCAAAATACACATTTCTTAATTTACTTACAGTTTTACTTAAACTGGCTATTTCGGTGCTGTTAAAATGGGCCAGTAAGTAACTTCAACAAAAATGGTACATAGTCAGGAAATGAATGTCATATTTGGGTTTACTTTTGTGCCTGAAAGACACATCTAAAAGTAAATATAAATACTGTAAATTAATCTAGCTTCTTAGCTTAGCAAATAATGAGAATCTACATTAGCACTTACGACCTGCAAGACACGCTGGGATTCTCCATCAATGTTGATGGAACTGTAGGTTTTTTCATGTTATGTTTCCCTATGTCTGGGTATAAATATCCCATGAGGGGTTTTTTTAGATATTGAACAGTTACAGATCACTTTTAATCCAAATTAAAATATTAACTCAAAACTCCAAAGAATCACAGAACCTCCAAGAAACAGCAAATGCAGGACTTGGGTTTAGTGTTTTTTCCTCATTAAAGACTGCTTTCAGTGGCAGGCTGCAGATTAACACCCTTTGCTTCTCAGTAGCCACTGCTGAACCTCCAGAGAGAAACAGAGATGGTTCAGGGCCACCTACACACTTGGCTTAGAAATCTGTACCGTGAGCTGTCAGAGGGCAGCTTCAGTGCTGCAGCAGAGGCACTGAAGAAAGTGGCATTCCAAAATAAAGTTTAGGTCTGGGGAACTGTCGTGGGCAAGTAGTGCTAAAGGCTCTCTGCTTGCCAGGCTTTTATATCTGTGTATTCTGAATAAAAGGACCCATGTGACTCATTTAACTTGCCCTTAAAAATTTTCATGTGAGCAGTTTGGGCAAATTGAATCTTGTTTAAAAGTAGGAGGCTTTCCCTGTGCCTGGCTGTGTAGTCTTTCTAACACAGAGAATGTAGAATGCACTGTCTGAGGAATAACATGCACATACAAACTAGTTTTGCCTCTGGGTTGTCAATCTCAGCTTTAATTGATCTCATCATCTTTAGTGTCTCCTGTGTTCTGACTGGACTGTGCCCTGCTTGTGTCCTGAAGTAGTGGACTTGTGGCAGTGGGGAATGAGTCATGCAGAAACAAATATGACTGTAGAACTATAGTAATTGTTGGGTTTGGGGTTACTTTGCTCACCCAGTAGTTTTTTTTTTTCTGAACCTTCCAAATTCCTGAGCCTTTCTAATGAAATCTCTTCGGTTTCACCTTCGAGGATGACAGTTTTATTTTGAATAATAATATTCAGTGTATTGCACATCTGGGTTATTACTTATGGGAAAATACAGTTGAAGCTTTGATCATACCAGTTTCTTTAGGCTGTCAAACAGGAGATCATGTGAGGAAGATCATGTAACAAAAAAAATTGGGATTGTATCTTTTAACTGTCTTCTGTGGTGTCCCGAGCAGAATAATTGCCATATTACCTTACTTGGGTCTTGTGAAGGTATCTGTGTTTGTTTGTCTGCAAGAGAGAACTGCTTGTCACCAGCTTTGTCAGGTGTAACTGTGATACATTTCTGGCTGTACCAGATCGACTGAAAAAAGGAAAGATTACAATGCTGCTCATGTTTTGGGGAGTTTTAGCATGTGTGCTCTGTACTGCAAATGCCATTTGCTTGGTGTTAGGAGCTGGCTTTTGCACGCTGATGGTTATTTTTAACTTTTTTTTTTTTTTTTAATGTGGCTCTTATCTGCATGCTGAAGAATTTTTGGTATTGTGATCTTTTTTCATGTGAAATATTGCCCTAATATTTATTGTCCTTATTGTAGGCAGGCAGTGTGACACCTAAATCACCCTCCACTGACATCTTTGATATGGTTCCCTTTTCTCCCATATCCCCTCAGTCATCAACACCTACTCGCAATGGTACACAGCCTCCTCCAGTACCCAGTAGATCTACAGAGATCAGTAAGTTTTGTAACAACTGACCTAATTTTTTTTTGCTTACATTATTTTTTTTTAATAAAGCATCTTTAAAGTCTTACTTACATTTTGCATGAAAAGCCAAGTACGTTTTTTGTAAATCACATTCAGTAATGCCATTTCATTTTTATACCATCTTCCCAAAGTCATTGATGTTGCTGCCAAGTTACATTATAAACAAACTTGCTAGAACTATTATATAAACAGTTTGAAGGAGTTTGGTTGGGGATTTTAACTTGGCTTTTTTTTTTTACAGTACCTTTTTTGTACCTCAAGCAATACTTTTACCTCCTCTTAGTTCTTTCCTTGTCAAGCCACAGTTCTAGCATCTAAAGCCTGCCTTTCTGGGGAAGACAGCAGGTGGAGTAAGTATGGAAATGGTGATGCAGAATGGAGAGCTGAAGAAATCCTTCAAGAAGTAAACTGTCTGGGAATGCTGTTTTTATACTACTTATCTATATAATTCTATATAATAGAATTTTAAACTTGTACAGCCTTGGTTTTTTTTAGTTATAGCTGATGAACCTCTCCAGGTCTGTGAACAGCTCCTAAAAGATGATTAACAACAGCAGTTTTATTTTGCAAAGGCTTGAAGGCATCTAGGGTAAGGTTCTTGACTTCACTGGAAGTCTTTTAGGAGTCCACTAAATATTTCTAAAAGCTTCAGAGGTCCCTTGAGGAAGAGGAGAGCGGAGCACACACAAGTGGTGTTGGAGGTTGTACAAATACCAGTCTGTGTGTGGCAGCTTCTATTTCTGATGGTTATTTTAGTGTGGAGAAGAAACATTAGTGTCACTGCCTGCCACCATATCAATGTGAAACCACATTTGAACACATTCTGCCTGTTTTGGGGCACACCACTAGGATGTAGATTTTTCAGCTATAAATGAGAGCTGTGAACAAAAGCAAAAATATGTTTTAAAACTTCAGTCAGTGAAGGCCTTCCAACCCCAAAACCATATCCACATTTTGGTTCCATTGCTCAGAATGTCTGTCACCTTCTAAAGAGAAAGTAGAGGTTGAGACTATTAGTTCAATAAAAATCCTCTTCTCTTCTAAGAGAAGATTTTAAATAAGTTTATGAATTTCTATGGGATTCTAAAAAGGTATTTAATAGAATTTTAAACTATTATATTAAGAATAGTTAATATTAACTATTCCCATATAGCCTAAAAGAATATTAGAATAAAACTGCTCTATTAAGAAAATTTTATGGCTTTTTAAATAACAACAAAAAATAATTAAAAGATACCCCTTCCAAGCACCCCCTTTGTATCAAATTTGTTTCTCTGACATTACAAGCAATGCCATAAAATAGACGTAAATGTGCATATCCAATTTCAATAATGGTCACTTTGTATCTTGTAATTCAATTCAATTCATTTTTTTAGCTATGGTCCTGCCTCAGTTCCATTGAAATTGTGACTAGAGATCTTGTGGACCCAGTGCTCAGTGCTGAGGGGTCTTGGAAATTCCAGGTTTTGTAACTCTATAGGTTTTGTAATTGTTTAGTCAGTGGGTTTTGTAATATAAAAAAAAAACCCAGTTGCTTATTCAGTGATACACACTGTTTAAAGTAGTTGTTTCTTCTCCATTTCATTCATTTGCATTCAATTAAGGTGATGCATTTCAGAGATGTGGCAGTCGGTGTCTATTAATTCTCTGTGCTCCTCAGCTGCCACTTCAGGGAGAGGTTACAAAGTGCCTCATGGTCTTTATACTTTTGATCCCTGCTCTTTCAGTCTGTCATGGTCCTTTATATGGATGAAAATTCTTGTGTTCATCAGCTATCAATGCACTTTGGCTTATTGCAAAAGTGGAATTTGAAGCAGAAGGTGAATATTTCATAATCAAACAAGGACTTTACTGTCTTAGATGAGAAAGTTCAGATCCCATAGGAACCCCACACAAGCTGTGTAATGTTACATTACTATAATACTGTGCAAGAATACATTGTTTTATGTGGTGATATTGCTGCCATAGAGGCAAGCTGGCATTTCTTTCTCCAAGTCAGGTGGGTGGCAACCAAGAGGAGCCAACGTTTGGGGTCTCCCATTTTCTGAGGTTATCTTTTCTTGTTCCTATCTCTTTCTTTGTCTCCGCACTCAAGCGGGGTTGTTTTCCATCACTTTAAGTGAAGTGACAGGGTGGTTTTGTTAGGTTTTATAATTCTATAACTTTCACCATTATCACATTCAGTAGCAAACAAGGAGAAAGGTAAGGATGTGTCATCTGTTTTCTGGTGTCGACCTCAGTTACTCCATTTGTCTGAGTGGGGTTAATCTCCCTGTTCCCTGGGGATGGCACTTGTGCTGCTAGAGCAAAATGTGCTTTTAAAAGCCAAAGTTCATCTTGCTCATCAACTGGCAAGTCTGAAAAATCAGCCAAAAATAACTCTGCATAGGAAAGACATGGCCCATTTGTAGGAAACCAGTGACAATAATAAGCGCTTTGGATTCTGCCAAGACCAAGAGCTTCACAGGTAATAATTGGCACCAGGATGACAGTTCTTCTCAAAAAGAGGAATGCTAAAGTTCAAATTTTGCTTACCAGCTCTTCCTGTGTTAATTTCCCAGAAAGAAAATCATGGGGTTTTAAATTATACCTTTGGCTTTGACTATCTCATAGTATTGTAGTCCAAGAAACCCAGCATTCTGATACCAGAGGAGTGCAACAGGGACCTTTTTTTGCAAAGGCAGCCATCTCCAAGGTGTTTAAGCTTTAAAAAAAGTAAGATGATTCTTGAAATTTTGAGTTCGTATTCAGTAGAGTAGCAATATAGCTACCCAGTAAATATCTGCTCACTATTGGCTATATCAGTGATAACAAATAGATTACTTTTACCTATTTTAAAGGAGAAAATGGCATGATTTGTGGGCAGGAAGCTGCAGATTGTACACATGCATGCTGACTCTTTAGGTAATAATTGCAAAATAGTGCAAGGCCACCAAAAATGCAATGCTAGAGACCATGCTGCTACCTTCTCATGAAATTAGGGTTTGCAAATGTTCTTGTATGTCATCTGAATGGGCAGAATTAATTTATTGATTTTATTTAATTAAAGAAGCAATTAATGTATATATTTCTTGTTGGCACAGCATTATTGTCATATCTCAGAAAAGAACTGGAGAGGAATATGCTCCATTGAGTTGTTCAACTTTATTTCATTCAGATACATCAAGAACAATCTAAGGTCACAGTTGGCTGATGTAGAAATCTGTTCCAAGATTCTCTCTTTTCAGAGATATTTAAGAGTACCGTTTCAGAATAATGGCTATAATAATTCCAAAAGAAAGAAATATGGAGCAGCCTGCAGCTACGAGAAAGGCTTCCTGGACTTCCCGGCCTCAGATTATTCCAAGTATTTTCTTGGGTGCTTGTCTCAGTGTGATTAATTTTTATTTGTCATCACAGCTGCTCCAGTACATCTGGGGAAAGCATATATCAGCATAACAGGCATCCTGGCCTGGATCAGGAACAGTGCGGCAGCAGGAGCAGGGAAGTGATTCTTGCCCTGGACTCAGTGCTGGTGAGGCCACACCTCGAATGCTGTGTCCAGTTCTGGGCTCCTCAGTTCAGGAAGGACATGGAAGGGCTGGAGCAGGTCCAGAGAAGAGCAACAAGGCTGGGGAAGGGACTGGAGCACAAGTGCTGAGAGGAGAGACTGAGGGAGCTGGGGTTGTTGAGGCTGGAGAAGAGGAGGCTCAGGGGAGACCTCCTCATTCTCTACAACCCCCTGACAGGAGGTTGTAGCCAGGTGGGGGTTGGTCTCTTCTCCCAGGAAGCAGCAGTAGGACAAGAGGGCTCAGTCTTCAGCTGTGCCAGGGGAGATTTAGGTTGGATATTAGAAAGAAATTCTTTACAGAGAGAGTGATCAGGCATTGGAATGGGCTGCCCATGGAGGGGGTGGAGTCACCGTCCCTGGAGATGCTGAAGGTGAGACTGGATGTGGCATCAGTGCCATGGTCTGGGAAGCACGGCAGAGTTGGATCGAGGATGATCTCAGATTGGACTTGATGATCTCAGAGGTCTTTTCCAACCAGATTGATTCTATGATTCCATGATAACTCTGTGATTGGGTGATAGCTAAGGTAAAGAGTGGGATGTCAAATGCAACAGAAAAGCCAAATATTTGTAGGTTTTTTTAATAATTGCTGATTTTGAATTTATCATAGAGTGCAGGTGGCTGTTCTCCAGTACTACGTGGTTCTTGTTCTGAATGTCAGGCAGGTGCCAGAAACAAGAATTTATTACTCCTTCATGTCTTTCTGTGGTTTGAGGTGCAGATGTAAAACATCAGCATTTCATGGAGTTTGAATTTGTGGGTCACTTTCACAAGCTGTGAATTTATTTCCATCCAGAAAGGAATGGGAAAGGGAAATTATATGTACTGTTCCAAAGGATCGTTTTCAAAGGCTTACTGGTTGCTGTGTATTGGAGAAAGAAATGCCTGTCTATGCTACAATTATTTTGGGGAGTGTGTTGGGCAAGATATTCTTGTTATAGTTATTCTTCATGCAAATACTTAAGCCTGAAATAAAAAAATACCAAATTTATCCCATTTCTGCTAAAAAGGAGCTTCCCCTTCAGCATCAGTGGAGTGAACACTGGCAGACAAGCTCATGGAGATCCCATGCAATAGTGCAGCTCTGGAGTGATAAAATTCTAGGTTTTTTTCAGCTTTTGATAAAAAAAAATACTGATTATGTTATTGAAAATATCTCATGGAGCTGTGTCCCTCCCTCACTCTCAGCAGTGCAGTCTCTGATATCACACACAAACTTTAAATGCAGAAAAGCAGCTGTACTGTGGACTTTTTCAGCTGAGTTACTGAAACAGTTAGCAAGTTATAATAGAGATAATTCCCAAAATAATAGTTTTCACAGAAACCAAGCTAGGTAATACTTCTATATCTTGAATTTGATTCTGTGCAGGATTTATTAGGCTCTATCACTTAGAATAAGTTACACTGTTTGATTTTAAATTCTGCCTTGAATACAATATAAATTCAGAAATCTTTCACAAAAAAGGAAGGAGCGAGATTAAAGTCACATTAAAAGAGCTAAAACTTCTTCTATCCTACTGCTGATGAGCTCAGAATTGTTGTCATTAATAAAAGCCAATAATAAAGCATGAAGAAGATAGTATCCATGATAGGGAAAAAAATACTTGCTTTCAAAAATAGTGATAAGTCATAATTCAGTACTAAGAAATGCAAAAGTTGTGTTCCTTACTGCTTTCTCATAGATACATTTACATTTATTAAGTGGTTGCTAAGTCTTGGTGTTGAATCTGTGTTTTTGGGTTCCTAACAACACAGAAAAATTTCAGCCCCTTTTAAGGGTAAAAAGAAAGAAAATGGAGCTACATAACAAACAAATAGATTATTGAGGATCACAAAGCATAATCACTCTTTTGCCCAGCAGAGGTTAAATTGAAAACCAAAACTGCTATGTGTGAAGGTCACTTGGTAGGAGCATCAGAGCATCTGAGGACACTGGTTATACTGGAGCAGACCCATTTTGGCTGTGAAAGAGGCAAGGCAGGAAGGAGATCCTAATTTTTACGTTGGATTATCCTATTTAAAGTCTCTTTTGCACGCAGGTGGTCTGCCTCTGCCAGGAAAGACTAGATTTCTTCTTGGCTCAAGTGGGCTTTTGGAATAAAGCTCTCTGACCTGGGCCATCTCCTGCTCCCATGTGACAGTTTTTAGACACAGCTTTTGAAATATGTAATCAATCAAGTTCCTGCTCGAGTTTCTGTGCTTTATTATGTGAATTTCTGTATTTTATTGTGGGAGTGAACGCTGGCAGCTGCCAATTATTTAAAATGCCCATTGTGCAGCCCAATAATACCTAATTGATAAGGTCAAAACACACGGAGACTGACACGCACAATAAATGCTGAAGAGCCCAGAGAGGCACAGGTCTAAAATTCTGCCTCTAAGGAGGTCAAAATAAAGACATCTGTGTAACCATTTGCACATGCTTCACCACTGATAACATGATTGGTAACTCTGCAGCACAGGGTGGGGTCAATTAATGGTCAGCTGGCATATTTTGAATGTTAAGGGTAAATTTTTTGCTTAACAAGAAAACTCTGTCAGTCACTTCAGAGTTACTAATGGCCCCTTTTACTGTCCTGCTCTAGACCTAACATTGTTTTAAGGTAGGTAGAATGCTTACCAGGTTTCTTACTGGGCAGCTATGAAAGTTAGGAGAGAGGATATGGTTTCTATTTTAACTCCACCAATGATAAGACTGCAGTAACTTGATTCTGTAAATTCTGCAATCGGTGTGGTTGGGTTAGCAAAATTATTTTCTTACTTCTTTAGTTTTACCCAATGTGAGATAGAAAAAGTCTTTATGGATGGCACCATTACATGCAGAGGAAAAAAAAATAATCTATTACTGAGAAAGAAAAAAATCCCCCCAAGCTTCCAAAAAAACAACCCAAAATGTTTGGGCTGTCAGCTACCAAGAACTGGTATCTGTTCTAATTATAATTGTATGTTCTAATTATGTTCTAATTATAATTATACTGTTCTAATATGAAAAAAAAAGCCAATTGTACTGGAAGTGTTTCTTCTTGTTCAGGCAAGAAGCAACAAACAGACACACACCTACAGAAAGTATACTGCACTATAGAAAAAGTGAGAAAAGGTGTGGCACTGAGAGAGGGAAATTTGCAATAATTCTTTTTATGGATCCAGATTTAATGGCATTTTAGAGTAAGTGCCAGTTCATGGTCCTATGCATTTTTTCCAGTTTTTCTTTCTTGACTTGATCTTATCCAAGGTTTAAAAACCCTGCCAGTTCTCAGTTTTAGTAACCACCAGCTGTGCACCGAGGAACTGAATCAAACGGGAGCCTTGCCTTCCCTAAGTAAGAGCAGTTTCTTACAAAGATGTCCTTACCCTGGGAAGTGGCAGAGGGGACACAAAGTCTGGTTTGTTGGCAAGGATAAAAGATGAAATTTGACAGCTAATGTCCAGTTGTTTCCTCTTCATTTTTCAAAGTCCTCATGCACATAGATTCCAGAGCACACTTCAGCAGAAGATACCCTCCTCAAGTTGCAACTTCTCATCGGATCTCTAAAATTCCTCTGGAAGGCACAAACATTAATGGAAGCTAAAACAGAAGTTTGATGGTGTTCTTGGAAAAAATATTTGAGTATTAAAATTTGGAAAACTGCTCAAGACCTGGCTTTAAAATTTGGGTATTAAAAGAGATGGTTAATCTGTTGCATATCTGGTGGTGCTGTTATTCAACTCAGAAGGAGATATAAGCTGACTTTTTCAAAGCACTGTTGCCATAGCCCATACCTCTGCCCTCAGTGACTCACTTTTCTGTTGTTCCAGAGAGAGACCTTTTTGGAGCAGAACCTTTTGACCCTTTTAGCTGTGGAGCAGGAGATTTCCCTCCAGACATTCAGTCCAAACTAGATGAGATGCAGGTAACTACCGAGCTGTGCAGTTCTCAATGGCTGTGTGCCTGTTCTTGAGATACATGTTTACATTGTTATGAAAATGTATTCCAGGCTGTACAGACAAATGCATAGAAAAAAGCCCTGTTTCTGACAATTCCTTTTGTAAGTATATCCTCTGGCCTTTGAGCTGGAGTTTGGGTTTGCCTGAAGAGCCTTACCTGGTACTAATCTGGTCGGCTGCACTAATGTAGGCTTTCTTCAGAATGGTTTGGGAACCACTCCCTGGGAAGGGAGTGAGCAAGCTAAAAAACAGAGCTGATCCGAGAGCCCTACAGACTGTGTTACTCTTCAGTTCCAGCAATCATCACCATCCCAGTGTCCCCTTACCTTTCCCTCAGTGGCATCAGTTTGGTTTTCCATATCATTGGCATAGGCAAATATACGTGCTTACAGGGATAGGGTAATTTTCTGCTGCCTTTTGTGTTTTAAAACAGCTGTATGGCACTCTGGGGCAATTAAACTTTTGAGAATTGATTCAAGAATTCTTGGTTTATGTGGTTTTATCAGAAAATGTTTGTCGATTCTGAAACACTCCACGGTATCCATTCAGTTGTTGACCCAGTTTTAAGACAATTTTCGGAGAAAGGCCTCAAGTTTTGGAATAAATCACACTCTTCAGTCAGACTTTGCAAACTGCTAGCTCCTTACTAGCTTGCTTATCTTTATTCTTTTTCAAGCAGCCTGCTGGCAAAAGGAAACACCGAAAATAATGGGAACTTGAATTTCTAGGACCCTGGATCCTCAGCAGAATGTGTTCCCAGGGTTTCCAGCCCTCTTGTGTCTCAGAAGCCCACTGAGTCCAACAGCATTAGCCCTTGGGCTCCTTCTGTTCCTATCTTTTTGCCTAGAGAGCAGCAGAAGCATTTCAAAATGGCTTAACTAAGATTTAAATACCATTTAATTTCCTGAGTAAATTTTTTTAATTCCTACTCATTGTGAAATTCTCTTTTCCTTGTCAGTTTAGAATGGTGCCACTGACAAACTCCACTCAGTGTGAAGTAAGAAATTTAGCTTCTTGGTCCCCTGTACTCTGCCCCACATAATTTCAAAGAGCAACTAAAAGCCAAAACTGGCTTCTTTCCCAATTCCAACAAATATTCCTGTGTTTTATGTGTTATAATGTTGTTACCAAGCCATTTAATTAAAAAAGAAAAAATCTTACAGCACTTACATTGATATATATCAAAGTTTCCTTTGTCTGTAGCCCATTTTATGGAAAAGTATAATGTAGCAACTGTGGCTGTTAGGAATAATCCTGTGTCGATATTTAAATGTCACACGCTAAGAGTTCCTGTTACAGGTAGTGTTTTGACAGAGTTTTGAATTGTCAGCCTGTAATGTTGCAAAGTGCTGTCACCTCATAAAGCATCAGGGAATAGAACAGTAAAGGTCTTTATCAAAGATGTTGAAGTCATAAAATGAAAATCTCCCATTATTGTCCATACTCTCTTGACCTAAAAAAATCAAACAACCAATAACCAAACCCCCCAAGCATTAGGCTGTTACTGTGTCCTATTGCACAGGACGTCAAGTCAGTCTTATATACCCTGGTATGTTCCCTGAAAATTGATTAATGGGCCTTGATGTAGACACAAAACTCATCATGTATAATCCAACTGAGAAAAAAGTGCAAAGCTGAAAGGGTATGAAAAGAAAGCATATTCTAACTTTGGCCAAAGCAAAGGCTGTGTGCGGTTATTTTACTGTGTGGTTGCTGCAAAATACAGATTGAAACATGTTTTTCCTAACGTCTCTTTTATCTTATTGTGCTTTCCTGGTCACACAGCGTCAGCGATGGTTGGTATATCATATTTTAATAATGGTATTTAAAGCATTTACAATTGAAATGTGCATGTGTTTGTCATGTGTTTTTATTTTTGTGTATATGTGTTTATATATAAAAGCTTTTAAGATTTATGTTTTATACATAAACCTCCAAGTCAGGGTCATTTTCACTTTTAGCTGCCTACAATTTTTAAGGTAGGGAGCAGCTGATTGTACTTTTCTTTAGACGGTCTTATCAGGTGCTAATACTAAGCCTTCATTTTCGTTGCTGTTTGTTTTCTTGTGTACTAATGAAATCCCCAGTTCTCACTATCAAATTGTCATTAGTAAAATGGTTTAAGCAAAACCTTTGACACATAGATTATTGTGCCAGTACAGCCCTATTTGTGAACGTATTTTTATTTGCAAATAATTATTTAAGGCTTTGCAATGAGACTCAACAGTTGTTAGACACACAGCCTGTAAGAAGGAAGGTGAAATGGGCTCTACAAAAGGTAAAAGCACAGAACATGTAATGTGCTCTGGGAAATCCAACATCAAGAATGATGAAACAAAAATGTTGGTATGTTTTCTTCTCTGAAACACGAAGTGAAGGAATCTGTTATCTTCGCTTTATGAAAGCGCAGCTTGAGTGTCAGTAATTATGTTTCCAATCAAATATATAAAGGTAAGTTGTTTACAGACACCTATAAGAGTTCAAAATATAAACTTACCCTGGGAGGGTATTAAATACAGCTCCTCCTTGCACTGAGGGTGGCCAGCAGGCTGCCTTACCACCAACCTCGCAGGAGCAGCTCAGTCCGGACTCTCACCCTGTTTCTCACGCAGAGCCTCAGCAAACATGCCCCAGTGTGCAGGAGGGCTGTCCCGGCATACACTTGTGTTGGAAGGTGTGATTTGTAGGCAAAATGGGAGAGGAAAGCCCAGCACAGAAGAGGTGCTGGAAAATAAACTCTCAAGTAGTGGGTGCTTTTCCTTTGCATCCAATATTCTGGACTTAATGAGATATCAGATTAAGTTCTCCAGCTCCTGGGTGAACACTTTTATTTTTAAACTTCAAAGAGGATCCAAATTTCACATTTTAGCTTTCTATTCCATTTCTCGGTCCAATCCCTGTTGATCTTTTTGGAGAACTCAAAACAAACATGTGCTGAGATGTGACTTTTACAGCTCAGGCCTCTCTCTGATGACTATCCAACCTCCTGTTTCCCTGCAACCTTACGCTAAAACATATTTTCATCTTTGTTTTGACTGTATCCACACATTAATAAAATGAATGTCTATTTTCCCAGAAATCTTGCAGTGAGGAGAAATTTCCTTGGTTTGTGAATCATAGCAGCAGCAGCTGCTATAATTCATTAAAATCCTAAGGTAGTTAATATCATAAAGCTTCCAGGAGCTGCAAGCCATTCTTCCTGGATGTCCCGAAGCTGCCAGTAGGCTTGACATCTTTCCATTTGAAATAAGTTATGCTCAGCCCTCTAAATAATCTTCTCAGAGATATGTAAATTTATCATTGCTTCACTGGGTTTGTGCTGACTTAAGCTCATAGAGTGAAGTCAGTGTGCAGTGATAAATGAGTTAACCTCAGAGCCATAAGGTTGACTTTGGCAAATTTATCAGCTGATAAAATGGAAGTTCTTTGTCTTTTATTATTTACTGGTTTTAACCAGAATAACTCAGGTCTTCTTATTATCAACAGCATTAAAAAAAAAAAAAAAAAGGAATTCTGGAAGATGGATTGGTTGTGAAAGCAAGCTTTGTTCCTCTCTTTAAGGGACCAATCATTTCCTCTAGTACAATACTGTTACTTATTGGGCTAACTAAGGAGTTCAGTCCTTCTGTTAAATTGCCTTTAAAACAAAAAAAAACTTACTTGACACTGTCATCATGGGGATATGAGCACAGAAACAAGGCACAATACAGATGCACATTTCATATCCCGTCCTGTTCCCACTCCTGGCCAGTACCAGGGGCTGGTCTTTTTCTGTATTCCCTCGAAATCAGCAGATGGAGAGATTTTTCTGACCATATAGAAGTTCCTGACCAAACAGGAGTTTCTGTTTCCTGAACCTTTAAAGTACAGGAAGCCATAGGACACATGGTTTTTAATGAATGGGCATGTTATGCTAGGAGCAAATATTATTAGAAGCTGAAGTGTCTGAATTTCACAAGGCAAAATAATTGAAATGCTGTGCATTAAATTAGTGATGCATTTTATATACATATATATATATATAACATGGTTACCAAGAGCTTATTTTATATGTCATTTAAAAAAATCTACCTAACAAATTAGTAGAGTTTACTAGGAAAATAACCATAATTTGTAATCTGCTTGATCATTCTAACTGACTTCCTTATTATTACAGCTGTGAATGCTGAGTTGAAAGTAGGCATTGGCTGTTTGATGGCTACTTTAATGGTCATACATCAGCTTCAAGTAGGAGCCATAGCACCAGAGAGACCTGTGCAGTTCAGATGTACATATATATATATATATATATATATATATAACCTGTAGTCCTGAAAAGCACATGTAGCACTCAGTGTTCTACACTGCTGGGAGAATTACAGCATAGGATTCTGACTCTGTTATCTGCATAATTCACAATTCTACTCTGGATGTAAAGGAGGTAAAGCCTTGTCTTCCCATGGCTTGCTTGATTACAGCTGATTGGATAATTTTTTTTTTTAAATTATATCATATATTTAGCAAAATATAATTTTGGAGATTCCAAAAACTATCTAAGAATCTGAAGTTATTTTGCAAAACCTGAGGGATTAGGAATGGTGATGGCTGTGGGAGAGCTGAAGTCCAAGCTTTCCTGATCCTTGGAAATTTGATTGCAATCACTTGGCCAAGGAGTCTACTGGATGGAAATATTTTGATCACTTTTTTTTTCCTTTAGAGCGTTGCAATGCAACTTTCCTTGGTTTATACCCCTACACACTTGCCCTGTACTTAAATATTCTTGAGGAAAAAACCATGGATTTTACATTCCTTTAAAACATTAAAATGCCCAGGTGGCAGTCTGGATTGCCTTTATGTCCTCTCCATCCCCTTGGACTTTTTTGACCTTGTGGTTGTCATGGAACTTTGAGCCTACTAGTAAGTGCAGTATCCATTTGCTTACAGGTTGCACTCAATGATCCTTGTGGGTCCCTTCCAATTCAGAATATTCTGTGGCCTGTGAATACAACTGGTGACAGCACCTGGCAACCACAGCACTGATTTCTTTTAGAACAGACAATAGCTCATTAGGATAATAAAGTTAAAAAGCTTTTTCAATAATTATGATGCAGAAAGAGGGGCAGTGTCTTAATGGATTAGCATTGATCGCACTGCAAACGTGTGGAAATGTGATTGTTTTAAATGCAAAATATCATAGCTTAAAAGAGGAGGAGGAGGAAACAGGGGTGGGGGGAAGTGGCCGGAGTGAAGTTGCAAAAGGAAAGGTCAAGGTTCTTCAAGAAAGTAGAAACTGTTCTAAGTAAATTCATAGCAAACACAAACAGTGTGGTGAGTAACAAAATATCCGTTTATGTGGATTAAAATAAAAATTTTAAAAACACCTCATCAACACAAGAGCAGTGAGATGTGTGTGCTTCCAAAATGCATAATCTGATTTGCTCTTAGCTGGCTGAGAAAGGGGCTTTGGAAGTGCAGGTGCTTCAGACACCAGCAAACAGTGCTTAAATGTACAGAAGAAAGATAAGAGCACATGGGACAGGAAGGGGATATGTGTTTGGTGAACGATCTCTGCATGGCTTGTTAAACCAGTGTCTGTTCTGCTATTGCAGCTGATCAAGCATCCTCAGGTTTAAGCAACAATTATCCCTTTTACAATCTCAAAACTGGAAGCAGCCTTTAGATACTTTAAAAGTTCTGCATTTCACACACACTGTAACTGTGGGGTTTACAATTGAACAGATTAGACTGTAGGGCACAGTCTCTGAATTCTTCTTCTGTGTTTGAGCAGTCCTCCCTTGACTGCAATTACATCAATTAATAGCACCCTTTGGGTAAATGAACAATGTCTGTTTATAACAGGGCGTGTTTGACTTGGAATTTTAGCCCCCATTTACTTGAAATATCTTCTGCGCTGAATGTTCTTCCTTTTAGTCCTTTGAAAAAATACAGACCAAAAAACAAAAGGTATAAAATGTCAAATATTCCAGTGAGCCTTGGCAGCAGAACCATGTCACCCAGGTAGAGCAAATAGGGTAGCACAGCTGGGGAATGTTTACATCACCGTGCTGCTACTGGCTCATCATCTCAAAGTATGGATCTGCTTTCAGGAAATTTTAGCTTTTACTTGGAAGTTTAGTAACTATTGCCAGGAGATTTGTTCTGTTTCTCAGCATTACTTTGCTGAGAGCAGTGGTCAATAAGGTTATTTGATATTTGTGCGCTTTTAAAATTCTAGCCTATGGTTTGAATTTGTCTGACATGGAGCTGGTTTGTCATGGCATTTATGTTCTAAAACCTAAAGGTATGATCTTGAAGTACTGCTGTGCCTTACGAGCCAACGACTTGAGTTTATGCCCAGTCCAAGGACGGACTGCTTTACAAAAAAATTTATTTCATTTACAAGATTTTTGGGTGATGAAAGGACCTATTTTTTGATTTCATAGCACACAATCAGCATTCTCTCACTGAACTGTGTGTTAAGACAATACTGAACTGAGCACTGTGACAGCTGCCACTGGAGTTGATATTCTCATGCCACTTCTATTCAGAACCCCCTGGTTCCAATTGCTTGTAAATCCAAAGGACTTTCACACAACAGACTGAAATTTTCTTGACTCAAGGGTGACTTTTCTCTTGAAGGTCAGGCTGCAATTATTCAGCTTATTTTAAAAGGAAAAGAAAAATGAGAACAAGGGCACTTCTGTGTTAAAAATGCAGTTGTTATTTTAGAACTGGTGTAAACAAAGTACCTTTTGAAGCCAAGCACTTACAAAGCATACAAAAAAAGGTACCTGCAAAATTAATTTCTTTTCAATAGAGGAGGTGGTAGCATTTAGCTTATAACCTTTTTAGTGTTTCTACTAATAAAACTAAGTGAGTAAAAAGAGGAATTTTGGTCTGAACTTTTAAAGACGTTCATTGCACTTTCTAAAGACCATTTTATTTTATTTCACTGAATTACATGCCTTTAAAATATGCAGGTTGTTCATTTGGAGTAGAGCAAGTATAATTTTGTCTTTTTCATGAAGCTCAGATGGCATTAAACTCCTGTTAATTTAACTGCACAGGGAGTGATTCCAAACTGACC
The DNA here is from genome assembly GCF_003945725.1 of Corapipo altera. Classification (NCBI taxonomy): domain Eukaryota; kingdom Metazoa; phylum Chordata; class Aves; order Passeriformes; family Pipridae; genus Corapipo; species Corapipo altera. The sequence goes on from NW_020884987.1 coordinate 313,261, forward strand.
TCTGAGATGTGGTACAGTGCTTTTTGTTGGACTGCTCTTAAGATAAGATATTACTGAATGTAGAAGACACCTGGGATTAGTAACAATGACCATGTCTTACTTGCATTTTTAAAGTATAAGTGTAGTAAAGTCTTCGCTCATATAGCCCTAATCTTTCCTGCTTGTAAACAACATTGAATTTTATTCAATAACAACATGTTGCAAGTCAAGCTTGTTTGGTTTTCTGTCAACCTATGTACATGAATATTCAATGTTGTTATTCTATAGTATTTTCTTCATTTTATATACATATTGTGTTTATTTTGTTGTATGACATATGTGTTTTTTAAGTTAACTACTAAGACTTATTAAAAATTGGCCGACCAAATAATGTAAATGTTTGTGAATTCACTTTGATGTATCCTTGCAGTTTGCAAGGATAGGTTCAAATTTAGATGTTTTTAAAAAGAGAGCATAATCCTCCAGAACTCGCTTTCCTTTTTAATAACTATGTCTTGTCTTATTGCAGGAGGGGTTCAAAATGGGATTAACCCTTGAAGGCACAGTATTTTGTCTTGACCCACTAGACAGCAGGTGCTGATGCCAAGAAAGTAAATGTGAAATTCCTACGCAGTGGGTGTTTTTTATTCCTGAACATGTACTCACGGATGCTACCCAACGTGCCAAAAATTGCTTTTTTTCAACATTTAAGCTCTTGTGAGGCTTGCTTCTGTAAAAATCCAACTTTGTCCCAGTCTTTCCCTGTACAAATGTAAAAAGTTGTATTTGTTTATGAATTATGAATTAAATTACGCTGTCGTGTTTCTTTCTCTTGCACTTTGGCCCGAGTTTACTATGCTTAGTGACCATTAGCTTGGGAAAGTTCTTCAGAAAGGTCACACATACCTCTCTCTGTTTGCAAACGTGCAGGCATGATTTTTCACATAATACTTTACCTGGCAGTATTTTGAAATTCTGCTTTTAAGGCATTATTTAATATTCAAGCAGTAAAATTGTTAGTATCTGCTACAAAAAAATTCAATTTGCAGTGAAAAAGCATAAAATTATTATATGCTTCAAAGGTAAATCTGGATGCAGTGTAATTGATTTCCATTACTGTGTGTGGTTACTATGCTGTATGTATGTTGTTATTAGTTTATGAAATCCAGATTTTAGGTCCTTTAATTCACGTTTTAGAAACTAACAAATTGTCAGTCTGCTAATTAGCGCTTAATGAGCCAGGAAGAACTGCTGAATTGCAGGATGGACAAAGTAACTGCCTTTTATTTTGATATTTTATAGCTGAACTGTAAAGTATGTAATTTGGAATCCATTACATTCTATCCACAACTTCAAAAGGAAGATTATGGTCTTGCATTTTCTTAGGAATTTCTGTAATTTTGTACATAAACAGGCACTGGGCTCAGATCTCTAATTACTTTAGACACCTGAGTGTTTACAGTCAGGCTCTGTTGAGTATTTTTTCACTATCTGCTTTTATGTTACATGTCTTTGATTTTGAAGCTTGCTGCAAAGAATTCAACGTAAGTTCATAAGTTCTTCATACCCACTGGTTGTTCATGTTACACAAATACCTGCGCACCAAAATTTTCAGCTGCTGGTGAGTTGAGTGCTGACTTATCTATGCACACTCTTCATTGATCTTTAGCTTAAGCAATAAAATTCCCTCTTAAACCTATCTCAGAAAATTATTACCATTAGTTCAATTAAAAAACTTTAAAACCTCAAATATTTTTCCCTCGAGGCGTAAAAATGTGGAAAAAACCCTGAATTTTCAGATTGCTTCCTAATGTTTTTTTGTGAGATTTTTTTTTTTGTGTTACTTATGGTTTTGTCCTTAACAATGACGATTTACACCAAACCCACATGTTGCAATTTTGTCATCACGTGTGTATCTTTATGCCCATTTCAACAAACTACTTTTGCATGTACCTTTGGAGTTCACTGAAGTGGATGTGATTATTTCTTTGCTGAGTTTGACACATGCTCAAGTACCTTGCTGAATGGGAGCCTTAATGTCTCACATTACATTAGTCTTCCTCTGTCTTATTCTGTGGTCATCATTCATATAGAGTATTATATAGAAATATATATATATAAAAATATATGAAATCACTAATGAATAGAATAGTATATGTTTCATAAAGAAAAGTCTTTATAATTTTGTTTGTCATATAGTATTTTGGAATTTGTATAATGAGGATGTTTAGTAGCCATAACAATGGCCTTTTTTAACAAATAGAATTTGTATTTTTATTGTACTTTAAAAAGCTTTACATAATAAGCATCTATTTAGTGGTCATTTATTATCAATGGTAACACTAAGATAATGTTTGCACACTTTAAGAAACCTTTTTCGTTACTGATTTTTATGATAGTTGACTGCAAGTGGCATGGTTAAACCTTACATACCTGGTCAATCCATACAAAAAATACTTTAATCAACACAACAGTGTATTTTTAATTTTTATGTGATCCAATTGGAAAATGTATTTCTATGTAATCTCAAATGTCTGTTTAATTTTGCCTAAAATAAATGTTTTTAAATAAATTGCATCCTAGAACACAGTGTTCATTCAGTAAAACACCCAGTGGAAGGGAGGGTGGGGAGGTGCTCAAGTGTTGGGCAGGACCTGCCACAAAGAATGGTTTAGTGCTGGAATGTGTCAGTCACCCTCCATCCAGGAAGGGATCTCATCTCAGGGTAGAACAGTTCCAATCACCTTTATTATTGAATTTGGTCTAATCTGTAGCCCACAGGGAAAAATCTTGTATATATGCAGCTACATAATACTAATACTTAGGGGGTAACTCTCCTTGCAGTGCTCCCTGGATTTAGTTGACTTTTTTTACTGCCTTTTTTTTTACATACTTCTCTGCTCAGTATACTTTGCTGATTGACCCCAGTGGTCATTTAAGGAGGGGAAGGATGTAATTGAAGTTTTCTGAACCTTAAAAAGCAACCCCTGTACACCAGGTGTACTAATGGACAGGCTGCTGCAGATGGTGTTGATGCCTTTGAGAAAACTAACCCTAAACCACTGGGTAATTAACTTCCCTTTCTCTTCAAGCTAATACCTCAAACCCATCTAACCACTTCCATTTGTGGAACTGGGGCTCAAACAGTTCCTGGGAATGGGAATGGGAATGGATCCTGTCAGGGCCAGCAGGTCAGGAGCATGTGTCACCTCCTGGGAGCTCTCACCACAAGCTGTTCTTTCCTACTGGTATCAGTGTCCTTTCGCAGAGAGTGAAATAACATCTTGTGCTAAATCTTCCGACTGTTACCCTAAAAATACATATTTGAGAGCAGTACAAGGAGCCTGGGTGACTGTTCTTGCCCTGGGAGAGTAAATGGGAGTGCTGCTGTTCCTCAGAGGAGAATGTTGGTTGTGGAAACTGTCTTACTACAAATTCCCATTCTTTCCCTTATCTATTGAAAGCACAAGCTCTGAGCTTTCTGGAAAAAACAAACAAACAAACAAGCAAACAAAAACCACAACTTGAAAGCTGCTTTGGGCTGAAAATGTGAAGTGATTCTTCTGATTGTGTGACTATAGGCATTTCACTTGACAGAAGCATTTAAAAAGAGAGTATCATCTACTAGGTTAGAGATATGGTGCTAATGAGTGATGAACAAGACTTTTTTTTTGACTTGTAAATTTGCCCTCCAACAAAAATAAAAGGAAATATCGGTGCAGCTGTGTGCTGCCTATTTTGTCCAAACTTTTCTCTTTCTTTTGGATGCCTTCCCTTTCCGTTTTTATTTTTTCTTCTTTAAGCTCTGATTGCCTTGCTGATCAAGCTAACTGTTATTATATCACTTCTGGATGTCTAATACTACATTTTGGTTCCACTGGGTGACTGCCTTCCAACTGTCTTGGCATATTGTACCAAGCTATGTTGACACCTAGAAACAGGATTCCTTGCTTTCCATTCCTTTTTTTCTATGATATGAACTATTTTTCCATCCTATCTACATATTATGCTATACCTGAGTAAATGAGCTGCTTAGGTTAGAATTCTTAAGTCAAATCATCTAATACTTGGTGAGTTCATGCATTTTCTCTTTTTTTAACCTTTGATAAACCAGTGAGCATCATTGTAGGATATTCTCAGCTTAGTTCATTGTCTTTACTTTCCGATGGGTTTGTAAGTGGCTGTCTTGTCCTTCCATGTGACAGATGTGACTTGTGCTAAGCATAGAATTGATCAAATTGCTCAAATTGGCAAAGATCAACTTCTTCATGTGGTGAAAGGAATGATATTCCATTTTGGCTTCACTGATGGAAAGGAAGAAAGGAAGGAGAAATTCTCACACTTGCAGAAGTGAGTGTGGTTGTGTAATCCCAAAGGTGATTGAATGTGCCAAGGAAAGGGGCTGGCTCTGAGACTTCATTGTGATGATTAATTTTCAATTTGTGGAACTAAGCACAGTCTCATTGTCACCAAGGAATCCTGCTTCACAAAAAGAGTCCCTTCTGCAAAGCAGGACAGTGTGAAATCTCTGCTTAAACACCCGGAGCCCCTATTTTAACTCTGTCTTATTTGTCACTAGGGGTTGTCACCCTTTGAGCACCCTCTTATGATAAGAAATGTGCTGATAATTACAGGCAAGCTCTCAAATTTTCTTGACACTTTGGGGGTTTGTTGTTGCTTTTAAAATTAGAGGATGAAGTAGTCACACTTGAAAAAAAAATCTGAATAACTGGCCATTAGTTTAAAGTGCAACCAAAAATACCTACTCGAAGGTGTTGGGTAAGCTTCAGCTAAAAGACAGCAAGTAAGCTTTGGTACATAATTAGCCTGCTTTTTGTCCCTCTCCCCTTTTAAGAAAAATTCTCAATGAGAGACTGAGACATGAACTGCATTATCAGCTGCTGAAAAGTACATAGCAGTTCTCATCAACAAAATAGAGAACAGGATTTCAAATCTGTGATTTTGTTCAGTTATTTCAGAACAGTAAGGCTGTGTTTTGTCCCAAGGAAAGTCTGATATTTGTCATTCATGCTGCCTCCTTGAGATGCTTCAGTATTCACTGAGTGTTGGTGCGTAGATTAAAGAAACTGCACATTTATTTATTCATCAGACCATAACACTTTCTGGAAGTACAAGACACTTCCAGTGGATTTCATGGACTGCATACATAATTCTTGTGTGTCATGGGGCAAAGGTTTCCAAATGTATGAATATGCAACTTAACTTTTGTGTTTAAGAAATTTCTCAAGAATCTAATTATGTATAGTTTGGGATAACAAACTCTGCAAGTTTATTCTCCTACAGCAGATTCTGGAATGGATTGAACTTATTTTAGGGCTCGTGTGAATTGCAGCAACCAAAATCAGCATATTTCAGCCCTTGGACATTTTTCTTCCCCTGTTTATTTCAGCAAGGCTTATGCCTTGCAGTAAAGATTAAGAAGGAGCGGAAACAGATTAGGAAGGAAGCATAGAAGAAAATTAAAGGAGGACAAAACGCAATCTTGTACCAACATCAAGCAATTTTGCCACATTGCACTTTTTTGTGAGGGTTAACTGATGTGACTTCTCTCGTTCTGCCCCATCCCTTCCCATACCCATCTCAGGACTGTGTGAGGGCTGCCAAGAACCAGATTTACCATGTTTGCAGCCCACAGGAACTGCCCTTGGAGCTGTTTGAGCTTGCCAGAAGCAAGGAATGCTTTTCCTAACCCCTGTAGCCTCACGCAGAGTAGGTAACAAAGTGAACCTCGTCCAAGACTCCTGCTGGCTGCAAGCTCCGCTTTCCATTCATTTATCCTAATTTCTAGCAGTTTGTACCATATTAAAGACCTGGCTGAGTTGTGTGTCTGAGAAAGGCTTCCAGAAGGATTGTTTGCTGTACTAAACCGTTGCAAAAGTGCTTTAGCTCGTTGTCCCTATTCCAATATTTACTGAAAAGTGTGACAGTCATCCATATTTTCTAAATGCCTGTTGATAAAATGTTTACCTAAATTAATCTCCTTATGATGAGAACTTTCCCAAAACAGGAGTCTTAGAACAGACCCTTAGGAATTTTCATCAATTCAGTTTCCTTTGCAGCTTCATCCTACACACAAGCTTCTCTGACTAAAAAGCAGCTCAGAAAATCTATTCAACTGAACATTTCTAAAAGCTACCTGGAGGTTCTGCCATATGTGACATTTAAATTATTACAAGTTTGATTTCTTGTTGGGTTGTATTCTGTAAGCACTTTATTCAGTAAAAAAAATGAGATGCTTTTTGAAGCTTCTGCTTCAAAATTAGTATTGGAATATTTTTAATAATTTCATTTTCACTGAAAAGAACTGAATGAGTTCTGTAAGAATCTGAGCTGGTTCACTTTGGAAAACTATTGTGCATTTTAAATATTTTTGTTTTCTTGTTTGAGTTTTGTTGGTTTTGGTTTTTTTAAAGGAGCTTCATTGTTTTCAAATAAAACTGTCCTTGACAGCTGAAAAGACTCAGAAAATCCTGAGCCTGTGCACTGCAATAGGACAAGGTTCTAAAAAAGATATGGTTCTTAGAGGGGGAAAAACAACAACAAAACTTATTTGAAGGGCCTTGATAGACTAAAAATCTGGACTTTTTTTTCACCCTCATCATTAATTTTTAGGATATGTTAGAACAATATTATTGTTCACATACATACTTTGCTAATTTTTTTCTAATGGAAGAGAGCCACTATAATGGCAGATTAGAGTGGCCTACAGTCTAAGCAATGCAGGAGTGAGTTTCCCATGTTTTTACAAGCTTATATATATCAGAATACTATGAAGAAGCCAGAACAGATCTGAATTTTTGAGAAACTTCAACCCTGTAAAATAATTACATGATCACGTCTAATTTGTAACAGATAAACCTGGGATGCAACTTGACTTGGCAATAAAGTTTTCAAGGTAAGTGAGAATTAGTGAGAAATTTTACAGGTGGATGGAAATGCTCTGTGGGATTTCTTGCCTGACTGGACTGAGCTGTGCTCTCCTCATGAGTAAGGCAGCATTTATGCAGTTTTATCTGATGATCTGCCACCCTGCTGCTGAGAAGCAAAAAAATAAATAAAATGCTTGATTCCATTTCCAGATTTTCAGTAAAAGTGTCTCACAGTCAAAACTTTTGATCTTGACTTTACAGTTTGCAAGTCTGTTCTCGCATCTTTAAGGTTTTAGTGAGTCTACATTAAAATCTGTCCCTCAGATTTGAGAATTTTTACCACTCACTGTGTATATTTTGATAGTATCTGTAGATTGCCACAATATTTAGTGTGAAAAGGCTACATTAGACAAGGCTGTGATCCATGTCATCACAACTGGATGCTGTTGTAACATTGCAATGGCTTCATTTATGAAATTGGAGTAATAGAATGTTATAGAAGGTTCCATTATTTAATAAGCCTTTGAAAAGGTAGGTATTTTTAAAATAACAGAATCTTATTTAAAAATCTGAAATATGTGACTAGAGAGCTAAGTAAACAAGATAAATTGCCTCTTGGCACTCCAATAAATAAACCAGCAAGGCCACTAAAGCCACATGAGTCATAGAGCCATAATGAATTTACTTGAAACTTAGGAAAGCAGGGATTTGTTTTCTCAGGACCACAGATTCAGTCTCTCACAGACCTCCCTGCTTAAAAAGTCAAATGCCAAAGAGAAAAAAATATCCCACACAATATTTGACTCTGATCTAATGTATTGCTGTAGGTAGGTTTACATCGAGGTTGAACTAGAAACACAATCACCACAAGCAGCAAAGCAGTTTGCATGTTGTGAATTCAACCATTTAGAAATAAAAGCATAGAAATGAAAGGCATTTACTGCTGAAAAAAATCTAAGACACAATGATTATGACTTTATGATTTTTAAATATGCATGGAGGAGTCATCCTGATTCTTGGCGTGTGTTCATAAGCAAACTTTTATGGTCTCAGAAGGTACTGGGAAGCAGTGAGAAAGGTGAGATAAAGTGAGAAAGGTGAGATAAGGAGAGAAAGGTGAGATAAAGTCAGAAAGCTAATATAAATGAGATTATCAATAGGAAAAACCTGAATTTGCCTGACCACAGAGCCCACAGAAAACACTCTCCTGATGCTTAACTGCTCTGAAAAGATAAATTTTGGGGCATCTGTGAGAATACGACTGATTCAGAAAATGCTCCTACTGAGCAGTATCTCTCAAGGGTCTACTGGATCACAGTGGTACTGATGGGTTTCATTTTTCAGAAAAGTGTGGGACAAACTGTTTGCATCGTTTGTAGTGACATCTGCTTTTCGATCTATCTGCGTGGGAATGATCCCTGTGGATCAGCTGTGTGGTGTGCAGGCAGTGAGGGGCAAAGAGACTTTGCTCTTCCCCTCTAGAGACTGCTGCTTCCAGGGGTGGCTCTGGAGTCAGGAGAGAAGAATTTGAGGTACTCAAACGGGGAGGTGCTTCACACTCGGCAGTTTCTGAACAAGAATACTGATTGCCAGAGCTGGCAGAGTCTGGGGAAATGTCAAGTCGATCTCCATCAGGATTTCAAGCACAAGGCAAATAGGTGCAGACAGACGTTGAATGCATTCCAGACACTGCCCCCCCCCCAACTCAGCTGTTACAAAGCAGAGAATATTTTAAAAATTCTTTTTCTCAGCCTGAGAGTAAACCCAGGGGAAAAGGTACCTTCAGATACATCCTCACAGAATTTAGACTAAATAGGGACACATTCTGACCCTCCATATTTAATTAAAAGGCAAAAAGATGGTAATCAAGAGAGACTTTATTGGTATGTATAAAACATGCATTACCCCTGTGTTTTATAAATGCAAGCCCTTGAAACTTGGAGTAGTTATTTTTACATAGAGTATTCTAGCTTCTGTTCGTTTGAATGCTACTTATTTTTCTTATAATCGCTTAGGTTTAATTCCTTTTTTTTTTTTTTCACAATTTCGGTTTTCCTGGAGAACTTTCTTGAAAGCCATGAGGTACGTGCTGTTTGTATATTTCAATACTCTGACATTTCTGCTGAGAAACAGTGGCAGGCCGGTTTTTTTTGCTAAAACCTAAAATCCAGTCCTCCGCCTAGGAATCAGGAATTGCATGTTGATGTTTTGATAAGCCTACAAGGAAAGTTGGGGAAAAAAAGAAATACTGTGGTTGGCTCCAGGAAACAAGCTGTTTTCCAGGAATGCTGAATTAGTTTGTAATCTGCAGCTCCCTGTCTCCTTATGGTTGTACTTTTACCTTCCCATGCAACGGCATCACAGGGCTCGAGCACTGGCTGGAGCTGATCCAGTGTCCTTTTTTCCCCCTCTCTGCTCTGATTTTTGTAGTCCAAGTAATGCCTCTAACTGTCTTTTTTAGGACAGCTTTTAGGGCAGTGTTGGTACCACCTTGTAGTCTTACCTTTTTTTATCCAATCAACGATTGACTTCTGGTCAATTCTGGTGTTGTATTTTTTGTTCCAACAATGCATAATAAGTATATACTAGAAAAATGTTGCCAAGTCTATAAAGGAGGAAATGAAAACAGTGCCACAACTTTATTTTATTGAAATAATTTCTTACTGAAGTTCTTGTATACTGCTCTGGGATTGTCTTCTACAAACTGTCTTTTCAAAACTGATTTGTTAGGGGAAAGTGTGTCTTTACCTTTCAGTCGCACTGCTATATTGGATGTTTCCTAGTTTTTTTATCACTGTAGGTATGGCAGGTTAAAGACAGAAAAATGCTCCTGCCTCTTTTTCAGTCTCTTAGTGTCCTTGGATGTCAGGCCATTCCTTTATCTGCATATTGGGATTTAGACAGAAATAAGAATACACATATAAACTGTAATTTTTTTATATTGTTCCACTGCAGTGATCCTTATTCCTTGAAACTAAAAGAATGTGAGAAATTCAGAATAAGGGCATTAAAGGGTCTACGTATTCAACAGGGGGCTTACATATTCATCGGGGGCAGAACTATTACAATAAGAGATTTTACAGGGATGAGGTAAAGGGGAAATCCTAAATCACAAACTTTTGGGTCTTAGCATTTACATCATAGGGAAAAACCCATTTTATCTTAGGGAATTTTACAGAGGGGAACAGGTGTTCAGGTCTACAGGGAACACAAAGAGAGCGATAAGGTACAATAGATCTTCTGCACAGGTCTGATGGGATCAGGGTGTGGATTCTCTGGCTCGAGCAGGGCATGTGATAACATCATGCAAGGAGTCTCTTCACATCCTGCTGAAGAAGGCAGAAAGAATCCACAGGGATGAGGTCAATGAAGGGGGCTTTTCCCAGCTTCTGTAGCCCATGGCCTTTTGCAAAGACCACTCAAATCTCTCTCTGCAAATATTATGTCTTTGGGATCCAACATCCAGCTTTCCACTTCCTCACCCCAGCAGTCCCTGTGCCCGCACCAGGATTGTGTTTGCATAGTCACAGCCATGTTCATAAATCTGGGCTCTTGAGCAGTTTATACAAGACTTGTTTTTCTGCTCTTGAAAAGAAATCCTGTATTGAATCTCACTTGATAGGCCTTAATTGTTTGGGTTTTTTTCCACAAGCTTAAGATGCTTCCTATGGAACGTCTGCCGAGATCAAAACCAGGCTTCCAAGCACCACTGCTGTAGGACTTGTTCAAAGCATGAGCACTTAAACCTCATGAAAGGCAGACTAGATACTTCTGATGAATCAGCCCCAGCTTCCCATTAAAGTCTGCCTGGAAGGACTTTCTTTGTGTGGCTGCCATCGTGGTCCTCAGCAGTTCATTTGGGGAGGAGATGTTGGTTAAGACCATGCCAAATGTACTCCTGCTTTCCACAGGGCTGGCTCAGGACCTCTCTGTGGCTGTGGCAGATTGAATTCACATGGAAAAGTGAACTGCTGCCCTACAGACTTGGCTGGCCCACCTATCCAAACTCTGCCACCCACACAATTCTCTGTGACCAATGTTCCTGTTAATACTTTCATCCTACTGTGTATTGCTGAAGGCATCTGCTGCTTCTTAGGAATTCTGGAAAAGTAACCAATGGTGGTACATGCTCCAAATTTGTGCATTAACTCAGGGTAAGACCACACATCCAAGCAGACTGTAAAGCTTCCAGCTTCATCTCCACCACTAATGGATTAATTAATTCCCAAATGGGCCTCTGTCTGTCACAGCAGTCTGAAATTCCCGCTAACTCCAGGACAGTCAGGGTCCTGTGCGAGTTGTTCTTACAGGTTCTGGTGGTCAAAGTCTGTCCACAATCTTCTTACTTCTTCCATTGCATTAGATATAACTGGTTTTTCTCTTCAGTCTTTACCGGTGTGGCCAGGGGCTTTTTCCCTGACTTCTGCTGCAGGTAAAATATTCTTTGCTCAGAGATGGCTCTGATGAAGAAAAGGCCAGTGTGTGCCACAGCCCAGAGTGCAGGAACCATAGGATGCCGTCTGTCCATGCACAGACCGCCAAGCCTTTGGCTGGGCCAGGCCAGGTTACAACAGCTTTATCAATTCCCTTTGGAAGCTGTGGCTGGAGCTGGTGTCTGGACAGTCTGGCTGGGCAAACAAGTGTAAGCACAAAGGTTGGCAGGAGAGAAGGTTTGGGTTGGGGACAAAAATGATGAGGTTTCACATCAGCAGCCTGTTAATGTAATTAAAAGGGAGAGGCACAGGAAAGACTCGTAACTGAGGACAGTGCAGGGAAGGGCAGGAGAAAAAGCTGCGTAATTCTCTTGTTCAGTCACTCTTTCCATCTTGTGTCAGCATTTTTAGCAGCTGCCATAGAACCAGTGAACCACATTTTGTGTGAGTGTACACAGCATATGTATGTTGGACTTTCTGTGACACCTGGGGCATCCTCTTTGTCTTACCAATACTTTCTGCCTGACTTCATATCCAGTGATCGATGTGTGTAGAGGCATGCATGGAGAAGGTGCTCTTTCTGCAGTCAGTCTGTGTCTGGAAATCATGGAACTTATTAGCTGCAAGGAATCCCTTGGTCAGAGGCAGACATATTTATGTTGGTGAATGGGAGTATGTATTTATGTGATCCTTTCTAGGGTTACTATGCATTTAATTTAATTGGTATTGTTTCATCATAGCCTTATTGACAGAGTATAGTAAATTATTTCAAGGTGACAGTGGTTCTCCCTGTCATTGTCCCATAAGTACCCTTAGATATTTGCCCGATAGTGCAGACACTTACCTCCCTCAGGGTTGGCAGACTGTTCCTCCCTGGAATAATTAGCATAATTCTAATCCTATCTCCAGGAAATTTAGTTAATTTTTGTTTTCTCCCTCTGCAAGAAAGAAAAACTAAGTTTAAGTATAAAGTTCATTATAATATGATTATCTAAATTTACGTGAAGTCAACCTGCAGTTCAGAAAAGAATAAGCCTTTTGCCTTTTTAAAAGTATGACAAGACTGACTTATCAACAAACACAGTAAATTCCAGATCTTGGCTTTAATCATGCAAATATTTATATAAGCATGTGTTTAAGTGCAGGTACAGCTATATAGGTCTATATATGTACCTTCAAACAAAATAACCCCACAAAAATCTTTTGGAGAAGCCACAATAGCACAATAAGTAACCAAATTAAATAGGTACAGTAGCTGTGGTCTTCGTCACTGCCAGATTAGTGATGCTACAAATCTTGTGAAATACTATTGTCCACCCAGACTTGTACTGCAGTCTACAAGCTTACATACCCTAATGACTGTTGATATATATGATACATACTTTATGCCAATTTTGCTTTGCAGATAGAGTAGGAGAAAATAGAAATATTTTTATTTTCTCTAGCATTTTCAGTGAAGAATAAAGCGGAGTTTCAAAGAAACTAATTGAAAATGTTAAGCTCTTGCCAGAGTAAAAAGCTGTTGGCTTGCTACAGTTTGAGACGTCTCATGATACGTGTGTGACACATGTTGTTATTCTAAAATGGCTAAAGCAGTCTTATATTGAAACAAAAATATGTTATTCTTTCTTCAAATATACACAGAACAACCTCATTCAGAGCCACCATACAAAAGGTTAAAAATTGTTCAGAAGATTTTGGGATTTTTTTACTGTAAGGACATTAACATAATGTTATCCTTTTTGTGTTTACCAATACATTTGATCAAGCCACAGAAGATTCTTATGCAAGCAGCATTTTCAAGGCAGCAAAATCTAAATTGTCAAAAGTGAGGAAAGAGTTTTCTGGTGCTTTTTCTGTCAACCTGAATTATTTTGCTGTCTGAGTTAATGTTTTAGCTGTCTATTTAGCAGACTTTAACCAAAACCCATTTAATTAATACTACTAGGCTGCAATGTTTTTAGGTCAAATATTACAGAGCTGGTTTTACTTGTCTTGATATCTGAACTCATCATGAGTAAAGATTTTAGCATGGTCTCTAGCAATCTGACCTTCTTTCACATGACATGACCACAGGCTGAACTCTGCAATGAAGATTTTACTTCTTTTGTTTCGTCCCTGACCTGAAGTGATATCAAATTTCCGTTGTTTTTGGAAGAGCTCAAATCCAAGCTGTACTCCAATGTGCTCTATGATTTTGATCTAAGTCTGAACATGCAGTTTGCAAATCTCAGGCTGCTCTGTCAGGAAAACCTTGACAAGTGTCTGTTTTATTTTACTTACCAAACTCAGATACATTTTAGTCACTGGCCCAGCTTCACTGCTTTTGGCACGACAGGGAAGTCACATCAGGCATGTCCCATTTTTGTACTCTCTCAGCAGCTTGGCAGAGCTAGAAGCTCCAATTGAATTGGTAATTATTCACCCTATGGCCATGTCACAACAGCAGTGATTTGTTATTTTCTGAGATGTCCCACCTTACCTATGCATACAGCAAGACACTGAAGAGGGCTGAGGCACTTCCACCTGAGAGCAGCCCACCAAAACCCTTGAAACCACACAGGTGCTGCAGATTCTGTGCCTTCAAATAACAGCAAAATGGAAATAACAATGTCTGAGCTGAGCCAGAAGGGTTTCATTCCACCTTCATGTGGCGTTCCCAGGCTAAGATGGGGTGGAAGACCTTCCAGGACCAGTCCACGGCAAGTACATAAAACCTGTGCAGCTTTGTGTTGGTCCAGAACACAGCAACAGTGCTCAAAACCACGAGGGAATTCAGGGGAAGCAGTTTGAAGAGAGGGGAGTCAGGCCAGAATATTTTCTTTACAAGGAGGGGGGACAGAACTGAAGAAAGGTGAGAGTCGAAGAAGACAGCTGGGAAGACCTCTGTTAAAAAGAGCATTGCCACTCATCTACACCTCTCACTAGAACTGTGAACAAGATAATTTAAACCACCTTGTTATTAAACAAGAGACTTTAAATAATTTTAAAGATGACAGATCATGGAGTCAAAAAAAATTAAAACAAAAGAAAAAAGTGTCATAATAAGATATTTCACAATTTTATGCAGTTTTAAAATACTTGTGCTTCCTGTCATCATTTTACTGCAGATTGAATGGGAATTAGTAATAAATACTCCTGTAAGTAGTGTCCAGTATATGTTTCTGGTTCTTTAAAGACACTGAAATACCTGTAGGTGAGTATAAAATCTATGCAATATGTGAGCAGTGTGCAGTTTATTTTCACACTCAAACTCTGTTGCAGACAGCAGGGAAAGAAGGAGCATTTATCAGCCTGCTGGCAGTATTGCTTGCTAAATCCTAAACTGAACAAGAATCTTCATTCCAGTTGTTTCTGTTCATCATTTTGGATGTATTGCCCATTAAATTCCATTGCTGTATATCTCTGCAGTAAAACCTAGCACACAGCTACGATTTTAAACAATTAAAACAATTTATAGAAACCCAACCCCAGCAGGAGCCCGCAACATTTCATAACAGCCTTTCTAAAGGATTGCCTGGTGAAATTCTCACCACAGTGCAGTTGATTTAATCTCTATTACATGCAGATGGCTCTCTTTTTGTGGTTTACTTTGCTGCAACAGCATTCTGTGTCAAGGTGACACTGCACCAAACTACAACAGGAATTGGCAAAAAATTTAGTGATGTGCTTATTAGTCTTTTATATTTGGGTGCTAGTTGATTTTTGTTTTATTGATGTCCTTGGGGAAAATCCAACTTTTTTTTTTTTTCTCAGAGTGTTTTGGATCTAAAACTAATACCACCACAGTTTATTAAATTATCTGGTCTCATCTGCTCTTTCCATCTGTTAACAGAAAGTGCAAGTACGTGCTTTTCTTCTTAATAATTGACATTATGTGGTACACTTTGAAAATTTTCTATTTGGAAGAGTCCTTGTGTTACAAACCTGTGACATTTGAAAACTGACCATCGTTAAAACTGCATTAAAAGATGCCTCTTTTAAGTGTAACTTCACTTAGATATCCTCACTTAGGCAAAGTTTGATTTTTCCAATGATTTTAAAGTGGTTTTCTCAGGACCCAGGGGGAATTTACTATCCCAATTCCACAGAAATTCAGTGGAAAATACCAGGTGGTGCAGCTCACTGTAAGTTTAGATAGGGAATGTGGAGAGACAGAGTTGCAGTTCAGAGGTTCAGAGGTCTGCTGGGAAGGACCTGAGTATTTCTGGGTCCTTTGAGCCATGTGAACCCTGTCAGTCCTTGCCTGATATCTGGATTTAATTTGGATACCTCAAAGACTCGCTTGTTCAGCCTCCTACCATGGTCAATCTTTTCCCTCGGTGCTCTGGGCTGGGGAATCAACCCCCACACTCTTTTCCAGCTCTGACTTCAGGCGCTCATCCCACGCCAGGCCTTCCCATGAAATGGTTGCAATTAACCTTTTTAACCATCTTGTTCCATGCCTGAACAGGGGGGAATTGTCCTTTGATTTGCACAGAAGCTTCGAGGGTCGCTTTGGAATATTGAAGATCCGTAAGTTCCCCTAAATCTGCAGGAGGTGATGGAAACTCTCCTGTATCTGATGTGCATTTTCCCACGGGGAAAAAAAGAAAAAGAAAACAAAAAGAGTTACTATGTAAAGAATAAAACCGAGAGCAGATAAAACTGGACATTTAGACTTTTGATTTTGAGTGAAAACTTGAGAAAATGAGGCATCTGCAGCAAGGACTCTTCTGGGACACATTTGTTGTCCAGCCCAACTGGGTTTCATGGTGCTAAGTGTTGGGTTTTCCTGATTGTACCTAAAGAGGATTTATTTATTTATTTATTTGTTTGTTTGTTTATTTTTAATCCGTTCTGAGGAAAGGTCTTTTTCCATCTATTTTGGTAAATACTATTTGATTTTCCCTCTGCCATGAGACAGGGATGGACTGTTATGCCACAAATCAAATTACTGAAGTGTAATTGAAAAACCGTCACTGCCACTCATCTGTACCTCTTACCAGAACCGTGAACAACACAGTTAAAACCACCTTGTGATTAAAGAAGAGATTCTAAAAACTTTTTTAAAGGCAACAGCTCATCAAGTTAAAAAACAACAACAACAACAAAAAAAAAAAAAAAAAAACCAAATCCAAAAAAACAGAAGTATAATAGTAAAATACTTATGCTTAGAAATACTTAACCAGAGTTTTCTTGGTTTGGAGATCTGTAGAAGAAAAAAACCCCTCAATATTATCAGAGGTTTCAAGCAATTCTGTCTTTCCTATATATTGTCAACCTCACAATGTAAACTACTCTCTTAATGAACCTGATATATCAATATATCACTCACATGATTCTACAAGAATCTGATATAGCCATTAAATAGTAATTTTGCTCAGGTACTAAGATTCAAGAGTTGTCCCATTATTTTCCATATCTCTTGTTTCCCACATAGCTGAAGTGTCCAACTCTTCACCTTTATTTTTTTTTCAATATTGTGTGTGAGAGACTGTGATGGCCAGAGAATACATACCTGGAGAAACATGAACAGAAAACATATGCAGTGATGAGTAATATCTAGAAAGTACGAAAAGATAGATAATGTAAAAGCAGGAAAGTAAATATAATGATTTATATTTACTTATGGTAAATAACATATGGTCTTAATGTTTCACCTGCTTTTAAATACTGTAGATAAATAGAGTAATTAAATAAAATCATGAGTGAGAAAATAAATATAGTTATTCTGAGGACCTTTACATTTCTATGCTTTTAGAAAACTATTCTATACTTGTTATGCTGTATCTACTCTAAAGCATAATATCTTATAACTAAAACAGGAACTCTGCATAATTGTGTATTCAAATATGTCAGTAAAATATGGAAGAATTAAATCCTCCAGGATTATCTAAATTAAATTTTGTGGTATCTTATAACATTTCTGAACCTTATTATTTTTTTTAATAAACTCATTGAAAGTTCCCATACGGAATCAGTTCTAGAAAAAGTCCATGGCATTGTAGAGATTACCACAGATAATAGTAGCCGTTCTATATAATCTTTCATCTTCATCCAGGTCTCCATTTAGAGACTGAAGTTTTATACAGCTGTAAAAAAACCCAGCAGTTTCTGGGTAGTGGTTTCTCTTCTTTGCATCTCATGGTTCAATTTAAATAATTTATTTTCCAGTTTTCTCTTGTCTCTTAAAAAATTGTGTTCTTGAAAAGCATCAAGCTAATTCCTTATGAAAGCAATTATCTTCTTCCAGAAGATTCCTTACTAAAAAATGAACCCAGCCCATTTCTCTTTTTTAATAACTGTGCTTTCTAGACTGTCTCCTAAGTATGTTGATGTTGTTTTTCTGTGTGCTGGGCAAGAAATAAGTGATGTTGATCAGGGGAGGGAAAGAAGAGGGAAGTTGTGAAATGCAGTCAGAGATCTCTAAATATCATGTGAAAAGAGGGTGCTGAAAATCTAACAAAAGACAGGAACTGGGATCCAGGACAGAATTTTGTTGGAGACTACTTCAGGACATGAACAAAACCCTGATAAAATAATTAGAGATTGTCCAGTCAGTGCAGCTCAGATGGAAGGTGTAGAAAGCGGATTATCTTCTCACATCCAGGGGATGATGGGGAATCCAACACAGTCCAGTCAAAGAAACTTGAGTGCACAATAAAAAACATACCATGTTGTCCTGTTTGTCACAGCATACACAAACCAGAGCAGGGGGCAGCCTCTGTGGGAAGTGTGTGTTAGTTTGGAACTGCCAGGAGAGAGAGCAGTGCACTGGCAGATAGGGTGACCAGAACACTCTCAGTTTAGGAAGGGAGACAGGATCCCATGTCAGCCAAGACTTTGAGGTCTGTCTCCACCCTCGTTCAAAGCAAACAGACAAAAAACCCAATCAGAATTGTTTGCATAATATCTGGAACAAGGTCACATATGAAACAGAGGAAACTCAAAGCAGATAAAAATAAAATGACCTGAATTTAGCCTTTGCCAGCCTTCTTTGACTTTGAAAGAGAGCATGTGGGCCCTTTTCTTGCTCTCACTTAAGAAACTTTCTATTGCTTTCTAATTTGCAAGAAATTTTACACAATCCCCTTGGGGAAGAGCTTCTTTCTATCCCCACTGAGGCCTTGCCATGGGTCAGTGTCCTGCCTTTGCCACGTATTTCCAGCCTGTGCTCAGATGCTTCCCTGCAGCCAGTGGCAAGCAGCAAGCTTGGAGGGACCAGGACCAGGATACCCTGGAACCAGGGTATCTGCAGGGATCGATGGGCACAAGAGCTCCAGAGCATGGTGAAATTCCAGAAGAAAATGGAAAGTTTCTTAATTTTAAACTGTAGAAAGGTTTGCAACCCGAAGTGACGTTAGTGATGCAGGGAACAATGAAAGGCAAGAGGACAAGAACAATCGGAAAGTAATCAGGCATAGGGAGGGTTGGAGCAGTGGAACAGAAGGACCAGGGGCTTTAAACAGGACCAGGGGAGCACTGGGCAACTGGCAAACAACTCGTAAAAAAGATTGCTTTTTAGTCATAACTGTGGAAATTTCAAGTTGAGTATAAGCACATAAGATATCTGATAACTGAAGAAACACTCTTCCTTCTGTGTGGCAAAAATGCACTCATCTGAGAAGCGAGAAACTTCATGTTTTTAACGTTACACAAAAACTGTAACCCTGCCTAGACTCCAAATCTGCAATTTCTGGAACTCCTGTGAAGGACAAGGCCCAGTAAAATGGATTTAATTTATTAGAGTAGTCATGATCATTAGACTACAATATTAGTCCTTAGCAGTCCTAGATGGACTTTTTGCCAGCAACAGTATTGATTCTGAGAAAAATGTGATTAAATTGCCATTTAAGGGTCGTTTAAGGATTAGGATATATAATAGATGGTTTATATTGGCCCTAAATAAACAACAAATGTCAAGGAATTTATTGAGGCTTTTGCTTATGCCAAAGATTATAAAAAAATCTCCAAGGAGAGCATGTCAGTACAGCTCCTTGGAATAAGTACAGATAAGCTTAGGCTAGGGGGGAATTAAAAAAAAAAAAAGAGGTTCTTGGCTTAATATCAGGCAGTAAGAATATACTTACAAGACCTCATTTAATCAAATCCACTTTTGCTGTATGCAGTGTATTTAAATGAGCATCTGGCAGATGTCAGTAGTTTCATGAACACCTTGACAGTTTTCTGCATAGTATAGGGTGAATTTTAGGTGTTTTTACTTTCAATCTAGCGAGTTGGTAAGGAAAAGGTGTTGAAATAATTGCTTACCAAAAAAAAACCAAAAAAGATGGCTGGGCAATGTGAGTATTTTGGTAAGCACAGAGTCACGATGTCAGCACTATTAAAACATTCTGCACAATCCCCAGGGAGTGCAGCAGCAAGAGAGATCCAGCAGAAGAAAACACAAGAGGCTGAGGTCCAGGACCTTCTTCTGGTTTATGGAAGTTGTATCTGGAGGGAAGCAGCTGTGTTTTATCTCAGGTGTGAGGGTGCCACCCCAGGTCAACCCCTGAAACAGTGACGTGTCCAAAGGGCTCCCGGGGCTGGGAGGCAAAGGCACCCTGTGGAAGCTGCTTGGAGCCAAGCCAGAGGCACAGGGCACTGAACGGTGGTGGGACCACAGCAGGGGGCTCTCCAGGAGCTACGGGGCTCCTTGCTGTCTGTCAACACTCATGTTTGGAAGTCTTGTTGGAAATGCATCCCATAGTACCTAATGGTATGCATAATACTCTGGTATTTATGATTAATAGTGTGCCTATATGAGCATTTAGGGGTTTTTACTGTGGTAACTGCAGTAACAAATATTTATGGTGATGTTTGGCAGGAACATCTGTGGTCTGAGCCTTTTGAAAGGCAGCAGAAAGAACCAGGTGGAAGCCTCTGCTGTGAGGTGGTGCAGGGTAACTGGATGTGTGACAAAGTGCTGCAGGCTCACCTGTGCAGGGGCTGCTGGTGGAACCAGAGAGCTTAGAGGTGATGAAGGGGGAAGAGAGCGGAAAAACAATGAGAACAGAAAGCACTCATGGTTCTGACAGACTTCTTGAATGCATATTCTTCTAACGTCTAATTTTTTTATTATCTATGAAGTGAGTTGCCCCTGCATCCAACCTCCTTCCCTTCCTTTATTTCTTTCAGAGATTTCAAGCCCCTCTCCCCATGCCTGGACTGTCTTTGTGCCAAGTGCTCTTCCTTCTCACCTCCCAAACTCTCTCCATTTCTCCAGGCACTGATCATTTTCTCAAAGCCTTCAGCTTTGCACTGTGGTAGTGACTTTTAGTTCAATAGTGACTTTTTAATGTTACTAAGCTCTTTTAAATAGGTCAGAGGATATAGCATTTAGACCAATTTTCTTATTTTCTTTCTGGGAATAAAAACTGCACGATCACCCACAGTGCAAAATCAAACAGCATAATAATTTCTCTGGCTGGATAACCTTGTATCATTTCTTTTATATGACTAATTGATGTGTTGCACATCCCTCTGTCCAAATGAAAAACAACATAACCACAGGCCAGAACTGCAGCTGATTTAAATTGGTGTGGTTTGACTTTATTAAACTAACATTGAACAGGGTCTAGCTATGCATCTAGAACTTAGTATCTCTCTACCCTGCTTCCTGCTATCAAAACATTAATCTCAAAATATATGGCTAGATATATGTAATTGTATATTTTCCCATTAGTAGACCAAATTAAATTGAGACTATGTAATTTTTAATTCTATCATTTTATTGAGAGACTAAAAATGTCATTAAAATATAATATGAAATTTTAATAATAGTTCAAATATAATTTAATAATCATATATAAAGCATGCATGATTAATTAATGCAAAACACTTCAAGAAATTCAGTTCTTAGAGATTTTTAACAAGACCTCTGCAACCAGGGAAACAAAGGAACATAATTTTATCGTGTTGAAATAAATTCTACACACATACCATTTGCTTAGTGAAAAATCAAGAGGAAGTGTTATAGGGGGTTGTAGGAGAGGTTATGCCATCTGTGTAACTGCCTGCTGGATCATCTGCACTTCAAAATACTGTGTAGTTTCCTCCTCCTTCTCAGGGAGGTGCTGATGCCTCAAAGAAGTAGCAGAGAAAATTAGATCATTATATTTTGTCAGGAGGAAGTTCTGTCCCTTCTGAATGTTCAGCAGCCCCTATTTTTGTATAAAAATAGGAGCTACTCCTTTTTACCTAAGTTTATGCCTTTCCAATTCTTATTTTCTATTTCAGTCTGTAACTGTCCCTTTGTGACTTCAAAATCAACAACCAGCAACATGTAAAGATGTCAGTGGCAGAGTAAAGAGTAGGACCACTAGGGCTGGAAGATGGATTTCCAACTGTAGTGAAAGAAAATGAGAAACCTTGGAACAACCTCCCCTCTTAGTTGTTTTTACAAACCATTACAGGCTATGTTTGGGTCTTCCATGAAATATGAGCCATAAGAACTAGGCATGCAGAAAGAGGAGGGGAAAAAAATCCTGACTGCAGCTTAATTTGGATTTTATTTTTTTTCCTTTTCCTGCAGAACAGCCCACAGAAAATAAAAGCAGTGTTTATGGGCTCAGATGCAAAAGTATTATCATTATTTGCCTTGAGAAAATCAATGAGCCCCGGAGAGAAACTAAGCCAGCAAAGATTGTCTGCGGTCCTTCTTTCCCCCCACCATGGGAAAGCTGTCATTAACAACCTGGCTTTGTTACTTCCCAGTCACACAATCAAAGTGTAAACCCCCACGTTCAGCTCTGGTTACACCAACCTCTTAGTGGGCATCACACAGTTAAGGTCTCCCTTTCCAACCATGCCTACTCATGAAAAAAGTCACTGTAAAGGCACGTGGATTTTCTTGTACATGTCAGTACTTTAAAGGGTCATTACATAAACTGGCACTGATGACTTGGCTTTTTAGTCTCTGAGAATTGTGGTGACCATCTGTAAGATCTGAATTTTGCAGCTGCATTCAATAAGACAGTGTTGGACTAAATCTTGGAAAAAAGTGCCTAATGCCAAACTGCCTATCACTGTCAATTTGACTGCGCTTTAAACTTACAAATATAAATTTCCCTGAACAGTTGGGAAACAATAATAAAAAGTCAAATGTCTCATTAAGCAATACATGCTTCAGCCTAATGAATGTATCACATAGGAGATAAAGGAAGAAGGATAATTAACAGCACACATGACAGCACAGAGATTGTCTGGACCATACTGACCGATCGTTCAACTTTAACTCTTAGACTCTTAGAAGAAAGTAGTTGCTTTACATAAAAAGAGCAAGTTCATTTGGGGCTCGTCCAAACCACCATTGCCAAATAAAGCAAATTATGACAGTGGTGTCATGCAGATAGCAACTCACTGTAAACTGGCCTTACTTGAGTTCATTAGGCATGAGGAGGTTTCTAGTTTACTTTATGAGGCTGATAGGGAAACTGCAGTCAAAATCAAACGCAGCATGTGCCTTCAGATAATCCAGGCTTAAATCAGTTCTTGACTTGCTGGGAAAAAAAAAATCAAGCATATAGACAATGAATCTTATAAGTAGTCTTACTAAATATTGATGAAATTTCAGGAAGGTTGGAATGATTCTGATTCTAAATCATTGGATACCAGGGAGACTTCATCTATTGACTTTTTGGCCTTATATTTAGATGCAGCAGTTCTTCTTTCTGATGGTTAAAACTAAAGCTGTCAATTATAACATAAAAGCACAATCTCGTAAAACTCATTGGGGAAAAAAAAACCTGAGTGAAATGGTCTTGCTTAATGTAAAAAACTTGTGTTGGCAAATATTTGCTATTGCACCATTTGGGTTGCAAATCTTACTTAAAAAAAAAGGAAAATTAACATTGGTAGATGGGAGCATGAAATCTAATGTAATATTGACCTTTTTGTTTCCTTTCAATAGATGTTTAAATCATGCATCATATTTTTTGAAAGTGTTATTGCTATTGAAACTTAATTAGCAAGCTTAGACTATAGTGTAATGTTTAATGAACAAATGCACAGTAATTCACATTATATGTATTTTCAGCATTATATTTGTTCCATTACTGAAGCATCATGTTTCATGTTAAAAAAATCGTTACTAAATGCTTCCTTTGTCAATGTTGAAAGTTTAAAGAAAACAAGCGGTCTAACTTGTAAAAAACAGAAATATAAACTGTCCTAGGAGGAACTGCAATCTGCCCTAATCTGTGCCTGGGTATTGCTCAGGGTGGTCATAAACATGCATCTCGAGGCACAGCTCTTGAGGACATTTTATAGCTTCATTTTATAGTAAAGGTCAACAAAAAATATTTGAAAAACATTTTGATGCCTATATATAATCATACCTCAAATATGTTATAATGGAGCTTGTTTCCAACTGAGCCAAAACCAAACCTGGCATTAAGGACAGTAGAATTTGCTGCACAGGCATTCTGATTCTGAGTAATGCAATGAAGAAATCTTTCACTATTCTCCAGTTTTCTCATGACAACCCTTGTATCCCTAGAGGTTTGATTCTGACCAAACAGACCCTCCAAGCCAACCTGGGATTTCCTCCCCCTTGCCTGTGAGATCTGCTAATCATTGATTTAAAGTAGTTTACTGGGGCTTTGGTAATTTCTAGTTCTGTCTCCTCTACCCTTTTTTCCCTCTCAGGCGTGTGTAGCCTGAAGCTCCCTTTCAGGCAAAGACATGACAGAGAGGCAGGAACAGTCTGTGTGGAGCATCTGTTTGGGAGCCTTCCTAGAGGCAGATCCCTGCCAGCTGCTGATGGAAATCATCCGCAGGAACGCGAAGGGCGTGAGTTGTGTGGCCTCTCGGGCCTTCATTACTGAGAACTAAATTGTCTGGGTCCTCTTGCTCACCAGCTACTTTTAGAAAAAAACAGGCAGAACGTGAGCAAAAGCGGCGGTTCTCAAACACCCGAATGTGAATAAGCAGCTTCTGCTCCAAACCTGTGTCTCTGACTTGTATGCACACAAATCGTGGCACACTTATGTCCGTGAACGGGAGGCTATTAGAAAAAAGTAAACATCTATGTTTCTACAGAGCAGGAAAGCAGGTAGTTTGAAGCAGATATTCACAACTTTCAAACTAGAGCACAGGTACTGGACATAGTTGACAGACAAAAGTAGCTTTAACACAGCAAATCTTGTGGAGGAAGCCAGCATGACTGCCTGCGCTGGAGTTTGCTCCACCAGCATTGTTATGAATAAGCATGCCTGGTTTCTAAATACACCAAAACTCTGGTGGCTTAATATCAGCAGCACTTTACAGTGCCAGCATTGTACCAAAAAACTTGCAAAACCTGGTGCAAGACATATATAAAACCATGATTAACACGTTCATCCCAAACAGAACAAAATGAAGCTTCACCAGGTACTGGGCTGGCCTTTCTGTTCACAAGCCAGGGATGAGTATATAGGTATTGCTCTTGCTACATTAGCATTAACAAGAACACTACAATTATCTTGTACTTCTGCATTTAGAAGAGGCATGTGTTAGCTAGCAAAGAGATATGACTTGCTGGTAAAGCAGGGAAGGTTTTTGTCAGATCTCAGCATCAGTACAAGCAAGGACGCACAGCAGAGATTGTGTTCCTCTGCAGCTACTACACAACTGAGACATACTTCGTGCATAGCAATGCATGAATACATTCAATCTGTTCCTGTTGCAAGACTTTTCTGAAACAACATCACAGATGACCACAATACATATTTTCTGTCAGTCTTTCCTAAGGTCCTCCTCACTGACAAGAAAACACATGTACCAGACAAAGGGAATTTCTGTGGTTTGCTGCCAGGATGAATATAGCAACTTGGTGACTGTCCAAGAGTGTTAAAAATTAAGAGCTTAGAAGTCTTTTGTATGGCAATAGTTGAGATACCACAGCATTTCCTGTTCCTAATGCAAGGGGACTATGTGGAAGCTGTTTACAAACATTCTTTCTGTACTGGAAACCCCTGTATTATGTCTGGATTTTGAACTAAGTTCTTCCATGCTTAAGCACAAAGACGTGATGCGTGGCCATAAAGCAAGCACATCAGTTATTTATAATTTCTGGGCTACACAGCATGACTGCAAAGTATGTGATGGGGCTGGGACTCTGACAGATAGATGAAAGCTAAAAATTAGTGCAGTTGGGGAGTGACTCCAGAAAGGAGAGGCTAGAGGTCAGGGTGGAGGGAAAAAAAATGTCTGCAGGACCCCCAAGGCAGCAGGCAGATAGGGAGGTGCTTTTTTATTTTTTCTTCCCCGAAACACTGGAAGGTACGCTGAAAGAAAAAAAAAAACTGAGGACACAGAAGCTGGACAGTGGCCCAGGCTGACTCCCAGATCATCAAGGACTCTAAAATAAATAGACAACATTTGGAATATAGACACAGACAGCCGGCTGAGGGAAGTCATTATTCTTTTCCATATGGCACCTGTGGAGTCACATAGTAAGTAGTGGATCACATTTGGGGTATCCCAGGACAAGAGGGATGCTGCCAAACGGTAGGGGCTCAGCAGAGGCCCACCAAGATGGTTTTGGTTGGACTGTGTCCACGTACAGAGAGGTTGAGGGAGCTGGTGTGTTCATGTGCTGGTTTAAAAGTTAACCAGCAGGGGAAATGAACTCAACTCAAAGGACATATTATAGGTCAGAATAACAATTTAATAAAATAATATAATAAGTACGATTATACAGGCAAACAATTGGTCTTAACCCACAAAACCCAAAAGTATAACCCAGCACCCTGGGGCATGAACAAAGTGGTGTTCCTTGGGCCGCCCCTGAGTCCAAAGTAAAGGGAGAGGGGAAAAAACCTGCTGGTGGGAGAGCTGTTGCAGTCTGGTCAAAAGTAGGGATTGCAGTCCAGTTGAGGGTGGTGGTCTCAGTCTGGTTGAGAGTGGTGAGCTGCAGTCTGGTTGAGAGCGGTGAGCTGCAGTCCTCCTCTGGATCCCATGAGTGGTCAAAAGGTCCCGAAACTCCAAGTTTATATATTCTCCAGTTCAGGTAGGAACGCTCAGTCTTTCCCTCAGAGCGGGGAATTCCATAAAAGGGTATGAGGACAGGAACATCTTCCTATTTCGCAGGCCTCTACTGATAACAGTTTCTGGGAAATGGCATGGAAGGCTATAGAATACACAGTTTTGGGCTACACCCATACAGTGATGAATCGGTCCCAGCTGTTCTAACTAGGACAGTTCAGCACAGAGAGCAGAAGGCAGAGAGCATCTCATTGCTGCCTTCAGCTCCCTCTCAGGGCGATTTTTACAGGGAGGACAGAGCCAGACTCTTATTCTAAGAGATACAAAGCAGAAGGATGGGACAGAAGAGTCACAAAGTGCAGCTTGGGAAACCCTGCTGGATATAAATCCACAGCTAATGTGCTTAAGCACTGTAGCAGGTAACCCAGGGAGTTTGTGGGCTCTCCATCCTTGTAGGCATTTAGTGCTGCATTAGACAAGATCCTGAGCAGCCTGGCCTAACTTAGACTTTAGCTGTACCCTGAGTACCTGACACACCATATGGCCTCCAGGGGAGCTCCCAGCCTCAGTTATTCTGGTTCTGATCTGCACCATTTGGTAAGGAATGAGAGGTACCAGCCAAGAAATATTCGATCAAGAAAGTCATGGAGCCAAGTGAAATAGAGCATTCACTGAACACTCAGCCTGGGCCTTACTCCCCAGTGTGTAAATGCGAAATGAATCTTATTTCACATGGTATCCAAGGGGGTACATGTCTCAGCAGATGGAGTAAGGTTTGTATTTGTCCCAGGCTCAGAGAGGAGGCATGAGGAGTAAAGCACTTAAAATTTACCATATTTGTTGGTATGCTATTTAATTTTTGTACTTCAATACCAGGAATAAAACACCCTTACCTTCACCTCACAAAAGTGCCACCTGGTTCTGTTTGTGGCTGTTTCAAATGGGGAATGGGCAACTTTGAGGGGATGGTCACCAGCAATAGTTTGGAAAAAAATTAAGAAAAGATTTCAAATTTGTAATATTCAAATAATCTGAGTATTTATACTGCAGGTTGCTTATTGCAGTATTTCTGTTTGCAGATGGAAAGCCCGAATAGGATCAAGTATAGAAATAGACATTTTCTGTAGACAATTTCTAATTTATCCAAAGAATTCTAGGCACAAATGTATTCAGTTATTTCATTGGTATTTAGTCTATTGTTTACAAAGAAATATACAGATAATAGGATGAGAATTTTCTTGTTTATAATTTGTGGCCCTGTAGATAATTTTTTTAAGGAAAGAACCATGAAGAACGTGCAACGAACCTCTTCCATTTCGATTCTTTGTTGACTTTCATTTGGACTGTTTATTGAATTATTTATTTGGTTTTCCCCTCAACTGTACTTCTTTCTGGAAAATACCCATGAGACATATGTTTTGAATGCTTTTGTTTAACCTTAGCTGACATGGCCATCTCGAGAACACAGGCATGCTTGCACATTTATGGACACAGTGTACAGGCTTTGACAGACACACCTATCAGTGGCAGACCATCACTGAAAAATCTCTTTGTGCTTTCAGTGACAGCCTGGTTTGATGTCTCACTCTTCAGCTGTGTTTTGTTTGAAGACTGATTTCTTTTCCTGTGTTTTGTTTTTCTCATTTTATAAGCCAAAGTAGTTCTTCTGCTTAATTTAGTTACTTCGTTAATGATATAGGAAGGCTTTTAAACTTATATGTTCCTATTTGGAAAATAGGCTAGTGTTTATTGTCTTCAGTGATCGTGTCCCATGTTGTGAAATGTAACCACTTAGAGCTTTTTCTCCTGCTTAGTCCAAGCCTTTATTATTGGTACAACTGAGGTAACCAGCTGGCTTTGGTTTAGGGGTCAGTTTTGAAACACATTCTTCAGTTTTGAGGGTTTTCCATGGAAGACTAGAATAAACAAAAGGCCTGTTGACTTACATGCATGCTACTGATGTGAGCAAATGATTTTAAAAAGTCTATTTCTCTTTTGTAAATCAGAATTTTATGACCAGAAAGGAACTTTGGATTTGGTCCTTGTGCTAAATATAGTGATTCCATGTTCTTAAGCTTTAATTGAACTGTCTTAAAGCCTTTAATTAATTTTATTTAAGATACATGAGGATTTATAGCTATAAGTATTGTTGGTCAGGAAACTCTTTTCTTCAAAGTTTGATAAAAGCATAAAGATTGATAAAAGGAAACAATTTTGTGAGAGGTTGAATATGTTCACAACAGTAACTATTTCTGTCAACCACAGCAAGAAAACTGGCAAATGGAGTAAATATAAAACACTTTTCTGGCCACTAAATCTTTTTATGAGTAGATATGCATAAACTTCCAAGTTTCTTTTGATGGAGTTCCTCCCTAAACATTCCAGCTTCATGGAAGAGGGTCAGATCCTATGGAAAATGGGCAAGAATTTGAAACAATAAACCCCATAATTTTCCTTAATACATAGGAGGCCAGATCTAGCAATGGGAAAGATGAGGCACTTTGTGCCAACCTGGGTTGCTGGCACCAAATGCAACATCTGATAAGCAGAATATCCTCTTCACCACCAGAACCCTGCATATATTGCAACTTCCACTACAATTACTTTAAGGGACACAAGTCACCCCAGACAGCCTTCTAGAAAACACTCATATTGAAAGCTCAGGACATTCTGAAGCAGTGAATCCCATCTTTTTCTTTTCCATGAGTGCTCATTTTTGTACTTTACTTAATTCACATTGTAAGTGAATGCATTGAATTTCATAGATATAAAAATACTCTTTTAAAACTGTGTTTTAATAATAAACTAGATTTTTCAGCTTTATTCTTTAACTCATGAAAAAAATAAAAGAAAAAAAAAGAAAAAAAACCCCCTACCATCTGGAATTATTGTTATTATTTATAAAATTTAAGTAGTTTACTGCAGTAGGAGCCAATTAGATACTTCTTTTGTTTAAGTCTTGTCCCAGAGCTGAGAGAGGTCTTGGCTACAAACTAAAACCTCTAAGTCAGAATCTTCTTTAGTTAATTCCACTTATGTGTCGGGGATTTCGGTAGGGCTGAAAAATTCTACATGATCACGTTCCATTCATGACAAAATTCACATGTTCGTCCTGTTCGTAGTTTTGTTAAAAGCACCAAGAAATGTCAATGACAGACTATAAAGATGCAAAATGGATAATCCAGCCATCGCTCATATCCCATGGTAGAGTAGGACACCTGGGTTTGTTTGGTTTTGGTTTTAAAAAATAACGTTTCTTTAATCCTGTGCATTACTCGTGATTAAGTCGCACTGCAAAACACTGACCCATTCAAATGCACTCCCCACACACAGGGTTCCATTCAGAGAAAAGATTAAGAGGCCTTACACACAGCAAATGGCATCTGGTTCATTGAAGGCACTTGTAGGACCTCTTCAAACACTAAGGTGAGACAACAGGTCATTTTTATCTCCACCATTTCAGACTGAATCCTGTCACAGATGGGTGACATGCAACAGCAAAATCTGAAAATAACAGAAAGAGATACCATGAGAGATGGGTCTGTGAACCTAACTGTGGCCTGCAATGGCTGTAGAAATCTTCTATGGCTTATATCCTGTCCAAAGCTTTAAGGAGAGAAGGGGATTTTGGTGGGCAAATTTTTTATGAGGAGAATTACAAGCTGACCTGTGGGAGTTTCCTCTCCAGGAGTTGGTGAACAAGGCATTGACTGACTGCATCAATGAGCAGGTTGCTGAGTATATGACAGATGAAGTGTGATAGAATCGTCTGCTTCCCCAGACAATTTGTACCAACCCTAATGAACAGTAGTACAAGAAAAGAACAATAGTTGGTATGTTTATAGGAAATTTGGCTTGTTGCTTCTTCTAACTGCTGTGTGGGACAGCGATTTTGTATTTTCAAGCTACAAAAATAAGCCTGAAAAGTGTAACTGCCTTAAAGACACCCGTTGCAAGCTGCACATAGACACTGTCTTTGGCCAGCATGAGAGATGGAGCCTGGACTTGCAGAGCTGTCAGTGTCCCAGTGCCAGGCACCTGCTCCTGGCTCCCAGAGACATGGTCTGGGTTTATTCACCTGGTCACTCAATGGGGTACTTGAATGTTCTGGGCTGCAGCAGTGGGACTGCCAGGCTGTCACATTTAAGTTCCTCATGTCTGCAGATCCCCTGTTTAGCAGTGAGATGTCATGCTCTCACCTATGAAAGTTGTGTATGTTTTTCTACCTGAACTGGTGGCCCATTTAGCCTCATGTGTCTTCTCTGCCACCTCTGAGGTCCATGGAATGGACTGATCACTGCATTGACCCCAAGTTTGTTCTGTATCCTGCTTTTCCATAATGGCCACTGCACGCTGACTTGCTGCCAGCAACGCTTGACAACATTAGACTGTTACAAATCTGGTAGAAGACCCTCCTTGGTAAAGTAGTGTTTCATACCAAGGTCTCCAACAGCTTGCATGACAAGATTGTTGGCTGAAAAGGTAATCCATCATTCATTTGGGTAATATTTTGCTCAGACATGCACAGGACAGCTAAAATTTGCATGATCCTTGAATCTTTCACAGCAGTTGTGTTTCTATCAGCCAAGAAAATGACTGTGGATCAGCACACACTCTTGCCTCACATAACTGAACAGGTCCTGAAGTTGGAGTTTCCTGCTTTCCCTAAACCCAGATGATCAGCTGGAAGGCAGCTTCCCTGCCCTGGATTTTTTGATTTAAATTGGTAAACAAAGGTAGGCGTGAGAACATCTGTCAAGTCGTTCTGTGCCAGGCTCCTGGGAGCAATGGCAAAGTTATCCACTGGATACACAGGCAGGAGCTATGGAAAGATGGCAGAGAGGTGCTCAGGATGGGAATCTGCTCTGTCCATCTGCGGAGCACTGATTAGATATAATACATAGTGGCTGTTGTACCAGTTGCTGATTGTTTCTATTTGGGACAGAAACGTGCTGCCTACGACCCGTGCCTCTCACACAGCACCCCCCTTGGCAGTGCTGGAGCTAAAACTTGGGGCAGCTTCTGTTGGTGAACCCCTTGTCCCAGGAATATGATCACATTCTGTGTGAGCATCCATGACCCAACTGCCAACAGACATTTTCCCAAGTATTTCTTGCTATTCACTAGCCTAATTAGATGAGCAAAATTGCTTCATTCCACTCCCTGGTGTAAATCTGTGATAGCTTTATCAGTATCATGCTGTAAACTGTAACACTGTAATCAGCCCAGAACATATCTGCCTATTTCCTGAGCGTTTGAAGGGCCAAAATGTTACATTTTTATGTGCAGTTGGTTCGATCACTCTCACAGCCTCCTCTCTAAACAGCGTTTTATTGCAATTTTAGTTTCTCCAGACTATTTTAATTAAAATACAATTTTTTCCTTATAAAATGAAACAGCCAAGTTCATTAGTTATAGTGTCAGGGATGCTATTTGCTGACAGTTCTATACTAGTGTTAATCCTGCAAACTCTAGACTCCTTAAAGAATAAACCATTTCAGCATACAACCATCAGATTATGAGATCTCTTTGTCCCCGGCTACCTTTTCACTGTTAGGGGAACACTCACTCTGTCCTTTGCTCTGTCACCACAGCAGAAAATTGTTTCACAAGTCTTTTTAGCAGTAGATATTTGGATTCTCCAGTCTGTAATTTTCCCCCAAAATGAACAGAGATCTTAGAGATCAGAGATTAAACTCAGAGAGGAATTATATCAATAAAAAATATTATCCTATGAATTTCTTTCAATCATGCAGTTCAACTGCTTGAAGCAATTATGATACCTAAACAGAACTCAGGTCATTTGGCTTACATCTTTTCTTCTCTTTCTGTTCTGTCATCTGAATTAAAGCTAGCCTTCATTTTTACCTTTTAATGGTAGTTTTATTTATCTCACAATTTTGTGAGATGAATAATAAATCTTGGTCACTCAGAACTGTTCATGCCAGAAGCTTCCCTTTTGCCTTACCATTCCTGTATGTGCTTCCAAGCTCTGGAGATCTTTCTGACCAGGACAAGCACCTCTGGCTTGTGCTGAGCTGAGCTCCTGATGGTGCATTAGCTGTCCACAAAGGAAAAGAAAAATTTAATTTGTGTTAATGTGACAGTTCTCATATACTTGATTGTCTGGCAAGCTTCACAGAAGCAGGGATTTAGCAAAGAAACACTTAACTTTGCCTAATTTGTTGAGATACGTCTGTATTTTGAATTAGAAAAATATGATTAGAATATAAATGCTAAAGGACACGAATCTTTGCCCTATGTATCTTTGTGACTTCCCATAAAGGCTTATGACACAGCTCTCAGTAGAGTGAACGTAGCCAGGCACAATCTAACAAAATCATCCAAGAGGATATAAATAGCAACAAGATAGATATGATCTGAGGGTTTTTTGGGTTAGTTTGGTTGGTTGGGGTTTTTTTTTATGCAAGATCATGCACATGGTTTAAATACCTTCACAGGCTATATATAGCACAGGAGCTTCCAACTCACAGAGAAGTTTTAGTCACATAAGCGGGGAAAAAACACTTTGCAGCCTGATTGGCTTTCAGCAAGAAAATTACTCCTGAGAGACACAACTGGTTAAGCCTCAAAAACCTCAGAGGTGTCAGCTTTGACTGGCAGAGGTGTGAACCCACATTCATGTGGGCCTAACCTGTTCGAGAAGTCAGGTACAGAGTTTGTTGTAGGGGCATTGGACATATATTCTGATAGTTGAGACATGTATTCTAA
This sequence comes from Corapipo altera, assembly GCF_003945725.1. Lineage (NCBI taxonomy): Eukaryota > Metazoa > Chordata > Aves > Passeriformes > Pipridae > Corapipo > Corapipo altera. The sequence goes on from NW_020884987.1 coordinate 346,244, forward strand.
TAATAAGGCAAAATTCAGATAAGTGAGATCTCAGGGTATATGCTTTTGAGCAGTGTGACTCAGAAGTATATAGAAGTAGGTCACTCATGGCTGGGCTTCGCGAACGAAGATTTGGGAAGGCTTTATCCACATTTGTTACAGGCTCGTTGGTGACTTATGAGGCCAATACGTGACAGACATGTCCGATTGCAAAAGAGAAGTAAGTCAATGACCAAGAAAAAGCTTGGGAGGGCATCCTGACCTCTACATTTTAAGAAATAGTAGAATAGAAAAAAGTGAAAGATTAAAGAGAAATGGATCAATAAGGGTAAAGCAAGTTTTTCACACTAATTCAGAAAAGAAATACATGGTTAAAAAAACCTGAAAAATAATTCCCAAGCTAAGAAGTCACAATTTGAAATGCAATATATATGTGATATAAAATACATTTCTTGTCAGGACATCCAGAACTTCTCCCCTGATGTCTCGGTTTTACTGAAAATCTGTCTCTCTGCACATTAACCAGGCTACCTCTATTAAAGCACAGTCAGGTAAAATTCCATATCCACAAGGAAGCCTTGCATGAACCTGTAAGAGAGAACTACCTGAATTAATGCCATAAAAACCTATAAATACTTCATAAATCACTTCCTCTTCTGAATTAAGAAAAAAAAATCCTTTAAGACGTACATTGTAAATTAGTTTAATCCAGTGAAGTGGTCCACTGCTGAAATGCATTTCCCAGTACTCTTTAAAAGTAAAGTCAAAGAGTATTTTTTTCTTTCATGAACTAATTACTAACTCTGGGCACTCCTTGAATGATGTGGTACAGATTTTGTCATTCCTAGTATAGAGTTATTGAAAACTGCATTGAAAGGTCATAAATTTAAATATTTATATTTTATTATCAAATGTGTCTTATTTTTTCCCTAGGCTTTCATTTATTCCCCCATTCTAAAAATATCCTATCAAGGACTTGAGTTATAAAGGAACTCCAAGTTTTTTTCCTTAGTATGTTTTCCACCAACTCTCTGCAGTCAAGAGCTGCAAGGTTCAGGACTTTCATTCTCTTCTCTCTTACCTTATATGCATACATACAAACCAAATCTATTAACTAGCAAAAAGGGGGTCAGAAGAAATGAAAACATACTTCACACTTGTGTCTGCTTGCTTGCTTTCCTCCCTACAAAAAAAAAAGAAATATGAGTCATTCCACACATCTCTGTTTGACTAAGGCAAGAATTCCCTGATTAATACAATAAAACAGGCTTTCCCAGGGGACAAAGCATCAGGCTGATAAAGTAAAAATAGAAAAGGAAATGTGGGGAATGCACGATTGGTTTCAGAACTATTCAATTATTTCAGGTCTGTGTTACAATATTTAAAATACTACAGTAATGTGCTTTAATTGCTTAGCATTCTTCTGTCTTTTAAAAGAGAAAATATTTTATGCAGCATAAAAACGCTCTCTAAACTTGTCTTATATAGTGTTGAGTGCAAGCAAGTCCAAAATTAACAGAACAAATCTGTTCACCTATTACTGTTAGTCCTTGTGCATGCAGAGAAACCTAAAAAAACAAAACAAAATCATTTTTCCATTGCTACAGATATACAGAACGAGCTGCTAGTATGAAACGGGAATACATTCATGTGGGTTGCATGGGTATATTACGTACAGCAGGTGGCCATATAGAAGCAAGGGTAGGTACTGAACAGCTGTGCACAAAAAGAAATAGCATTAATTACCTATTGACACTGTAGAACTAGAGGTTTGTTTCCTATAGTTGAATAATAGTTCCTTCAACATCTTTCCAAAACACATTTACAGACTCAAACAACTGCTCATGATAATGAAGAAATTCCATACCTAGTTCACAATATTATCATGCAACTAAATCTGTTTATAAAAGTTGTGAGGGCATATTAGCACTCACGTGCCACTCTATGTTGGCACCACATATTTGCACACCAAAAATCCACAGTGTGGCCAGCACATGACCCCAAAAATCAGACAAACAAGGAGGAAGTATTTTTCTTTTGTCACTGACTGTAATGAAATTGCACACAGAACATATTTTGGCACTTGTAGGCAGCTACAGCAAAAGGACTGGATAATGGATCTTTAATATCAATTTATTGATAAAAGAAGTGAGAGCTAGTTTCTATCAGCTCTTTTATCAGAAAGCTGGTAGCACCATCTCCGTTTCTGAGAGCAGAAGAAAGAAGACTCAGATGAAATTAAGTACAGTCTTTAGATGTGCAAAGCAGAAGAATAACAAGGGTGTGAGCCTGGAAAGCATCTCCCTCTATGTCCATCTTTATTTTCAACCTTCAGAAATCATAAATGTCCTCATACTGCAGTTTCATCAGAAAGAAAATCTAATTACATGAAATTTGCTTTATTTCAGAAAAATATATATGATCTTTAGATTTCAAAAGTATTGTTCCTTGTTAGTTTTTTATTTTATCACCTATTTTGTGGTCTCATATTTACAAAGTGACACTAAATACTTGTGTAACACAGCAGTTTTTAGTTGAAATGTCCTTTAAAGGAGAAAAAAAATGTCAGAAATCTGGACATACACATACAGCTTGCATTTATGTGTCAGAGAGTAACAGAAAATTACGGAGTGCCCTCTAGAATATGCTCTAGCATATGTCCAAGTTTTGCAAAACATAAGTCCTTGCTGTATATTACCAAGATTTTCATTAAAAGATCAGTTGAATAGAGTCAACTGGTTGAGGAGGAATAGGGGAAAAAAAGGAATAGGATCACATTCCAGGAACACACTTCTTAAAATTGTACTCTATTATCCTATTTTTTCCAATACTATCTCATATAAGCCGTGAACGAAAAACTGGTGGAACCTACACGTACGTACCACAATTTGTAGATTAATTTATTTAAATGTCATAGGTCTTTTAAAATAGCATTAAAATAATCTGATGGATCAAATGCTATGCAACAAATGCTATGGACTTCATTGGCTAATTTTCTGCATTTATAGAAACAACATGTGACTGACCAATTGCATGCTATTTTGAAAGACATTCAGTCATGATACCAGTTTTATTAGTCCTTTTGTAATTAATCGCAGTAGTTCACTGAGTAAGAAAAACAGCATGCATTTGTTGGAAACAATCAATGACAGTCACAGGGCTGACAGCCATTTTAGTGTGCTAAATTGTGTCCCAAACCCAAGAACTACACCTGCCTCCTCTCCAGCCTTAAAACACCACTTGGACTCCTCAGAGTGACGAGTGAGCATGAAACACCACTGCAGAGACCAAACTAATTCAAGCTAAAGAGGTAGATAACCATCAGAAAAATGCTGGTTTGTGTCAAGAAAGGCAGATCCCAATAGGATCATGAATGTCATTCTCCTCTTTCTTCAGTTTTAAAGAGTGAATGCACTTGACGCTTTAAGGAAACCAGAAATCCCTCTGGATCCAATAAATTCCAATTCAGTTTTATCTTATTAAGTAACTAATATGATCCGACCGTCCACATAAACACAAGAAGTGCTGAAACACAAGCAAAATAACTCTTTGTACTGTGAGTAGTACTTTGTTTTGGACTTCGTGGTATCTTTCTCTGCAACAGTCCATGGAGGATGTGAATTCCAATAGTTCTAAAAATAATGAAATACAGCATTAATGTGGATGTTCTACTTTCACTCAAGGGATGTGCCACCCAGGCAATGCCAGATGATGCCCTAATGGAGGTACTTATTCCTGTATCTTTTATATTAAAAAAAAATATATATATTTTGATATGTAAGGTGTGCTCTATATGGACAAAAAGAAAGTAAGGCAGTAGAGAGCAGGGGAGCCCAGTTCTGCAGTAAAAACAAAGCTGTCGTGCCTTCCAAGCCTTCCTGTGATAACAGGGTTTAGGAGCTTCCACCTCAACCCAAATAAGTGCTTGACGAACTTATCTAAGTACTCTGAGCATAATTGTCCTGTGACAGGCACATCTCTGTCCCTAAATGTTTAGCAGGTTTGCATTAGGAGGGTTTTTCAGAGGTCTCCAGTGCAGAGGTCAATAAACTAACACAATCCCAGTTTGGAGACAAGAAATTGGAATTGTTTATTGGATTTACAACTTCATATTTAAAGGGTTTAGGGTTTACACATTTAACAGAGGGTTTACATATTCGTTCTATTACAATTAGAGGGTTTCGCAAGGATGTCAACCCAGGTTGACAATCTTGGGGTCTTAGGAATTACCTCATGGGAAAAATCCATTTTTACCTTTGGGGATTTTAGAGGGGGGGATTAGGTATTCCCATCTACAGGATTCAAGGGATCCAGAGAATGCACATGCAAAGAGGGGAACACAATGGGTTTTATGCAGAGGTCTGATGAGATCAGGATGTGGCTCTCTGGCTCTGGTAGGGCATGTGATAACATCATGTAAGGAGTCTCTTCACATCCTGCTGAAGAAGGCAGGAAGAGTCCACAGAGATGAGGTCACTGAAGAGGGGTTTTCCCAGCTTCTGTAGCCCATGGCCTTCTGGAGAGACCACTCAAATTTCTTTCTGCAGATATCATACTTTGGAAGCCAACACTCCAAGAGACTTAGGATGAATTTTCAGTGAGAACACCATGACCCATGTGGTAATTCCAGACAAGCCAATGAAGTGCAGGAGAACAAATGACAGCTTTGTCCTCGGGCAGCCAACAGGCAGGGTTTGGGCACAGCTCTGCATGAATTAAGCTCTAGTGCTTCTCATCTGAGCTGGGACAGTTATTGTTCAAGTGCTGGCTGTGCCAGCTTAAATCCAGGGAAGCTGTGAGCCTTGTGCTGGCCTTCAGGTGGGACACGTGGCCTACCTTTGTCTGGGCTGTGCAGCTCTTGTGCTCTTTCGTGCTTGCTGCCAACCAGAGGGACTGTGGAGCCGAGGATGGTTTCAGCCTTTCAGCTCGAACCACCCGCTACCAAGACTGAAAATGCAACAGATACTTTCACTTAGATTGGCTTTTTCTATGTCACATTCTTTCCTCGTTGGAAAGGTTATTTCAACATCTTGCTGATTTGTTGCATTTGCTTTTTCTTACTCATTGTGCCTGCTGTTCTTAGCACAGGAAGAGCCCATTGCCTTGCTCCATTAAAAGGTTTACTGTAAGAAGGTTGAGATCACTCTCCTGAGCTGTATTAGGTGGAAAGCATTGGCTGGGTGTTTTTTGTCCCAGTATTCATTCTCTGCTGTTATTTAAGGACAACTTTAAGTGTCCTAGTCATATGTAGACAAATTGCTAGCCCTGAAGGCTCTTGTTAATGATTTATACACTCTTCCAGTGTAGTTAGAATACTTTGACTACAAAGCCTTTTTTTTTTTTTTTTTTATTTAACCCAGCTATTCCTTACTCTGTATGCCTTATTTAACAAGTTGCATTTTTTTCAGGTAGCAAAAGCTGACCAAGATAACAATGCATTCTAATGATTGATTTGGTAGGATAAACCAAAGAAATAATCTCTGCAGGAATTTTATCATCCCAATTGTCAGGTTTAAGGGATGTTGATCCTTTAAGAACTGAGACCAGATTGCACAATGTTTTGTTTCATCTCCTAATCCATATTTTCTTCAGTTCCACTCTCCCCTCTCCTAGGCTGCAAATGTAATGAATAGGTTTGATTTACAAATGGATAATGAGAAAGCAGAGGTCTTCCTCCTGCTGCTGTCTGCCGGTCACAGACAATTCCACTTCAGTCTTTCACTCAAAACAGAACAAGCTGCAGAAAATAAGTGCTTCCATGAAAAATAAACAGGGAAACATCTGCCATGGAAAACAAGTGATGCCACTAAATAAACAAGCTTCAAAAAAGAAGCCCTCTATCCTCTTTTATCAGTGATGAGAAACAGAGAATATTTGCATGTCTCTATAGTTAAGCTAAATTAAAGAATATGCTTTTATAAAAACTTGTCCACTCTTATTTCTTAAGTCTTCCTCTTTCTGATCGAGGAAATAACGTCATTTTCTAACATCCAGGAGTTAAAACTCTCAACCTACCATGACTAAACTCAGAAACAGTTACCTATAATATGTGAGATTCCATTCCAGTTTTACCAATGTGTTTTCTCCAGAGTCACATTTTTCACCCCAGAGAAGACAGACAGATGTGATCAAGAGTAGTCAGAGCAAGTCAAATCTGTGTGATGATATGACACGTTGCAGAGCACGGGTAGAAAAGAACTTTCTGCTCCTTTTAGGTTGCAATCTGCGGGACTTCCAGAAGAGGAAATGGCTCCGATGGTTACACTTGCTGCATGTGGAGGAGCTGTAGAGCAAACCCAAATTGTACCAAATCAGCAGGCAGTTCTCTAATACTGTTACATCTGCTCTTGTTTTCTTTTTTTCAGGACAAGAGTTATAATTTATGCAAAAGGAGAGCAATCATAAGTCCCTAGATTTGTAGAAGTAGTGTGATAAGGCACATAAAGAGTGGTCTTAAGATCCCAGATACAAACTAACATGTATTGATTTTTAACAAAGTAAAAATTAGATGCCATGCTGTTTTTCCAGTCTTTGTTACTGCACCTTCCTAAGGAGATAAATTTAAATTCAAATGCAAAGATAATTCAAGTGGAGATTTCAGTTTGGTCTTGAGTAATCCAGTGTTGGGGGAATATGATGCTCTGTCGATTATTTGAAATTGAATAGATTATCTTACCAAACACACAAGGTAGTATTTCATCCTAGAAGACAATACCAAAGTCAGAGAGAATGTTTATATATTGGAAATGACCTGGTTTTTAAAGTGGAAACCATTAGAGAAGAAATTGAGATTTCCTCATAGGATTTTATGATTCAAAACAACAATTCATGCCACATAAACAAAAATGCTTCCAACCTGAGAGCACGTGTATCAGTTTTGTAGAATGACGATGCCAAAATGGCAAATGGCAATAAAGATTTAAAATAGGAGTCAATCTTAAATTTTATTTTCATGTTACTAATGAGAAATTGTATAGTATGTAAATGTCATATATAATAAAAGGGAATGCAAGAGGTTTTAGTAGATCATTCCAGAACAATGCAATTCATATAAATAGTTTGTCTCAGCTAGAAAGAATTCAGCAGCGTTCTTAGAAGAATATCTGTTCTGTGTAAATCAAATTAGACACAGAGAACCCAAAACAAATTGGATGCAGAGAACTATATCATGGCTTGCTGCATCCATCTCATTTCCCAACACCCTGGGATCCCTGAGCTCTCTCCGTGTCTGAGGCAGTGCTCAGGCTGCAGAGTTGGCAGGCGCTCAAGGGGCTGCCGGAATCTCTCCCTGACTGCACTCACTGGCAAGTCCTGTCTAGCAAGGTTCCTTCTCCGTGTCCTCTCCTCCCAGGGTCACATGAGGCCACAGGCCTCTGGCTCAGAACGGATTTCTGCCTCTCTTGTCTGCAGCAGGAAAAAAGAACGGAGAGGTTCTCTCCGGTACCTCGCTCGCACACAAGGAACCGGCTACTCCTTCTGCCATCATCTCATGGCTTTGGGGGGAAGGCCTTGTTTACATCCCTCCTTCAGCGAATTTGCAGATGACACTAAGCTGGGGGGGAGTGTCGATCAGCTGGAAGGCAGGAGGGCTCTGCAGAGGGACCTGGATAGGTTGGAGAGTAGGGCTGATTCCAACGGGATGAGGTTCAACAAGGCCAAGTGCCAGGTCTTGCACTTTGGCCACAACAACCCCATGCAGCATTACAGGCTGGGGACAGAGTGGCTGGAGAGCAGCCAGACAGGAAGTGACCTGGGAGTTTGGATTGACAGAAAGCTGAACAGGAGCCAACAGTGTGCCCAGATGGCCAAGAAGGCCAGTGGATCCTGGCCTGGATCAGGAACAGTGTGGCCAACAGGTCCAGGGAAGTGATTCTTCCCCTGGACTCAGAGCTGGTGAGGCCACACCTTGAGTACTGTGTCCAGTTCTGGGCCCCTCAGTTCAGGAAGGACATGGAGGGGCTGGAGCAGGTCCAGAGGAGAGCAACAAGGCTGGTGAAGGGACTCAAGTACAAGTCCTATGAGGAGAGGCTGAGGGAGCTGGGGTTGTTCAGCCTGGAGAAGAGGAGGCTCAGGGGAGACCTCCTCACTCTCTGCAACTCCCTGACAGGAGGTTGTAGCCAGGTGGGGGTTGGTCTCTTCTCCCAGGCAATGATCAGCAAGACAAGAGGGCTCGGTCTTAAGCTGTGCCAGGGGAGGTTTAGGTTAGATGTTAGAAAAAATTTCTTTCCAGAGAGGGTAATCAGCCATTGGAATGGGCTGCCCAGGGAAGTGGTGGATTCTCCATCCCTGGAGATTTTTAAGAAGAGACTGGATGTGGCATCAGTGCTATGGTCTAGCAACCGCAGTGGTGTTGAATCAAGAGTTGGACTTGATGATCTCGGCGGTCCCTTCCAACCCAGCTGATTCTATGATTCTGTGATTCCCCTCACCGTGTGGTTATCCTCCCTGGAAATGGGCACCTGGTCTTTGCCACCTCAGGAAGACAGAAGCATGGGAATGGCCAACACCTGCCCTGCTCCCTTGTTGCCTGAGGGTTTTTTGATTTTTTGATTTTTCTAATTTTTATAAGTTTTAGAAGTATTTATACAGCAAATGTAGATTTTAGAAGCAGTTGCATTTATTCCCTCACCCTTTAGCACAGTAGCTACACAGATCCCCAATTCTCTTACCCCATTCCATGTTCCCCATATCAATTCCCCCTTAAATTCCATTTAGCATATTTAGTCTTCATTTCAAGGTAGGTCTTCTACTGTTTAAGAGCATCTGATCCCTAGCCTGAACTGCAAAATATAACCGAGGACTCTGTGCACTGTGTGCTCTGAAGAAGAGGAAGATGATGAAGAGAGGGTCCTGATACAACCCCAGACCCAATTCCCAGGTCAGGGGGTGGAATAGGGTAAAGGTCAGGGGTGGATGATTCAGGGATTGGATGGACATCATTATAAAATTGTAACACTGGGTCAAGAGCAGAAGCACGTGTAACTTATAACCCCAGTGTCTGAGAGGCATCAGGAAAACCTTCCCTCACCTTACCTCCAAAATTAAATTGCCCTGAGTTTTCTTTAGGCAACATCTTCTTAATGCTGTTCTTTAAGGTGTGACCTTGTCCTTTGACACGTGTGTGGTGTTCCTTCAGGCTCTTGCGGTTCACCTGTTGGACAGACTGCATCTTGCTGTTTATTTGGGATTCACTGTCTATGCATAAAGTAAGGTCAAAAGTGAATAATGTGATAATTCTGGCTGTTAGAGTGAGCTTAGTAGCACTTAGCAGCAAATCCATTTCTGCCAGAGCTTTATCAGCTCTAGGAGATACCAAGCCCTGTTTGAAAGTCTCCAAGGACCTGAATATGTGTCATAAAATGAAAAGCAATACTAATAGCTAATTCTTATTACTAATTTTTGTTTATTTTGATTTTTTAACATTTTAAAAGTCACTTGTTAGATCTTATTTTGCATTTATCTGATAAATTAAACATGCTTTGCTTCTTTCCTCCTTACAGACTATGATCAAGCTCCTGCTGAGCATATTTTTGATATGTCAGTTCACTGGATCTCCATTGATATGCTTATTCTGTAAGGTTGGTTTTCCAGTTCTTGAAATGTTGTAATTCTCTTATGGACCTTTCTGATAGGACAAACACCAGAACTGCAAACAGGATGCTAATATCAGAGTGGTCAACTATCATATCCAGCCACAGAAAAAGTTTCTTCTGATATTCTGTATTTTCTTCTATGTCTTTGTTTCTGTTAACTATACTACTATAAAATTTTCTTAGTCATGTTTTTCCGAAGGCAATTCCTACAGCATAAGAGCATCTTGCCTGTCCTGTCCTTACTTAATTACAGAATTGGAGAATAGTTTTCTGGAAATTATGTGCTGCCTAACTTTGAACAAGTTACCTGTTTTTCCTGTGACTTTGGTAGCCTGTGTTTGGCACGGATGGGGGGGAAGGTGCTGGGGTGAAAGGGGAAGAGTGCCTGAGTGAGAGGGATAAAAACTAAAATGCTCTTTAGGAGCACAGAGCCCTTCAGGATGTCAGCAGGATGAGGTGAATAATTACTTTGGTTTTCAACATGTTCTTCCCAAGCATGCTCACTAAATAGTGCTTATACCAGTTATGAAATCTGTTATCTATGACATGGAAAACATGAGCACTGTGGTAATTTAAAATAAGTTAACACCTTCGTTAAGAGAAATTTGGAAAATTTTGGGGTTTACATCTCTCTTTCTCCCATTTTATGGACTCCATTACTGTTGGATTTTTTTAGTTAAGTGAGTTAACTTTTGCTGGTCCACTTTAGGTGTGAGGTATACATGCAAAAAGTTCTTAAATACGTAAACTTAGTTATACCATTTGCCCCACAAGGTCACTAGAGCTGACAAGGTACAATTTTTAGCAAAATAAAAAATTCTTTTCAGTTTATAATATTACATTTTGTGAAAACCTCCAGCATCCATCCTGAATGAATTATGAAGTGAATAATTTACATGCCTTTATTTTTCGGAGGGAAGCTGATATTTATGACGATAAAATGCACTTGTTTCAAAAGCTTGTTTCGAGTAGCCACCACCAAATAGAGTAACTGCCTTTGGAAAAGGGGACATGCTTCTGATCATGCTATTGCATTCCTGGGTCACCCAAAGCACAGGTTGGGTGAGCAATGGGTGCTGCATTGCTCATGTAATCCTATAAATATCTAAGCCACGCCACAGTGAAAGCACAGCATCTCCAGCTCCAGTGCAGATGTTTTCCATACAGGAAACCTCTAATCCAAACTTTCCCTCCTCTCCTCTTGCTGGCCTCACATGGCCTCATCATGTTCTTTGCTCATTCTGAAACAATAATATACATTTGAATGGCAGCCAGACCGATTGCAGCCTGCCTTTCAAAAATCACCCAGTCCTTCTGACAATTGCATTTCGCAGAACATTCCAATCAACCAGAGTGGGGGTAGAAAATAATTTAATTTTTGTTGTTAACGAGTTCAAGGATGATGATCCACTAAGTAAATCTTATTTCTTCTTCAGTCATTTCCCATCGGTCCCACATTCAGGCACAAACCGTATATGTGCACGTCTTTGTTCATACTAGAAATGTTTCCAGATTGCACAAAGAAGGTATTTGCCAAAGCATTTCTCTGAAGTGTTTCTACTTCTGAACAAAAAATCAAGGTGAACCCTGAAGGATGCTGTACAGCACTTACTTGTGTCATACCTTGTAAAGCCCAGTTCAACAAACCGGTTTTCCTGTGATTAAATGATACATTCTCACTTTGAAGTGACAGGGTGTCAGAATGACATGAATTGCTTGAAAAGTTTCAAAGCAGAGCTCAAGTGACTTGTTATAAAGGACTTTTATATTCCTGGTGTTTGCAGAATAAGAGGCAGCTTTGTGTTTTTTTCTGGTGCCAAAACACACAGGAAAGCATGCATAATTTACTGGAATACAATGGGATAAGGGAACCTTCCAAAGTATTTTATTTAAATTTTTGTTCTGGTTTATATTTGCTCCTCTTTTTTTGGTGTTTTTCTGGCAATTGGAATGGATCTGAACTTGCACTCTCCCAAAATTTATAGAGTCTGTGAGAACGTGTGTGGTGTGGGTGGCTTGGAATGTTTTCTGGATCCACGAAAGAAAAGTTTTGTGTGTAATACGATGATAAATTTCACAACTTCTTTGAAGGTGAACAGGAACAATCTTATCACTGGACTGATTGAACAGGCCTGTGTAATAGCCTCCATCAATAACATTTTTTTATTATTTACAAATTTCTGATGCCTCCACTGCGTGGCTTAGTCAGAACACCCCACATTTGTTTGTTCCCTCCTTTCTGTGTTACACAAAGACAGAATAGTGCCATTATATTGTTAATTACTCCCACTGGGTATTCCAGGACACCAGTAAGAGAAGATCTACATTACATAAGGGTCATAAAACACATCTCTAATGTTTGGACTCCCTTGGAACGCTGTTATTCCTCCAGGCTGTGTCTATATGACTAAATCCAAGCATGCCAGGAACATTTCTAAGCACTAGGGTGTGAATGTCTGTGCTAGTAAACAGAGCCTTACTTGGCATCAATTCATCCTTTTACAAACAGTGGTGTACCCAAACAAGTCCTGGGCACATTTTGGTGTTTTGGATGTTTAACAGCCAGAGTGGCCGATCCCTGCAGGCAGATCTCCTGGAATCTCTGCTTTTGGAGAGTGAAAGCAGTTGTCTAGCTTTGACATAAGCCATCCCAATTCACTTGGACCCAAAGAATTTTCAGGCAAAATTCTTTTCCTGGAGCAGACGTAGCCAGAGGGACTACTATAAGAACCAGTAAAAGTTGATATTTCCCCAGATCTTGTGCTTGTCATGGAAGGCTATTTTGGAAAAAAACCAGCACTTCTCTCAGATAAGGAACATCTGCTCATTTGTGATTTTTGAAATATCAGGTATCATACAGAACTAACAAACTGATATATCTCCAACTGGGTTGCAATTGATCCTTCATTTTTGAGGAGAGATTTTCAATTGAAATATTTCCATCTCGGCCTCTTTCCCATTTTATTTCAGTTTCCCACAGACCTGCTGAGCTCCTTTGTTGTTGCAAATGAGTAATGGGGAAAAACTACAATTAGCCTGAAGTTTCAGGGCAAGATGTGTTTGAAAAAGAAACTCGTTGACTGCACATTGGACCTCAATGGGGTAGCTCACGGAGTGCTGGCAAGCAGGAAAATCACATAAGGTTTTTAGTAGAATTTTAGAGGTTAACAAAGTTATTAGAAATCCTCAGGAAGAAGGAAAATGTTGACTGTCATTTAACTGATTTAGGACATATTCTACTTCTGTTAAAAAACAGTTAAAGAAACAGACTCTCCACTTAGAGATTTCTATCATAAGCCAAACAAGAAAAACCACCCACAGAAATCAGTGAAGAATCTAGTCTCAATATAGCAAGGGAAAGTGGAGGTAGAAGCTAGTGATTTACACAATATATTAGTAATTTTAAATGTTTGTTATATACAAAATTCCTAACTAAGGTCCAATCTGGTGATGCAGAATAATTGGTGCCTCAGAAGCTGACACAATTAGCGAAGATAATTTTGATAATGAAAAAAAAAGAAAGGTAAGCATTGCAAGAGGAAGAATTTACAGATTAAAAAAGTGGGTTATTAACACAGATTTCCCCCAGAAAAGACACAATGAAAAAGATTTGTAATTGGTAGTAAAAACAATTTAAAAAAAAATAAAATAAAACAAAAAAAGAGTAGAAGTTCTGCAGTGCTGCTGGCTGGCTTGAGACCAAGGGGGAGTCAAATGCCTTTTCCTCCCACTCCTTCACTTGGTGTTAGCAAGAGTCAGAAACTCTGGGGCCAATAGCAGTATTAATAGTGTAAAGGTTTTTTGGGGTCTTCTAAGCAGAGTTGTATTTGATCCTTTTGTTTTGTTTTGTTTTGTTTTTTTTACTTTGGACAGCTTTCTGTCAATTTGCCATTTCTTATTTTCAGGATATGTCAGGATTGCTGATTTCTGCCTTTCCCTATTTTCTCTCTTTCACGTCTCTTATTACTCCTGTTAATTGTAACTCTCTATTTTTTCTCCCAGAATGATTTCCTCCCTTCCTGATTGCTCTTCTGTAACTCCTTTCCCATCTTTCTCCTTATCTGTGCTTGTCATGTCTGCTTTTCCTCACAGAACTCCTTGTCCAGGTTTCCTTTCTCAAAGGTAAAAAAAATTAAAGACATTCCAAACCATTTGTTCATGTATTTTGTCAACTGTTTGTTATTCTGTCTTCCGAGTTATCTCTTCCCTCTAACATTACTGTCCTTTGTCATTGTCTGTTTAATTTATAGGCACTTTTGTATAATCTCTCTTTTAAAATTCATCATATGTAAAATCTCTTTCAAGATCTTCACTAACAGAATGGTCATTAATAACATGTTGGAATGAGTCAGAAGTGACATAGAGAATTTTGAAAAGGTACCAAGTTTTGGATGTGTCTTTGGGTATTTAATATGACCTTGTATATCTGTTGCCTCTTAAATCTGGAAGGGCAGATAAGTTGCACCAATGCAATAGAGAGATGATCTTTCCTTTGTCTAAAGGGTTTGCCACAACAGCTACTGTGAACTGATTATACATGAGGGAAACCATTGTTTGGGGTTTGGCTTCATGGGCACCTTTTAGGTATTGTCCTATCCTACAAGTTTTGTTTTCAAAAGAAAGGAGGAGCTTGCTAACTGAGCTTTGTGATGGCAGTTTTCCAACTGGGAGTTATTCATTTAAAGCAGCACACATGTATTACCTAATTCACATCAAAATGTGACCCCCTTCAGCAGAAACCACAAACTGAAAAGTAGCCCTGTATGAGGAAATATTGTTGGGCTGTTTTAAGTCCAAAGACACCAAGCACCTGGCATCTAAGCATTGCACTTGGCTTTAACTGCTAATCCCAGCAATATCCAGGAAACTGTTGAGTTCAGCTGTGGTACTCACCACAGTTTGGTTTTTCATGTGGACAAAATTTTTCATCTAACTAAACCTAAAGTTCTGATGATGTTAGGTGTCTATAGTGAACGTCAGTAACGTTCTCCCTTTGATCTCAATGGGAAGTGTTTCCACCTCCAAGATGAAAGAGGTACCAAAAAGGACACTCCCCATTGAACAGATTTGGTGTCCATAGTGACCTAAAGTTCTACCAAGTCTTCCTTAATGTTCAAGTTTGTGCTGCCTACTATCTTTCTGTTGGATGATCTTGTCCTCATGCATTATTCAGTGATGAACTAGGTCAAAGTAAACTTAGCATTACTACCACAATGAACCATTTCACCGTGGTTGACTGGAACAGTCTGAACCTGGCATGTGTAACATTTTCTCTGTACAATGATTAACGTCATTTGAGCCAGTGGTTGAAATACTTACAAAGGATGGAAAATGAGCTGTAGCAAAAGAAATAGGGCATTAATGCCCACCTTACCATGAGTAAAGCTGTGATACACATAAAAAAAATCAGCTGGGCATCAGATGCAGAAAGCAACAGTCCCACCTCTGAAGAGGTGATAGGTCCCATCTATTGACCAAATAAGAGTACTGATATCTTCTCTGTCCATACATCTCTGCAATGCCATCAGTTCTGGGGCTTCCCACGACAATGCAACTCTCCAGGAGGTAGTCAATCACCAGAAATGTTCCTGGAGTAATAGAGAAAGATCAAAATGTATCCGTACTTTGAGATGTTCGAATGGATCCTTAGGATTATGGGGAGCGGGGCAGTTAAGGACTCCTAAGGACATCTAAGGACTGTTGTATTTTCTGCCAATCCTCCCTGGCAAATCCAGGAGTCCAATCTATATAGCTCCGCTTCCCCCACTTGCCATGTTTCAAATTGACTTGGCTTGACTGTTAGTATTTAAATTACTTTTTTCATTCTTGAACTCAGGTGATCTTACACTTCAAAATGCTTGTATACTTGCCTGAAGTTGATTCTACTTTAGTGAATGGAGCTGCCTGGAAGATCTTACACCTAAAAGCTTCCTGTTAAACATGAAAAACAACACTGGATATGTGCTTTTAGCAGTAATAATTATACTTTGTGATTCTCCTGTTTAATGATTCACTTGACCTTTTCTAACCTGGGTTTTTACTTGTATAAAGAACTAAGAAGTTTCATTTACATTTTAAAAAAATTTACAGCCACGTGTCTCTCAGCTGGCCTGAGCAGCACTACTTAAATTGCCAAGAGTAGGAGAAAAAAATTCCAGTGAGAAATCACCTGAAGACAGGCTAAGTTGCCAAGTAGTCACTTGTTTGACCCCAAGCAGCTGGTATTGTTCATGCTATGTAAGGCTGGAGGGCAGATCCGAACGTTTCCCGGTGCTGGCTCAGCTCTCAGGAGCGAGGAGGGAGCTGTCAGCTGAGTGATGGAGAGACCTCAGCAGGATGGGATGCACAGGCAGAACTTCCTTCCGGCTGGACAACCTGTGTCCTTCAGTCAGAGGTGGAAACTTGCTGGGGGAAGGGGAACCATTTAGATAAATGCAAGTTGGGGTTTTTTTTTTTTTGCTCCCTCTGCTCAGGTTGTTCACACTGTTGAGTCTGAAAGGCAGGTTCTTCAAAATAGATGGTTCTTTTCATTTGAGTCGATTTATTTGGCTCCTTTAATGAGGTGCCGAAAGTAAAGATGCTTAGCACGCATTTTTCAAGGACTGCAGGTGAGATTTTGCTGCAGATGACGGGAGATTATAAACTAAGGTTATTACACAGGTTTAAGAACAGACAGTTGTAGGGTTCTAGCTTATGTCCTGTAGAGGACTAGTGAAATAAAGCCTCAGGTTAGGGCTACTGGTGAAATCGAGGCCAGTGTTTGAGCTGAGGGGCTTCAAAATCAGATTTTTTATTGTTTTTCAAAATGGAATCACAGTTTTCATTTAGGACTCAACGAGTTTATTCTGCTTGTAGTGGTAGCAGTTGCCGGCCTGTGATTAAGGCTAAGATTAATGTTAGGGTTAAGATTAATGCAGATGAGAGCCAAGAAGCAGCTCCATATGAAGCTGCTTGCCTAGTTTTGTATCAAAATGTTGGACTTAAAATTAGTTCCCTTGCCCAGAGAGGATGCTCAGTTAGGTTCAAATCTGTGTTTTAACTGGCAGGGTTTAAGGAGCCTGAACTCCATACAACTGAAATATGTTTCCCCCTTACAGAATAACAACCAGCGCCAACAGAAACACCCTAATTAGGCTCTTTTAGTTGCCAAGAATTTCAGATTAGAGGAAAATCAGTATATTGCTGGATTGAAATTAGCGTTCAGACATGTCAAGCGCTGCAGAAGTATATCTCCATGCAGGAGAAAAGCTTTCCACATGAATAAATCAGACAAGGACCTCTTGTCTGAATCCAGTCTTTCTAGCTTGTCTGGAATGTGACAGTGAAAAACTCAGGACAGCAAGGACATAGCTAGGACTGGGAAGAGACTTGGGAAGCCACTGGAGGTGGATTTGAGCCAGTGCTGAAACTGGGTCTCATGACAGAGTAACTGGTTTATGGATAAATACAGGACAACTACCAGGGGTCAGAATTTCACTTGCTAGGGGAACTAAGAATTAAGTTTTGAATTAGTAACCTTGTGTTGTAACTAATGAGCTTTAAGGTGCTAACGAGTGTGGGTCGACACGCAGTGCCAGTAAGGGCAGATGCAACAGGGTCAGGCACGGGTTAAAATGATGTTCTGGCTGCTGGGTTAGGCATAGCTCCCTGGCTTTTCCTTCTGATTGTTTCTGCCTGACCAGAGATCTTAAGCTCAAGGCTGCATGTAGTGCAGGCATGAAGCCTAGAAGGGCTTTTCAATCACTGTTACACACCAGGCAGCCAGCACCGAGAATTTTGTGCTGAAGGAGTTTCTGTGAGTCCCACTGGTCTGATACCTAGAGCCTGTCTCATCTGGAGTAAAGGGGATGATAGGGGCCAGTGTTAGGTAATGGCTTAATGCTGTCCTAATGAAAATGCAGTTTAAAACTGGTGCTGAGACAGCAGTCAGACAGGATTTGCAAAAGGTGCAATTTTATGCGCAGAGCCAACTTTTATAATTTCTTTGGTGAATCTAGAAGTGCCTTGTACTTTCACTAGAAATAATGCTGGTTTGGATATGTGATTTTCTCTTCACAAAGCAGTGATATTAGTTTTTATGGAAATGTATCCAGTCTTCACATTTATGTGAGTTTTGTGAAAAATTTCTGCAGTATTAAATAATTATTTGTAACTTTCAGTATTACGGTTTTTAGAGAGTTAAATTGTGTTATAAGAGTAGATTCTCTCTCTTAAGACAGAGTATTAGGGGTAGGTTTACACTGCATAGTGGTTTGGGTTTTTTCCTTCCCTCGATCCTCTGTGTGGGTACTGGGTTTCTCCATGTGGAGGCATTACAGTTGCTGTGCCAGATGGGTGATGGAGCACTACTCTCTTAATTCCACATGAGACGAATGATGGGCTCAGGAAGCAATTTTGATAAAGAAATTAGGATGCATATATCCTCTTACTGTTCCTAGGATAGAGGAAAACAACATAATTTAAAAAGCAGCAACAGAAGATCTCTCACCATAATCCTTTCTTTCAATAAACAGAGCTATCTTGTTTCATGAGTTAAATTTGCACCAATAAACACACTGTGAGTTCCCACAAGAACATGCCCAAGACAGTCCTCCACAGTCTAAAAATCACCCTAAAAATTATCTGAAAAATGTCCACAATGCAGGAATTATCAGATCTCTGAGCTCTTTGTACTTGTCCCGCAGCCAAAAAATTAACTTCTAATGTGAAGTTTCTAACCCTAAGGGTGTCCAGAATACTCTTAATTATCTGTAACCTCAGTTACCATTTACTTCATTTATTATAATTTTATTCTGTTTCATTTTGGGATTAAAACTTACACAATTTTGATGACGCTATGGTAAAAATGAAAGTTGCTGCGAGTGAAATGCAGAAGCAAGTGATAAAGTTTTCAGACATAAGCATGAATAATGCTCACGTTGACAGCAGTGAAACTATTCAAGTGTAGAAGTTTTTGTTCATAAAGTATCTGTGGCCGATAACTCTTTGCAATGTTGCAAAAGTTCATATAGGTGTTCATTATAAAACAGGCCCTATTCCTCAAAATCAAACTGTTTACCATTTTCTGTATCTTATTTTGCTGACAAAAGGTTCAGATAATGCTAAAATACTCTTGTCTTCTGTAGGACATGAATTTTTTTCTTACTTTACTCCAAGCCTGTCATGGCTAGGCTTCGCAAACGAAGATTTGGGAAGGCACTATCCACATTTGCTACAGGCGCGCTGGTGGCTTATGAGGCCAATATGTGACAGACATATCCGGTTGCAAAAGGCACAGCAGAAAGACTCCTTAGGGGGTGTATTCTGCAAGGCACGGTTCTTTCTGCATTGCCTTTTTTCCTCGAGAGTGATCCTGCGTGTGTTCTCGAAGGAGACAGCTGCATTATAGATGGTGTGTCTCCAGGCCTCCCAATTTGAGGCCAGAGTAGACCAGTTATGGTGATCAATATGGCCAAGACTGAGATGTTGTTTCAGGGAGTCCTTGTATCTTTTCTTCTGGGCTCCTCTCATGCGGCAGCCAGTGGCAAGTTCACCATAGAGCAGGATCTTAGGGAGGCAGTGGTCCTTCATCCTTGAGACGTGCCCTGCCCATCGCAGCTGCATTCTCAGTAACATGGCCTCAATACTTGTGACAGCTACTTGCTCTAGTACAGATGTATTGGTCACATAATCAGACCAGCGGATGTTAAGGATTGTATGGAGGCAGCGTTGATGGAAGCGTTCCAGGAGACGCAGGTGGTGGCTGTAGATGACCCATGATTCGGAACCGTATAAGAGAGTAGACAACACTATGGCTCTGTAAACACTGATCTTGGTGTTTTTCTTCAAGTGTTTATTACGCCATACTCTTTTGTGGAGTTTTGCAAAAGCACTATATGCCTTAGCTAACCTGTTGTCTATCTCTCCGTCGATCTTACCATCTGAGGAGATGAGGCTACCAAGGTAATTAAACTGTTGGACTGATTTGAGCTCTGATTGGCCAATGGTGATATGGGGATGATGGGGGACTTCCTGAGGTGCAGGTTGATGGAGGACCTCTGTCTTCTTTAAACTGACTTCCAGCCCAAAGAGCTCAGCAGCATCTGCAAAGCAGGATGTTAAACGCTGCAGGGCTGCTTCTGTGTGGGCAACAAGGGCGGTGTCATCAGCATAGAGCAGGTCCCGGACAAGGTAGTTCAATGTCTTGGTGTGGGCCTTCAGTGGCCTTAGATTGAATAGACTTCCATCAGTACGGTATCAAATGTAGATACCGTCCTGATCATCGAGGTCTGCTGTGGCCCTTTGGAGCATCATGATAAAGAAGACGGTGAATAGGGTAGGAGCGAGAACGCAGCCTTGTTTCACACCATTCTTAATTAAGAAGGGCTCAGAAAGTGTGTTACCATATCTGACTTGGCCGTGCTGATCCTCATGGAGTGAGATGATCATTTTAAGGAACTTGGGGGGACAACCTAAACGTTCCAAAATCTGCCACAGACCTTTTCAGCTCACAGTATCAAAAGCCTTGGTGAGGTCGACAAAGCTTACATAGAGACCTTTGTTCTGTTCCCTACACTTCTCTTGCAGTTGTCTGAAGACAAATACCATGTCTGTGGTGCTCCTGTTGGCTCTGAAACCACACTGACTTTCAGGTAGAATTCCTTCTGCTATAGTGGGTATTAGTCTGTTCAAGAGTATTCTTGCCAGGATTTTGCCAGCAATGGAGAGTAGAGTAATACCACGATAGTTTGAGCAACCTGATTTAATACCTTTCTTCTTGTACAAAGTGATGATGACAGCATTACGAAGGTCTGATGGTAGTTCACCGAGCTCCCAACAGCGCACCACAAACTCGTGGAATTTGGTGTGGAGTGCAAGGCCCCCATGTTTCCAGACTTCAGGTGGAATTCCATCAACCCCAGCTGCCTTGCCGATTTTCACCTGCTGTATGGCCTTGAAGGTTTCTCCTAAAGTGGGGGTAGTATCCAATTCATACCTTATTGGTTGTTGTGTGATGGACTGAATTGCTGAATCTTGGACTACACGGTTGGTACTGAAAAGAGTCTGAAAGTGTTCAGACCATCGATTCAGAATGGAAGTTTTATCTGTTAGAAGGGTTTGACCATCAGCACTGAGTAGAGGGCTTTGTACCTGGTATGTAGGCCCGTATGCTGTTTTCAAGGCCTCATAGAAACCTTTGTGATCACCTGTATCTGCGCATAATTGAGTTTTTTCAGCTAGATCGATCCACCACTTGTTCTGGATGTCATGGAGTTTCTGTTGGAGCTTGCTGCATGCGAGACGAAAGGCTGTTTTTCTTACATGACAGGACGGCAGTGCAAGGTGTGCTTGGTGGGCGGTTCTCTTCTTCCTCAACAAGTCTTGGATTTCTTGGTTGTTTTCGTCAAACCAGTCCTTGTTCTTCTTGAGGGAGAACCCTAAGGATTCTTTAGAGGTTTGCAGGATGCTGTTTTTAATATGGTGCCAGATTGTTTTAGGAGAGGAATCTGCAGAAGCTGTGGGAATGTTTTTGAGCCTAGTCTGAAGGTTTGCCTGGAAACTGTCTCTTACTGTGGCTGATTGGAGATTGTTAACTTGGAGTCTTCTCCTTGGGATGCTGCCCCTTTTTGGTTTGAATTTGAGCTTGAAATTGAGTTTACAGCGCACAAGCCGATGGTCTGTTTGGCATTCTGCGCTGGGCATCACGCGGGTATGGTGGACATCGCGGGCATCTCTCTGTCGCACCAAGACATAATCGATGAGGTGCCAATGCTTAGAACAGGGGTGCATCCAGGTTGTCTTCAGACTATCTTTCTGCTGAAAGATAGTATTAGTGACGGTGAGTTGTTGCTCTGCACAGAATTCTAGCAGAAGTCGACCATTATCGTTGCAGTTTCCAACACCATGCTTGCCTAATACTCCTTTCCAGGCTTCAAAATTCTTGCCTACTCTGGCATTGAAATCACCAAGGATAATGATCTTATCGTCTGCAGGAACCTTTTGGGTAAGGAGGCGCAGGTCAGTGTAAAATTTATCTTTTTCAGCAGGGTCAGCTTGGAGAGTTGGGGCATATAACCTGTAAGCTCTCTACATATAGAGGTCCCTTCTTTTCTGAGCAATTTTGCGGCATCTGGCCTGCCTTTTTTAATTTAGTTGTGTGTTAAGATGATGGCATGGCTAATAGCAATTACTTCAGTTTTTCCATAGCTGCACACAAAGCTGTATTTTCAGCAAAGTTTAGGGGAATTAGACAGTCAAATCCCAATAAATTTTAGTGGATTCCGGACACAGAACTGACTCTGCTGCTTTGAAAATCCTGAAAGACTTATAGTTTTCTTTGCTTTTACTAAGTAAATGTGGTAACCTTTTTAACTCAAATGTTTAGAAATTAGCTGAAACACTTGTTCTGAATAGATCTAAATATTACCAAAATACAGCAGTATTGTATTTTGTAATAGTTTGTAACAGTTCACATGCTCTCTTTTCCATCTCTCCTCCCTTTACAAATTAAGGACCTGAGGAGCCAGCAACTGAAGTCAATGGAAAGTGAAGCTGCTGAGCAACTCTGTAAACAAACTCTCCCAGCTTGGTGAGGTATTCACAGAAACGCATCCAAAAATGTGCTTTCCCTTTGTGTGGTGTCTGAATGCTCCAGGGCTGATACCAACTCCAAGTGCAACTTCAGAGCACCGTGGAGTGAAAGGAATTGTGTTAGCCATGGGTTTCCTCAGGCTCTCAAACCTCAGGTATCAGCAGAACTGTAATGTGAGAGCAGTCAGTCTCCAGCTTCAAAGGCAAAGGCATTGATAGCTACAGGTTCTCATTCCTTCAAAAATAAAACTGTGGTAGAACATGATTCCACGTTCCCAGAAGTTTTCACCTTTTTTTTTTATTATTATTTCTTTTATAATGCTTACTGTGTGCTGTAGGACACATTCACATCAATATTTGCTTTCTGTTCATTTTCAGAAGGGCTGTGTTATCTCTGCAGTCTCAGTACAGAGTGTTTCCACCAGTTAAAATCAGAAAGCTTTTCAAATGAAATATTGAACACTATCCTTCTGTAACTCTTTTTATTTTTTAAAAGGTATGTGATATAGTCTTCATGTTTTAACCATCCTCACCAAGCAGTTTTATGATGTTCCAGTTAGCAAACAGTGATTTTTAAAATGTGGTTTCACTCAGGCAATAGTTTCAAATGCTCAGCTGCATTAATGGAATAAAATTGGTTTCAAAATACTTCAGGATCTTAGCACTGCAGAAATTAGTTTTCCTGTTCTTATTTTCATATAATAAAAAATCAGTTTTCTCAGTAGTTATCAGATGGTACATCTTTGAATGGATGTGACCAAGTATCTGTGTGTGGGAAACTCTGACTTTTTTTACCTCTTTTCACCTATTCTTGACTGATCTACTTACATTTCTCAGAAGACTGAAGAGATTTAAAGAAACACCCATGAAAGCCATTGATCTGGTTCATGGCTGGGACTTCTAAGAAAAAGCTATGCATGGGAACAAAATCTGAAGAAAGAGGGAAAAATATGCTGATAATAAAATGGATTAGATATGTCCCTCATTTCACAATTCCTGGTTGTGTGAGGTGCCAGACTATTCTGAGAGGACAATTTTAGGACAGAGATGATATGCAGTGTGTGTGAGAGAGCTACAAGATCCCAACTTCTCCCACCCTATCTTGGCTTCTGTGGCAAGCTACTCAGCTGCAGATCTAACTCATGCAGAAGGAGAAAAGTACGTTTATTCAGGCCCAGGTCTATGGTTTCAAATTTTTTGTTGTTTTCTGTGTATCCAGGGAAATCTGATGATTTGGTTTTTACTTAATGACCCTAATGCTCTGACCCCCCCCCCACCTGTTATGACTCCGCTAATTTGGGATTAACCCAAAACCATTAAGAATATACAAGCATTTTATGTCCTATTTGACTGTTTAGGTTGCTAAATACGTGTGGTGAAACTTTGATACAGTTTGGATGGCAAAACAATTCATACTAGATAAAATAGTAGTTAATCTGATATACTCACAGGAAAATTGTAGGTCTAACATTCATGTTTATGTGGTTGTATAAGCTATGGAGGATATAGGCGCCTTTGAAAAGGATACAGGATTTATTTAGGGCTATTACATAGTGCAAGACACTGGCACTGGAGCTGAAGGAATTTCCTACTAACAGACTTATTGCAGGGCTTACATCGTGCTTTGTTCCTTGCAAATCATTCTTCTATAAAACAGATGTATGCTGAAGAGCACACCTAAGGCTTGCCTACCCTATGGCTTGTCTACTTGAAAAGAGGTTTCCTGTTGTTGAATTTTTCCTGTCTATTAAATTTTTACATCTCCCTATTTATCCCAGAGAGCTGGTTCTCATAAATTATGCAGTGAGAGTATCACTCAAAATAAGGACAAGTGTTATCCTCCAAAGAATTGAGTCTTCAACTAGACCGTTCCTGTTTGAGGCCATATAACCCATTATTTTGAACATGCCCCAGTAAAAATAGCCAAGCTTCACAATATCTAGGGAAATGAAGAAATTCTTGAGAGTCTGGCTATTACATTTTGTACTGGAAAACTTACAGAAATCATTGAGGAAGAACCTTTACTGGGGGGGGAAAAAAAGGCACACAACAAATCTAACATCTGAGAAGGTGTGGGAGTCAGTTCTCAGAAACCAATAGGGTGCAATTCTTAAATTCTTTTCTGCATATTTCAGAATAATATCAACCTCTCTCTGGGAAGGTAGAAGAGGAAGAGAAGAGGAAGAAAAGGAAGTATTCTATCTACAGCTGTCAGAAAGAAATGCACTAATTCATTTTACATTAATCTTCCAGAGAAGGAGGTAAAAAGAAGAGAAAAGAGTAATTTTACAGTTCAGTGAAACTTCACTCATTTATTATTTTAATGTTCCAAAATGCACAATAAGTCTTTAAAATAAGTGAGTGTCATCCATATAGTAATATGAGTATACCAAACTGAATTGGACCCTTGCTGTTCACAAACACAGGTTGAGAAGCCCAAAAAGCCCTCAGTGATAATTGCAGTGTGCTAAACATCAGAGGAGAATGACATATTTGTACCTCAAAGGAAAACACAATCCCAAGAGCTTAGGTACTGGTTTTTTTCATATTTGTTTTCCATCGCTCTTTTGGTTTTCGCTTTAGTGGAAGGATATTTTGTTCTGCCACAAATTTTGCAGGTTTAGTGGCTCCTCTTCACCAGTTTTCCTCAGGAACAGATGCAGCACTGGATGTTTAACAGCTGATGGAGGGACCTTGGCCTGGGGAGCCATGAGCCCTTCTCAGGGAGCACTTCCAGCATGGGTTTGACGCCGTTTCTCCCTGCTGACTCAACAACCTCTCAAACATTTCATTATGCAGGCTCTGTGGGACATGTGGGATGCAGAATAGAGAGCATGAAAGCGTAGGAACACCTCACTATTATTTTCTTATTATTTTGCAGTTACAGAATGTTTGGCAAATGATGGTATACAAAGTTGCAAGGCAGATGCTATAAATTGGGTCAGTATGATATATATGGCTGCCAAGGAGCCGTTTAAAGTATATTTTCACTGTTTCCAGCAAAAACAACACGAAAGTAAAGACATCATGAAATAATTATGTCATTTGGAAGGGAAATATAGGAGGGATTTTAAAAACATACGTGCAAAAGGAAGAACAAATTGAACCCACACCATACTTGAAAACTTAATGGAAAAGGATAAATTGATAACACAAAAATAAAACCATTGCCTCACCCTCAATACAGTCTGAAATCCAAATTATATCCTACTTAGGGTCACTAATGAAGAGAAAGATAGAAACTGCTGTCTTTATCTCTGCTCAAGGGGTAAGGAGGTTTGTAATGACAAACATCTTCCAAACTAGGAATTTAGTTAAAAGTGTAGAGCACTGAAGAGAAAGATAGCTAATAAATTAAGCTATAAGTATAGACCATTACTGTCTGAAATACATTTTAAAATCATCAAAGACTGCCATGGTAAAATCAAATTGTATTTTAAAAAGCTGTAGCCTTTTTCTAAAACAATAGACAATAAAAGAAAATTTGCTTGACTGGGCCAGCGGGTCACTGTGTTTTCAATTCTGAATGGATTAATTTTGGACCTTCATTTTTGAATTTGTCAATAAAGTCTTTGAGAGTTGCCAAAATATGCAACCAAGAGGCAAAAGAGACAGTCTGAAAGGCTCATGTACTGTTCACAGTAAGGATTTATCTTTAAAACTTCTTAAATCTTGAAACACCACCATTTTGGGGACAGATTTTATGCTGTTGCTCCCTGGTTCATTATACTGCTTTTTAGCACTGGTGTGTCAGAGTTGTGCTGATGACTCAGTCAGGGTCAAGCTCCAGTTGTAGCCCAGATTTTGGAAAACATGCAGGAGCCAGCAATAACTTGCAGACTATCTTAACAAGCCTCTTTCCACACCGCTAATTCCAGACTGTTATATAATTGCAAGACTTTAATATCCAACTTTTAAGGACATGATGGCATTTTGCATTCCTTAAAGAGAAAAAACATTGAGATCTCAGAACAATTCCCTTTAAATAATTCCTGTTTAAATAATGAGGAACTTCTCATATACAGTCCTGAAGGGCTCAGTCTTCCCTATTCCTTGTAAGACACAAATATTCTCATTACCACTTGATAATGGGTTGAACCAAAAGAATATGGCTGTGACTAAGTCAGTCCTAAATGACTAAGTCCTTTCCACTTCCAATGTCTCCAATAAAACCTCTGCCCTAAAATAATAGTTAAATATCTATAGACAAGCCAAAGCCAAAAAAAAAAGTAAAAGTTTCCTCTAGAAAAGCCCCAGGAGCCTTGAGGGCAATGGAAATCAAATGATTTTGATTTGGAAGCAATTAATATTGTTATGAGCTGTGGAGGCAATCAAAATCCCATAAAGGGATCCAGTAAGTGCCTATTTGCCCTAAAATTAAGGGATGTGTGATGTGGAGACATGTCTGAGGCATGTGTTTAAAGACTGATGTCTCTTTATGAATACAATGTTTTGTTATCAGGCCCCATGCTGCAAATCATCAAGAAGGTTTTACACTTTTTATTTTTTTTTTTTTTAACCAACTGGCTGATATTTTTAAGGATTTGCCAGCAGGTTTGTGTTACAGTATTCTTAAGCATATTTTCTAATGTGACAAATTTTCCATGCTGATCTCTATAGGCCCCTCTTGTTTGTTACTTCATAGTGAGGATAGTGTTGGAGTTGACTGAAGTGTTCAGTAATAAAATATATGTGGCCAGCTAGCACTGCCTCTTCCACAAAGGGAAAACATTTTCTATTTGACTGTATTTGCATTCCTATTTGCTTTATGCAACTAATGCTGAGAGCTTTATGGCCCACTGACTACAACATGCTGCTTTTCATGGTATTCCTTTTTTGGTCTGGAAAAGTTTTTTTGGGTTTTCTTTTTTTTCTTTTTTTTTTTTTTTTTAAATACTGGACTCTGTAATGTTGTATTACTCACAGTAATCTTTCTCATTTAACCATTTTTTGGCATAATTTAATGGCCTGACTTCTGCTTAGAACAGGCAAAAGTCACAGGTTATCAGCGTCAAATAATCCAGTTCCTTCCACTCGTACTGGGATCGTGTTCTGTTCAGCATCTTCCCAATTCTTTTAAACCATACAGTTGTTTGAAAGCCAGTACTTCTCATAATATGGGCTCTTCTTTCTTGAGCTGTGCTTTGAACATCCCCCACGGCGTTCTGTGAGTCAAATCTGAGCAAAGGTAGAATGAAATCTTCAGAATACCCAGAAAATAGGTAAAACCTGACAGAAGGGTTTTGTAGATCAGCAGAGCTCCCCGAAGGTGAAAGTTTGAGCCGTTAATAAGGGTAGACAAGGGAAGCAGGAGTTTGAAAGCAGAAGATAGATGTGTTTTTTCCGTACACTTGGCCCCCAGCTCTGCTTTTGTGCATCTACAGAGCGTGATGAGAAGTGATTTTCCTCAGGACTTGCATCCTTGTTATTTATTATATCCTGGCAGCACAATGTGATGTGCTGAGATCTCAGCTGGATTTAGCCCAATATTCCAAAATTAAGCAAGTCAATGGATGTAAGTCAAGTTAAAGTTTTTCATAGCGTTCCAAAGTGAATTAAATTGTCCTGTAGCTATTCCCTCAGCCCATGTTGCCCTGCTTTCAGTAATTACTGCAATGAAATACAGTGTGGCACTGCAGACTTGGGCCCTGATCTCACACATCAGTTCTCTGTTCTCATTCATGCTTCTGAGCTCCAAGGGGGCTTCCCTCGTTGAACTCACCCTTGTTTCACCCCACGAACAGCCTTTTGTCTTAGTGGGGCTAATAAAGCACTAGAAATGTTCTTGCACCAGTTTTGTTTTCCTTCTCTTGGTAAGGTTTGCACAGGGGGTAAAATTAAAAAGATACTTCTAGTAGTTCTGCTGACAAAAAAGAGGGAGCAGGACACCTGTCAGAGCCACCGTGCATCCTGACCAGCTCTGAAGTTACAAGCAAGCAAGTATCCAAGGCACATGATGAATTACAACTGGCATTTACTTTCTCCTTCCTAGTCTGCGTGGGTAAGAAAAATTGGCATGAAGTATGCAGCTACAGTTGAGCAAATTTTTTGTATTGCATCTGGTTTAAATAACTGAAAGTTTTCTCTCATCTTGAAACTATCTTTTGAAGCTATTCCTAAACTCCCTTCCCAATATAGGGATTTAAAATGACACTTCCTATTACCCAGTAGGGAGGCTTCATATCAGGCCTTGAGTTTTGGGAGTGGTTTGGGAGATTCTTTCGTCTTTCTTCTGATGCTGCACTTGTGTTTATAAATAAAGACTTAATGAGAAAAAGGACTAGAATTCAACAGGGCTCATTTCCTACATGCAGAACACAGCCCACCACTGTATTCAGTCATTATCAGGCATTAATGCTTTCTGTGCTACAGGAGACAGGACAGACAAGAAAATGAGGAATGTTCATCCCAGAACTGACGTTCTACTGCACTACCAGGTCTTGAATACTTGACTCACTGTATAGGAGACTGTAAGTTATAAATAACCATAAAAGTAATTTTTCCATAAGCAGAATTATTTGTTTACTCGTGTCTGCTAGCTGTCCAAAAAGGAATGGAAAGGAAGGCAACCTTAATAATAACATGAACCAAGTACAGTTAGATTAACCTTTCAGACAACTTATATCTGGCATTCAAACAATGCAGAACAACAGCAACACCAACAAGAAAAACAAACAAACAAAAAAACAAACAAACAAAAAAAACCAAAATGGAGTAAATTGTTTTAAATCCAGCAGAGAGGAATGGATTTGCCAGACCATTTCTAGAACAGGCTGGCAGCCTTTTGCAGTGCTGAGCTTATCAGAAGGAATGTGGGTCACATACCTCTACTTCAACATGTAACCACAGTATAACCAGGAGCTCTAGGATCTCCAGGTAGAAAACCTGGTAAAAGCTTTATTCCAATTAAAACTTCCAAATGGGGTTATAATTGTGCCAGGCTTTATTAGTGCATATGTATTCTTCTATTATATGTAGGATCAGTGATAAAAATAAATTTGCTTTGTCCTGTTTTTAAAGAAAGAATATTAAATTAAGCCTGGAAATTGAAAATAAATGCAAAATTCTGTTTAGTTTTAGACTCTATGCAGTTCCCTCAAGACAGCCAAAACTGAAGAAATGACTGAGGCTAACACTCCTTTTGATTGTGTAATTTCTATTTGCTCTATCATTTATAACATATTTAGACCCTTATGATTGTTTGGAAGATGTGGTTTCAAGCTGCATTTACTGTTTGGATTTGCATGCTGGGTCTGACCCAAAGCTATGAGGATTTCAGGTCGTGTCTCAAATAGATACCTGCTGAGACAGCAGAACTTCATCTTTCTGTTTACTGAAGCAGTCTTTGAGCCAGGCTTTGGCCTTCCCTTACAATTCTGCTTCCACTTCCTCCACTTCCCATGACAGTAGATAGATTCCAAAAAGGAGAAATGCTGATAGTTTGAGCCCTAGGTTCAGTCAACAACAATCTTGTATACTTGTGGCACTAAACCTGCATTATATGGGAAAATTGTGGTTTAAACAGGTTTTAAAATGGCTTTTGGTGGTGTCCTTGCAAACACATGCTTCTTCTTCCCAGCACCCCCCACGTTATCCATGCAGGAATGTCCTGGGAAGGTGTCCTGAGGTGTGTCCCATTGGCCTTTGTTAACCTCTTCCTGTGATTGGGTGTTCCTGTAAACCCCTTGAGACTTCTAATTGGTTACTCTGTGAATCCTCCTAAACCCTATAAATGTAACATCCCCCACAATAAACGCTCTCTTGCCTCCTCTCCATGCCCGGTGTCCTGTGACCTGTCTCCCTGCCAGCCATGGGGCCACGTGCGGGGGAGGGAGGGGGAGCACCTCTCCCCTCCAGGCTCAGGGCCTGAAAAAACCTCTGAGATACCCCTGGAGTTTCCCTTTCCCCATCCCTCAAAGCGTCGCAATGGTTCTTCGGATGGAAACGGAACTAGAACTGGGCTGCCCCACGCCGTGGGTGGGGAAAGGGATCCAGATATACTTCTATCATAAAAAAAATTATCATATGTTCGTATCTGCCCTGTTTGTTTATGTCTTCCTCATCACCACACAAAATTGCTGCTGTACAGGAGCAAATGCTGTGGAAGCTCATGGGAATGAATTCTTTCTTGTGACATTCCTCCACAGCTTTGTTGCCAGGATCTGCAGAACTTATTTTGCCTTCCCGTGTTAATCTGAAATGCTGAATGTCTCCTGGAAGACACACATTTTCTCATTCTCGTTTCTCATTCCCTCTCTCATTTGATGTCAATAACTATCGGGGAAGGAATCCCAAATTCCTCAGAAATCAAGACACAGGTGAGGAGAAACTTTCACACGAGTAATAGCTTGAAGCTTTTGTGCCTTTCATCTGTGCTGAACTGCACAGGTGGAAAACATGTAAAGTTAACCACAGAGATTGAAATGTGTCTGAATTCATGAAGATAAAGGAAAGACAGTTTTAGCACAGTGGAAAAATTGAGATTTTGAAAATTAAACTACTTGCATTGGGGGTAGAAATGGTGGTTTTACTCTTCACTGCAACTTTACCTTTCTCCTTAAAAGGGTTGTAAAAACTGTCCTAAGCAGCACAAGGTCTACATTCACCTTAAAATGTTCTATAAAATGACCAACCTCTGATGTGATGAACACACCATTAGATAGAAAGGCAACTTTAAGTTTGACAAAGTAATAAATTACTCTTCATTACATCATATAAAATCACATCATCTCTCATTGAAGCTATTTTCTTTCACGGTATGTCATGAAAGTCCCAAACCCACAACTCTTTACCACAGTTTTACATGGGATGTTCCCAGGGCCTTTGAAGGTTTTTTCTGTATTTGGAAAGCAACTGCTGCTGCCCACACCAAGGTGTCCTTTAGGATTGGGTAAAGCCTAACTCGGCAGGGATTCTGTCTGGGTTAGCACAGAGGGCTGTGCCAGGAGCTGGCAGCTGGGGGTTCTGGGGCTCGGGGCAGCATCCCAAGCCTCCAAGTGCTGTGGTCATGCTGTTGTTTTGTCAGTGACCCTCTAAATTTCAGCTTTGTTGTTGTTTCTGCCTGCTGAGAGGGTTGCTCGCAGCCCACAGCTGAATGGGATCCCCTTTTTTATTTTTTTTGTGAACTTATCTCATTGTTTCATCGCCTGAATAACTGAGGGCAACCGAGCTTGGATTTAAATCTGTGTAAACAGAATCACGTGTCCAAAAGAGGAGTAGGAAAAAAAATAACCTTCAACAATAGATGAGAGTGCTGGTCAGCTAATTAGTCTTAAAATGAGCATCTGATGCCCTAAAATGACATGCCACCTTAGGGAAGCTGCTCCTGTGTGTGGAGGCTGCTGCCCTGTGACAGTTTTCTCACCTGGGTAAGCTGGGGGGAAGCACTCACTTCAAAAAGGAGGAAGCAACATTTATTCTCTCCAAACTATGCTAAGAGCACTGTACTAAGCAGAGATATTCCAGTACAAGTCCCAAGTAAGAAGTAAGATAGTAAGGGAGGAATCAGAGTAGCCACAGAACTCTGTGGGGAGCACAGAACTGGTTCCTGCACTCTTTTCTGTGAGCTGTAGCCAAAGCATTTTAATCTGTCTTGCCTTTCATCAAAGGCACAGAGGCCATCTTCCCTGAAAATGATAGGTTATGTTTTTGTTTGTATGTAGGGAGGAAAATGGGGAAGAGATCTGGAAACAGGTAGGAGTAGTGTTATGTCCCTGCCCCCAGAATCTCTTGGCATCTATGACTGTTGCACAAAAAACGTGTGCTAGTAGCAGCTGGAAATTCAGATATGTGAAGTGAGTATATTTCTGTTATTAGAGGTGAAACAGGAGTTCAGGAAGGAAGGGGGGAGCCAAAGAGGCAGCGAAATCCAACACTGGTGTGCTTGGAGGCTTGCTCCATTTCTGAATCAGGATTTGCAGAAATCACACCAGTAACCAGCAGTGTGGCGTCTCTTCCAGCAGGGCTTTGAAGAGTAATGTAAAACCCATCCCAACCTAGTGGCACTACAGAGGACTGCTTGGCAACCTGCAGCATCAATGTGAGCTGTCTGTCTGTCTGTTATCCAAAAATACACTGAAGACCTAAATATACCTACACACACTGCATACCATCCAACCATACTTACAGTTCCAGCGTCCAAATGCAATAGTTGGGAGGAAAATGTTTGGTTCATTTTCTCAAGATGGGAAAAACATTTCCTGACAGTTTTTAGCCCAGCATGTTCAGTCTGCCTCAAAGAGATTGCCAGAAAAGCTGCATCATGTCGTCTCCTCCTGGGCTCAAAGCAAAAGCCATGTACTCAGAATGTTTCCTGTCTTGGAAGAAAACAGTATAGAAAGTACACAGGTGCAAGACACATGGCAAAATTGTGCTTTTACTTTATTGAATAATACCCACATTGTTGCTGTGTGACAAGGAGGGAAAAAAATAGATCGGTTCTAACTACCATGTGATATTTGGCTTGGACTATCAGCACAAAAAGTGAGGAAAATTGCTTTCAAAATTATATAAACTGAAATGCATCTGTTACTCTTAGCCCTCATTAGCAGGATATACAATGGAATCCCTCAGAAGTGTATTAGTTGCAGTGAGTAGGTAGTAAACTATCTTTCCTTTAAACTAATACCAAACTAGAATAAGGCAAGGGTTTCCACAAGCATTAGGTTAAAATGGAACAAGATCATTACTCTTTTATCAGGTTAATTGGTGGGCTTTGCCTCAAATGCCTCAGATACAAGTGAAAACACTTGGCATTGGGGAGAATGGGGTTGGGGGATATTCAGGTAACTTGCAGAAGCAGTTGATTTTTGTTTTTGTGGGTTTTGTGGGGTTTTTTTTTGTTTGGTTTGGTTTTTTTGTAAGAAGATGCCCATGCTTTTGCTGTTTCTTAAATAACCTGAAATATATCCAGTTAAATATGTATGAATGATGTCTGCTGTCTTGTAATCTCTCCAGTTTAACATGTATAGCAGTTTAAGAAGCTAGGGAATGATCTTGGGCACACTGTAGCAGGAAAACACATGAATTGAGGTTGTGGAAGAGAAGGAAGTGCTGAGCCAACCACTCTACACTTTTTCTATAGAGCCAAGAACAATAATTGATCTGTTTTAAAAAGAAAGATGTACTTGTAAAGATATTTTAATAAGTGAGATATTTAATATTTTAGAGAAGTAACAAATTGTCACATTAGCTGGGGTTGTCTCTATTCAAGGGTCTCTGTACAATGTTCCATCGAGTGGTGTGTGGACACCCAGTACTTTGCACTCTAGTCTAGGCTTATCACTGGCAGTTTTAAGCCTCTTGATAACTGATTTACTCACAGTGTTTTGTCTTAACATGGAAGAGAAAATAGAAAAATACTAGGGAATCGGTTCAAGTAATCAGTGATTTATTCTATGTCCTTTCTTGATGATTACTCTGTATAGAACCATTGTTGCAGCAGAAATGAAGAAAAAGCACCCACTTACCAATAATTAATTTAAGTTATATATAATCATACTGCATCTAGGATGTCTTTCATATAGGATAATATTCAGTTTCCATACTCAACACTATAATCTCTTCAAATCTGTCAGCCTACAGCAAGAGGCAATACCTGGAAACATTTAGAGAGAAAACTGCACAGGAAATAGTACTGGAAGTTCACTATGTATTAGTCACCTTTCCAAGTCACTGTTAATGTGTTGTCCTTTAGTATAGAAGTAAGGGAAAGAGTGCTTTTGGAATGCCTGAGTTACAGCCCCGAGTCTGTTCCAGTATCTTTCTGCCTAGTAGAAGGCTGAAGATGCACAGGGTATTCTCAGAGCCTGCTTCCTGCTGAAGGAATATTGCCTTGGCATAGGATTTCTGCAAGACAGCTGCAGGCTGCTCCCTGGGGAAGCCCTGCTGGGCTCCACCAACAGAGAGTGGAGCCAAGGATAAAGGCTGGGGAACGTGCCAAAAGCACCGCATTTGCACCACTGCAGATCTTTGGAGTGGCAACATGACCCACGTGCACAGGCTTTTGAACTGCCTAAATTGCACTGCAGTTGAGAGACGAGAGATAATCCAGTGGACAAGAAAATGACATTTTATTATTTCTTCTTTTTTCCTCCCTCCCCTGACACCCTGATTCTGTGGGTGGAAGGTTCGTGCTGGGTATTCATGGGTACTCCACAAAAGAGAGAGTTGGGAAGAGATCTCCAGGTTGCAGATGATTAAAATTGGGCAATATGCACAGTTCTGATGTTACTTGTGTCTGCGTGTCTGTGTCTGACTGACACATAGGTGAGACTTTTCAAAAGCAAAATGAAGGTGATAGAAGAAAAAACTCGTTCCTTTTTCCTACAGAATCCTGGTATCTATTATCTTCCTTCTCCTGAATTCTTTCTGTTGTAGTCATGCTTGTGTGCTCAGGTCAATACCACGTTTACTCCTTTTTTTTTTTTTTTTTTCTGTATGCCAGAAACACCCAGGTCTAGACTTCAAGAAAAAAATCTCAATCACAACAGTTTTAGCAGCCTGATTCACAGTGCAATTTGTTCCATAGAATGTTCAGGAAAGCCCAGGTGTCAAATTAGGCATCAAAAAACCTTTGTGTTAATATTCAATTTACCAGAAGCTAATTTTTATTACTTTAAGCTACATCTTTATGGTTAGGGTGGTATAAAGCCCTCAGATATGAAAAAAATCCCGAAGAATGAAAATTAGTGTTATTTTACAGGTTTTTAAACTAATACTTTAGGCCCAAGAAGTTTGTGAAATATGACTGGAAGGTACATAACATTGACCTACAATAAACCAATCAGATTCTATTTGCTTTTTCATATGTAAGACATGGTGTATATATAAGCACTAATATAAGAGTAATTTACCCATCTAATCCTAAATTTAAACTTTTACTAGATAATGTTTAATCTATGTATGACATTTAACTGTCAGGTTTTCAGTTTTTGAGAACACAAAGTAAAAAGTGTAAACATTTCAAGAAATGTCTATGGAAAGTCTTAATTTATATATAATTTGTCATTCAGCAACTGCAAAAAGAATCATATTCACTTTTTAATTGTTCTTCTTGCTTGGGCTTTCTAAAAAGCCAAATGAAAATGTTCTTTTTTTCATAATGCATCAGAATGTGCTGAGTTAATATATCAAAATATCTGTTCTAAAAATGTCAGTGTAAAATTGCTGACACAAAACTGGTGGATTTTATGTATTATCAAACTTATCTCAAAAGTAATTTTCCCAACACCCTCCTTTCTTTTATAAATCAAAAGCAGTTCTTTGGCATGTCCTTAAATGCTTTGTTCTCTGCTGATGAAGTACAGACTTCCTTGTTCACCTAAAATGAGGCAAAACCTGAGGTATGCCAAATAATTGGCATGCGTTGACAAAGGCTCAGCTAATTGGAAGGAATCCAAAGATTGTTCAGCCATGAAGAAATTTTAAAAATAGTAAGTCTGTCACACATATTTTGGACAGAGAGCAATAGTAACATTTTACTTGAATACGTTCGTTCAAATGCATATTCCAACACAAAGCAGGGAAACTGGAGCAATTGTTCCGCATAACTTTTGCAGGTATTTCACATAATTTACATTAAATTAAAGTTGGAGAGTGGGCAGATCTGGATTCAAGTTTGAATAGCTTACACTCAGGTACAAGAGGAAAGGGGAGTTAAATGGAACAGAAGTTGCATTTTGGGTAATTTGGAGGCCAGTAGTTCTACAGTTTGGAACTTACATTCAGAGAAGCAAAGTAGAGCAAAGGAATGGCCAGTGAAAGTTGCTCTGAAGAAATTTTATTTTATGTTTTATTTACTTTGAGTAAGACATCAGTGTTCAGCATGTGATTGCTATTTAACTCATGAAACATTTTTTTTTCTGTAAACTTTATGACAGTCATACTTTTGAAGGAAAAAAGAAATGTCACCAAGTCTTACTCAATCTCAAAGAAAATGTGGAATCTCTTGGAACTGAGATAAAAATGAAGGTTGAAAAGGTTTACAACTTCTTTGCAAAATGTGGAAAAATACTGAAAAAAACCAAGCCATTAAGAGATCTGTTCTAAAATTATTGATCATGTAGAATAATCAGACTTGATTAGATCCTGCTCTAAGGATAAGATTTAGTTGCAAATTTGTGGGTTAAGTGAAAAGTTGTCCTCATTCAGGCGAGTAGACTGGTAACAGAGGGAGGTGACAACAGAGTTACACTTCCTTTGATCTGAAGAAGATGCTAAATTAGACTG
The DNA here is from genome assembly GCF_003945725.1 of Corapipo altera. Classification (NCBI taxonomy): domain Eukaryota; kingdom Metazoa; phylum Chordata; class Aves; order Passeriformes; family Pipridae; genus Corapipo; species Corapipo altera. The sequence goes on from NW_020884987.1 coordinate 382,615, forward strand.
CTGATTTAGTGACTAACCATGTGGGAATTTCTCATCTCCTTTTACCCCCTAATGAGATGACTGAGCCTTGACTCAGACACAGAGAAAAGAATGAAAACTAGAAAGAATGAAATACTAGAGTATTTCAAAACAGAATTCAAGCTTAAAAGAACCAGTAAAAAGATAATGTTCACTTAGAAGGAAAGTAGAAAACAAATTAAGTTTATGGTTGAAAAATTACCACGTGTTCATATTTAAAGAAATTAAATGGCCTTTGCCCTAAATATATCTGTGCCTGTCATATTCTATAGAATAGAATCTTTATGCCTGAATGCTGTTTTTTTTCCTCCCAGAAAAAAATACAATGTGACATCCAACGAATTAGACACACAGAGAAACTCTCATAAACCTGCCTTCAGCCAACCAAGAGTAAATCTCCAAGAACAAAATGAGTATAATTCTTGAACAACTCAGTGCCTGGCCAAGTTCTAACACCTGTGACTGCTGTACATAGAGGATGTATGTCACAAAAGCCAAAAATACCTTGTGAAAAAGAGAGCTATACTGTTCCACAGTATGCTTTCCTTCTGTGAAACTGGGAGTACAGTATTCCTGAAACCAGGAACATATTTGGGAAGTAAGAGTCTTTTTTTGTTACTGGATGCAGGAGTGTTTAATTGTTTGAAAATCCAAAGACTAGTAATGGTGACATAAGCTTTCCACAAGGAAAACCTTATTTCCCTTTCCAAAACCCCTCAGTCCCTTGAAACAGGAAGACACGCCAGAAGTAAATAATCTGATGTTGAAGACACCCATAGAAAAAGATTCTGCTTTAAGTTTTTTGTTCTCAAGAGGAAGAAGGGACATGTGACATGCTTAAAGATCTCACTAATTGTCAATTGTTGCCTGATAAAGCTAAAATCTGTATGTGGTATTCCAAGCTGAGCTATCCTAGTAAGTCTTGGCTTATTCCAGTCACTAGAAAATAAAACATTTATATCAAGTATTAAATATTGTTAATTACTTACGATAGATATAGGAAAAGGAAAGGGTTTCTACATTGTTCTTTTTTATTGTTTAATTCTTTTGCCTTACTAAAACTCTGTATTAGATTAATCTGAAATCGGGCAGATGTAGAGAGGAATCAGAGAAGTTTTGGTGTAAAAATAAGGTTCCTGACATAGAAAGAGCTCCTGGTTTATGGAAGAGAATAAAATAAATAAATACGTGGCTCTGACACAGGAAAGGTTATTATTCGTGGGCTTAGTGTATACCTTCCAGCTGCAATGGAATTTATGATAAGCTCATCAACTTAGTAATAGGGTGTTTAAGTGTATCATTTTGGGAGAAGCACCAGGAGAAAAATGTGACCTAAGCACAACTCTTTTGCTGTCTCTCAGTTGTTGGAACAACAGAACAATTTATTCCAACTGTCTTCTAGGTTTAGCACACACTCCATCCCAAACCTGGCCACACCTATTGGCTGACACACACAGGGACTTAGTGCCAGCCTGAAAAATGTCAGCTCCTTTTGTGCAGGTATGTGAAACATGTGGTCTTTCTGCTGTGCCTGTAGTCACAACGCAGGAGGGCCAGCTAAATGGACTGTATTTCCTACTGCTTTTATGTATGGATGCATGTGATTTGGAGAAGTAATCAAACCTTCACAATGTCTTTCTAGCAAAACTATTCTGGTGTCTTTTCATGTCTTTAAATGCTGCAATTTGGGCAACTAACCTGTCATCTTTCTCCCCTAATTCAAAAGAGAAATCACTTTTGAAACTATAAAATCGTATTTGGAGAGAGAAAAGGTTCTATGTAGCAGCCAGATAAGGTGCTCACCCCCCTGCTTAGAATGAGAGAAGAGCTATTCTCCAGGTTGTGGCTGAATTTCTATTTGTATTGCCAGTGATTTCAGCTTCTGAAACATCATTTTTTTCAGGAAAATACTTCACTTGCTGAATCAATTTGTACTGCTCTACACCTATATTGAGTATTGTCCAAACAGTCAGCATTATTATATACATGTGTTTAACTGAAATATGGAGGCTATCATATTTAAAATGGAAAAAAATACATTAATTTCTTCTTATCCAATCAGTGGATTAATTACAACTAATATTTTCTTTTAGCTTGCTGAACAATAGTGGGGTCATCATGAAATATCTTTGGATTTTTTCGGGGTCATCATGAAATATCTTTGGATTTTTTCATCTACCTTTGCACCTGCATCTGTTCTTTAGAAGAAAATAATGATGCATAAATATCAGATGGGAAAAATTAATTTTAAAATCATGTATGTAAAGTACATTGGAATGAGGCTCTGAGTTGTCAAAGTCAAGAGTTTAAATTGCAGGTGAAGTAGCTGCATTTCCAACTCTCATTTAGTTCTTTTTGCATATACATTTTAGTGTAGTTTTTGATTACATCACATATTTGATTGCCATTTCATTCTGCTTCGAGGATTGAGTTTGCTCGTTAAAAACCAATTTCCCATGGTGACTTGTACTTTTATTGCTGTGATCTTGTCAGATGCTACATAAAACACAGAACTATTAAGTTATTTGGGGACTGCCTCCCATGGAGTCAACAGAATTCAGAAGTATTACCAGGCTTCCACAAATGAACTGAACAGTGCAACCTCAGAGCACAAATTGTCTCAGATGGTGCAGGCTTTTTTTCAAAGCATAGATTTGCATTTTCAAAGTATGGCTTGCAGCAACACTAGGCTTTACGAGTTCTGCACGTTGATTGTGGACTCGATGATCCTAAAGATCATTTAGTCTTTTCCAGACCAAATGGTTCTGTGATATGCTCATGCCCTAACTGAACACCTGGGATGGCCAGAGGATCAGCCACAAATGCTGCACATCCAGTGACAGTGAGTTACATATTATTTTTCAGGGCAGCATTGTATTGCCATGAGTGACACCATCCTTTCTGGTTTTTATCCAGGAGAGAGGTAATTTTATGCTTCATGCTGCTGCTAGGGGTGAGGCAGGTGCAAACAAGCAAATTGCATTTTCCTTCTGAGTTTCACAAAACACAGAAGGATGCAAGTGACCAATGGGTGGGGAGTGAAGTGTGGTACAGGAATAAAAGGTTTGTCCTGCAATATAGGGATGAAAAGTAGGCTGGATTCAGCAACATGAGTTACAGCATTTCCAACCTCTTGAAGTTTGATTCTGAAACTGTAATAAGACAGACAGCCTTTGTATATCTCATCAAAACAGAAAGGATCCTTGAGCAGCTGTCTATTACAGGAACAGAATATGAAACATCACCAGCATTTTTCTACATACCAACAAAGAGGGGATTTTTTTACATGAATTTCTGCAAAGGCATAACAGAAAATTACATCCTTGATCACACAGACCAGTTTTGACACCTGTCTTCAGGTGGATTATGCTGATTTCTGGAGGCAGTAGCCCAAATAACACTGACATTTCTTTCTAAGGTAGATCCATAGCATTTGCAGTGTAGGAATTATGCTTTCTCAAACAATGCAGATGTTTGCAGTGGTTGTTTTGCTATTTGCATTTTAAGTGTTGGTGAGAGCTCAGTTCTGCCAGCTGATTAATACTGACTGGGCCTTTTCTCTCCAACATTTCTGCTGTGTTCCTCTTGAATGTGTGGCTAAGGTCTCTGCCACACAGTGAGAGAAGAGTCCTTCCTGGTAACTTCATACTCCTGAGGACGCACAAGATTGTCCTCAACTGCACAGACACAATGTCTAAAATAGATTTCTAAAGTGCAAGAACTCCATTTACATGTTGGGAATCACACGGGACAGGGTTATCTGCCACCTGCCAAATTTCCTGGGCACAGAAAAGCAGCCAGCTGAGATGACCATGAAGGATCTCTGGTCTTCAAGGCAGACTGGTCATTGTATTAGTCATGAGGTGTACACAGCTATCCAGCCAAAATATCCATTGGGAGTACAACAAACTGCAGCAGTTTGGCTTTATGTTCCATTTTAATATCCAACACATATCCAGAATGTCTTTGGTGAAAACACCAACTCTACCTACGAAAAGATGAACTCTCCAAAGCAGATTTGGTATGGAGCAAAGATTTAAGTCAAAACCCAATAAAAATTTAGTGTTAGGCTCCTTTTTCTTTCTCAGTTTAAATACAGATTTACAAAAGGAAGTACAGCAACTCTCTTAAATCAGCTAATACTCTCTTTCAACAGCAAGCGGTTAATCATGTATCTGCACATTCCAGGGCTTTTCTCAGTTTGACTTTGAACATAGTATGTCAGGTGGCTTCTTTCTATTTGCTAAAATGTTGGAGGGGGGGCTGATGTGGAGGGTAGGAGGAATTTCTATGCCTTCAAAGAATCACAAGTTTGGTGCACTAAATCATACACTAGGTCAAAATTAAATTGTGCTGTGGTAATTCAACTGCTTAAAAAAATAGTTATAGTATTACTAGATGAAGAGATGTGAAATAAAGTAGCTAATTACATTCCCACTTATCTCTGTGCTAAATATGATACATCACAATGAATTTATATATGTTTATTGTGGGCACAGTACAGCTTTATGGAATAAATTATAAAGTTATTTGTTTTGCAATCAATTTGATATTGTACCTTTTTTAAATTCTGCTTCCAGTCTAACTTGTCTGGATTATAAAAATCACAAGGACAAGGCATACTAATAGACAGGACTAAACTAGAATACGTGTGTGGAGTTAAGAGTGAATATTCAGAAACAAAAGCTGTTAATATTATGCCTCCATTAACAACTTCATACATTATCTCAAACTGAAAGAAAACGGCACCTTAACAATGAGGTGCAAAAATGATACTAACTGGGAAAATCTGGTGTGCCCTAGACAGAAACACACTGTAAATGCAAAGCATAGGAATGTGAGCACAAAGCAACAGGTAGTTTGTGATGATAGCTCCTTATGTGGCATAGTGGTACATAAATTTTTAAATGACCACGTTCTGGAATGTAATGAAATGACCAGTCAAAAGGTATTTGCAGGGTGTCTTGTTATCATTTAATCCCTTAGAAATCAGACAGTATCACCGATTAGTCCTAGTAGGGGCTCTCCCTCCCTCTTATGCACTTTTGTAATTTCTCAAGACGGTTTTCAAAACTGAATCATTTTGAAAGCAAGCCTAGCTCTCAAATTCTCATAAAATATCAATTTCTATATCCCAGTGACATGGTGTTTCCCCTCATGCCTTTATGACACCATGTACAGAGTTCTTCACTCACTGCTCTTGCTAGTGAAGAGCATACTGTGTTAGGAGTTTAATTTCACTGATTAGTTTACAGAATGTTGATATAAGTAATATGACAACAACTTCTTATATATGGTTTAAGTGGTCAAATTGATGGATTCCCTTCCTTTCTTCTGATGGGTATAGAATTTGCATTTGTCTGAAGTGCTTCAATGGAGTTACAAAGCATAATCATCTCATTTGGGGGCAATACTACGTTGTGAGAAACAGAGATGTATTAAGTTCTATAGTTACACTGAGAAAAACTTTTTTAAGCAAACTTAACATTTCCACTCATCATTTTTTCCAGTGATACGAAGTAGTACACTGCAATCCCTGCGAAGTCCTGCCAGAAAGAGAGAACTGGATTTCTGCAGTGCTGTGGGTTTTCTCTGCATGCTGTGTCTCTCCTATTGACAGATCAATGGGATCATGTACCACATTTTGCTTCAAACCAACATAAAAATCAACGCAAGAGAGAGGGGACTTTAATTTTCAGGAGGCTGGTGTACATTTTGGAACGTGCTTGGGTCACCATGTTTATTTCCACACAGTGTCTAAACAAGGTTTTACTTTGCAAAAGTCCTGTGATACAGCTGGTTCTCATTTTCGTCTTGCAGACGCTGTCTTGCTTACAGGGCAGCTTAGTTAAAAAGCTGTGTTGACTCATAAGACCAAGATGTACAGTATTCAGTTTGGATTGAAAAGTGCATCCCCCTTTCATCGTCCACAGGGTAAAAAGCTTGAAGTCCAACCATATTTTTCCAGGAGCAGAAGACTCCAGCTCCAGAAGCAGTGTCAAAGCTCCCTTTTTCTGTGAAGCATAGTCAACTATTAAAAGGCTAAAAAATGTGCTTATTCATCTTATTATTATGGAAAGTGCTGGTGACTCACTGCATGGGCGAGAGGAGGTGGTTTAGTTTAGTTATTACTGTTTGTAATTGAGTTTTCTGTTAAGATGGAAACAAAACAGAAATAATACGGAAGATTTTCTTAGTGTACATGAATGTGCCCTTGGAGTTAAGGAGCAGGAGAGCATTTACAGGCACATCCCTGCACCAGCCAGTTCTTGCCACTGAATAAATGTGCCTGAGCCAAGTAGAAGTTAAAAAAAAGAAAAATCTAAAAGAAAGGAGACAAAATCTTCCTCTTCCCCCATCCTCCCCAGAGACAGGACTCGCAGCAATGGAATTTCCCTGATGGGGAAACAAAGGCATGATGTCTAATTGCTGGGACATAAAGACTCAGAGGGAGAGCACTGACCCCAGGGGTCAGGAAGACAGAGAAAGAATCTCAGTTCTGAGTACGTACAAAAAGTTCAAGAACCCAAGCAGAGCCAAGGGAAAGCTCAGGAGTATTGAGGAGAGGAACGCAGACAAGTGGTTGTTAGTCTGTTTTTTATACATTTGTCCATCCAAATGCACACGTGGATATTCTCCAACTAACTAATGACTGACAGAGCTTATTAATTTTATTTCTTTTTGCCTTCAATCAATATGTGCTCCTATAAATGCTGGGATCTGAAAGCAGAATGGCTCGAACTTCCAGGGAATGGGGAGAACAAGCCCAGGTAATGCAAATCTAGGACAGGGCATGGAATTCTAACAACTGTAACAAACAGGGAACTCCTTCCCCTTAGTACATGCTGCAGGAAAAGCAGGAGCTGAAATCTATTATTAAGAAAGCACTTGGCTGTTGTAGTGGCTTCTATACAAAACAAACTCACAAGTGCAGCCAGTGGGAACTCTACAGGGTTGTGAAAGAGGACAGAGTTTGTAATAGAAGATAAGAAAACGAATTATTCTCAGTAAGGAACTCACTGCAACTCAGCTTTTCCTGTTATTCTGAAACCTGATTTCTCCTGAAACCTGATTTCTCCTGAAACTTGAGAGCTATTGATTCAAGTCAATAATCTTTAAATCACTTGCTGGTTTCTTCCTGGAGAAAGCAAGCCACTTCTCAGGGAGTAGAAAACCTCATGCTATCAGCATTTTCACTTCTTATCTCTCAGTCCAAGGTTCTTTTCTCCTTGATAAATGCCCCCTGTGAACGTGACTCAGGCGAAAAAAATCTCTTTTTCTCCTCTGAACAGCCCAATATGTAGAATTCAGCCTTTGAAGGAAAAAAATGCAGCTTTTTAAAGGCTAGTATGCAATATAGCATGGAGAATACCAAATTCCAGAGAAAACAGAAGACTAGAAGTGACCCTAAAAGCAACAGTGTAAGTCTTCCAGAAGTAATAATATTTGAGTTAGGAAGATGTCCTTGACTTAGGAGGACATGCAAGGGTACTAGTGCTGTAGAGAGTCAAACAAATCACACACGTTTTTAATGAGGGAGTAATTATAAGGTTTTTTTCAGTGTGCTTTATAAACACTAATTATGACTTGTTCCTAAATTTTCCAGGTGAATAAACAGAACTAGGAGTAGATTAGACAGCTTGCTAACCTCCATGAGGGAGTCAGCAGCAAACTTAAAAGCAGGCATTTTGAATATCTATTGATTATTACCCTGCCTAAAACCTCATTCAGTGTGGACAAGACTGAATAACTATGTGAACATAAAATGGGGCACAGGAAAGTTACTTTAAAATATTTATTGGAAAGGTGCTGACCACTTTAGATAAGAGTGGAAGCCTCCTGTACATCTAGGGTTTTTTTAAATTTTCCCTTCGCTCTCAGTAAGCAAAAACTGCACTGTATTTTATTGGAACAGAGGAGATCTCTTTGATATGTTTACACAACATTAGTCATTGCATCTGGGAGGTAAGTTGCCCTTGGTTTTCTGCATCTGGCCCCAGTGTAAGTAGACAAAGACAAATGCTTTCCCAATGCCAGGATTCCACAAGCACATGGTCCAGCCCTCCACTCCTCTCACAATTTCTCTTTTCCTTACAATCTCTTCAAAAGATCCTGTGCGTTGGAAGAGCCAAGTTAATTATTTTAAAGGTTCCAATAGTTTATTTTTCGGAAAGATTCTCAGACGTATGAATCACCAGGAATAGCCGTAGTTCAGGAAAAACTTCTGGGAGTTGGATGTCACTGCTAACACTTGGTCAGAATCGATTCTATGGGACCTGGAGGCAAAGGGAAAGGGAAAAGCAAAGCTTTGCAGTGCCCTTTGAGCACACAGGGAAGCCAAGGATGCATTTTAGGTCAGTTCAGTGTCACAAGAAAAAACTCAAAACCCAAACTACCAAGAGGTAAGTTTTTGACCCTGACTTCATTAATACTTTAGTATTAAACCAGCACTGACATGCACTTATGCTGAACTCTTCTTTGAACAATAAGAGCTTTGCTGAAAGGGGAAAAAGGTTTTTTTTTTTAAATTTTGTTGCATTTTTCCCTTTCTACTTTGAGTGATTTTCTCAAGCTTTTATAGTGGTTCAAACTAAGCCTTCATCACAGTCATACAAACCCTATGCCTCTAATAAAAGTTCAAGCAACAAAGAGTAGTTTTAATATTGAGTAGAACCAGCAAAACTAGAACACAGAATATCTGTGCCAGCAAAGTATGTTCCTGCACAGAACAGAGTATTCACAGGATTTGTGGTAACACTGTATGGAACCAATTTATGCCTGGCAAGGAAAATAAAAGTATAACATTTCTTGTGCGAAGATTTTTCCACATTCACTCCAACAGTGTGTGTCATGAGGTACATCTGTGACAAAAACATCACTTAAAGCAGGCTAGGAAAGAGAAACCTTGGCTCACTCACCCTATTACTTCATCTCTAGGGTTTGTCCTGGTGCACTTTTCCAGTAACACAATATTTGGATAGGCTCTGTATTGTCTTATATAAAAGAAGTTACTATAAGAGCCATTTCCATACACTCTGCCACTTATCTGTAATTGTTTCATTTGACTGAAAAACTTATATCCAGTAATTCTACAACGATGTAGAGGTTAGTCCATGTAAAATCAGTCACGCTTGTTTACACTAATTAATTAGCAAATTTCTTGGTTTAGGCTGTAAAGTGTGATCCATCACTGTCTTTGTGGACTAAAGATTCTGTGTTGAGAGTTGTCATTTGTGGTTTTATGATAAATTTATCATAATAAATGATACATTATTATATTATAATAAATTATTATAATAAATTTATCATAGTGTGGCTATATTATTTAATTTATAACTGTTTATGAAAATTCCAATTGCAATTATAATATGTTTATAATCATTTCAGCTGCTATAATATTTCATATTTATGTAAAGCCTTTAAAAGCAAATATAAGTCGATTTTTTTGTGTTTCAAAAAACACAAAACTAATTTGACCTTAAAACCCCCAGACCATTTTAATGTTTTCTCCTTGAGAACTCTGCAGCAGCCAGTACAATACTTGCTGAAATACATTATATACCTTTGAGTTATTTGCTGTTGTATTTAATTCAGTAAGAAGGAAATACAGAATCAAATTTGAGAGAGGGACTAGTTATCCAATTTTGTAAAGAAATAATCTCATGTTAGATGTCATCCTTGAGAGGACTTCGTGAATCTTCAGTGAGAGGAGGAACTTGTGAAAAGAGTAGGATTTAAGACATTTAGTATTTAGTATTTCCTATCCCTAATTTTATGTAGCTCCCCGGACAGTATACTCATGTTAGTCCTGTTCTTATGAGCCTTTCTTAATCTTGATTTGTGTTCCTGAATTCTGTAGGAGTTACTGTGTAATGGAGGAGAAAATATCAAAGTGTGCAGGACTGTCCAGGGGCAGGGAGGGCAGGGTGTTGCAACACTCATCACTCAGGTTTGACTGGAGTAGAGTTAAACTGTCTGTAAAGAGCAGATTCATATACTGGTAGGTTGTGAAGGTCATTTTAGATTATTTCATGTGTAGTAAGCTGACACCCATTCATTGTAATTTTTTATATCCCCTGCAGTGCTACAGACTGGGGACAGAGTGGCTGGAGAGAAGCCAAGCAAGAAGGGACCTGGGAGTTTGGATTGACAGGAAGCTGAACAGGAGCCAGAGTGTGTCCAGGTGGCCAAGAAGGCCTGAATCAGGAACAGTGTGGCCAACAGGTCCAAGGAAGTGATTCCTTCCCTGTACTCAGCACTGGTGAGGCCACCCCTGGAGTGCTGTGTCCAGTTCTGGGCCCTCATTTCAGGAAGGACATGGAGGGGCCAGAGAGAGCAACGACCTGGGGAAGCGACTGGAGCACAAGTCCTATGAGGAGAGGCTCAGGGGAGACCTCCTCACTCTCTGCAACTCCCTGACAGGAGTGGGGAGCCAGGTGGGGGTCGAGCTCTTCTGCCAGGAAGCAGCAGTAGGACAAGAGGGCTTGGTCTTAAGCTGTGCCAGGGGAGGTTTAGGTTGGATGTTAGGAAGTAATTTTTTCCAGAGTGATCAGGCATTGGAATGGGCTGCCCAGGAAGGGGGGATTCTCCATCCCTGGAGGTGTTTAAGATGAGACTGGATGTGGCATCAGTGCCATGGGCTGGGAACCATGGTGGGGTTGGATCAAGGGTTGGACTTGATGATCTCGGAGGTCTTTTCCAACCAGGTCAATTCTATGATTCTATGATAGCTGAATTTTTTTCTCTGAGAATTCCTACTTCAAGAAATAAATTTATTGTCATGCAGAATTCCTTACCTTGCAACCTTATAGTTTCAGACATCACTTTTCAGCTGACTTCGAGGCTTACTGTAGTAAGTTGTATAACAAGAAGTTCATAATACTATAATAAGAGCTGCTCCAATGAATCTGACTGTGAAACTTCCTTCTCCCACAGTATGTGGGCCAGGATGTCAGATAATGTATTTGCAATCCCAATTGGGAAAAGAAAAAAAAAATCCGTTGCCTCTGAGTAAGGGTGAAATTAGACATTTTGATTCTACATGACTATATAACTTTCTACAAAAGCAAAAAGGGAAAAACCCAGATTATTTTTAATCCAGTTTCAAGAACCCTTTCCCAGGATATTCCAAGGTCTTTTCAAATAATTGAAGGAATCTAGAAGAAATGTTGTAGCTTTAGTGCACAGAAAGGTCTGATTAATCCATTGCCCTGAACAATCCACTTCAGAGCTCAAAAGAGGCCACCAGTCCCACAGCAGACTATGGGGAGTATTTGTTATCAATGAGCATTGTATGTATCATATGCATTTCAAATCTTACTGAGTATCTGGTTCCCATGACTTGAGTTCTGGATTTAATAGGACATATGGTTTTTAATAACTCCACAACAGGGTATGATTTCCAAGAGTTGTCACTTTCAATCCCAGTTTTCAGAAGAAAATTAAATATCATGGTAAAAAAAAAAAAAAAAAATGCTTGGATCTTTCAACTTGGAAAGGAATTTGCAAAATTAGTTTCTATTCTTCTAAATTTCAAGGGCAAAAAATGACATAGGAGATTGGAGAGATGAAAAGCCAGCAAGTATTTCTGCATGGATTGTCCAGCACTGAGTACCTACTCAGTGATTTATGTAATGAGATTGGTTGAAACCATTCTTCTTGGACAGCAGCAGAATTAGAGCTGCCAAAAGCTGGTGTAATTAATACCACTCTTGTGCCCAAATCACTGTCTTTCAACTCTGTGTAACCCCACTGCAGTCTGCAGCAGTGTGCACTGTATAGTTCTGCAGTAAATAGGAAATGGCACCTGTGATCTACACTTACGCATCCTGAAGGCAGTGATCCACTAGGGTCTGCAAATCAGCTGGAAGGTGACTTACATCATGTTCTGCCTCTCCACATGACACGTACTGCGGCAACTCTTGTCTTAATTCCAGAGCCTAAGTTAGTCTGTGTGATTTGTTCTTGGTTTTTTGCCTGTTTATGTTGCTATGAGTCTCAAACTGCCTGTTAAGTCACGATAACAGAAACAAGAAAATCCTCCCCCTGCCTTTTCCCTCTCTCTGTGTCTCTCTCACAATTGCTAGACCAGGGACAGTGAAGTAAAAAGTGGGCTTGACAAGCTGTCTCTGCTATTAATAATAATGGGGGGGGGGGGGGGAAACAGGGGAAAAAGAAGGGAAAATAGTTGCTCTAGAAGCTTCTGACTGCTGGATTAAGCCAACATGTGCTCCCTTCTAGAATTATGTAAAATGCTGCTTCTCAGAGATTTTGACCGCTCAGATCTGAGAGGGGTCCAATTACACTAAAATATTCTGAAAGATTTCCTGTACTGTTTGCTATGACATTTATTTATCTTCTGCTTATTGAAAGGATACTTTGAACCAGTTTTGTCACATGTGTGAACAAAAGCCCTCCCCAGCTGTGTCATTAGTGCTGTGCTACTGGGGAGGAGGGAGTTAAGAGATCAAAGCAGCTGGGATCTATCAAGCAATCAGGGCCCTCTGCCAAGGGAAGAGAAGGAACTAGGGCTAAGACAATGGCTTTGATCCCAGGAAGAGAGGCCTGGGGGTCAAGAAGCATGAAGTAAGGCTGAATCTGTTTGCTTTGGCCCTGTTTTTTGAGTAGGCTCCTCACCCTTAGAGGCAATGTTTTCCTTTTAATTGATTTTATAACTTGCTATGTGTTTTTGCTGCGGTCTCAATTCAAATTTACCTGTGGGACAGCAAACGTGGTGATTGCTTAAGAGCTGTGATGCAAGGTGGTGTCTGTGTTATGTTGGATGGCATTATATAGAGTGCAGGCCTGTGCTAGGCTGAGTGCTGGTCTGCGTCAGGCTGAGCTAAAAGCTGATGCTTAAGGATGTCTCCATGGACTGCAAGATATTTGAAATCTCTCCAGTTAGTGAAGATGACCATCTGAGTGCCAGCACTTTCCTTTGGATTCTGTAGGTTTAAATCCTTGTAGCTTCAACCTTCTGTCATTAAGCTCTTGAAATGTGGTGATTTTCTGCCTTTGTGTTTGAGCAGGTTAGTTAGCTTGGCTAGCAGAAGCTTTTTTGGGGTTAGCTTTTTTTTTTTCCTTTCTTCATTCTGTTTCAGGATAGCACTGTTGGGGTTTCTCTGGGGCAAACTGCTCAATGGGTGAGACACCAGCATGGGTCATCTCCAGTGATGCAACTTTGGGTTCAGTACATGGCACTTGATGTGTTTTAGGTAGACAAATATCCAATAGGCATGGTACAGTATTTTTCATGTTTGTGTAGGATTCTGGCTCCTTAGTGTTATTGTTCATCTTGGTTCTTCCATAGCTGCAAGAAGCTGTAGGTGCTGAATGAGGTCTGAGTAACAGCTCTCATGAAAGGTTGTAATTTAAAGTCCTCTGTATCCTATATATAAATCATTACTGCTCAATTCCTTAACAATTTCAGTAGTTCTGCTGTAGGGGAAAATATCCAACTATGGTGTCGTTTTAGTGAAGGGCTCTACCTTAATAGCATGACAAAGTCAGATGATAAGCAAGATGATGTATTTCTTTAGTTTGTTGTTTTTCATGTTGTTAAAGATGGGGTTTATTTTTGAAGAAACATCTCCAAACATTATGTCATTTTAATACTACTTTTATTCTGCTTAAATATATTGAATAGCTACTAATGCAAGCTTACTCTTTAACTATTATAACAAGCAATTTTTTTATTTTAATTCAATTATGTAACATTTTCCCCTCACAAGTAATTCAAAACCTTTTCTTTCCTACTTTATCTCCAGACTCTCTATTTCTAGTCTGTCTCAATCCCATATTTCACTCATTTTTTTTCTGTTGGATAGTTTTCTTTTGGATAACTTGTAGGAAAAAAAAAAAAAAGAAGGAATTTTGTTGAACAAAATGGAGGAATAAGTATCCTGAGACCAGTATAGATATTTACACCAGTGGAGCTGCACAGAGGAGATTTGTTCTATCAGGATAAATATAAGGTGGAATTGATAGTCCTCTTGGAAGGACGAGTCAGATTCTTGTAACAGAGTATTCAATTTTTCATAGTTTTCCCTCCTTTTTAACATCTTCATGAGAAAACAAAGTTATCTAATTCATTCCTGTGTGTCACTATAATTGCTGTTCAGGTATTCTGGATTAAGAGTTTTCCCTTGGATAGCAGTGCATGTTCTGGTGAGATAAAACGAGATGCTATCTTGACCTTTGCCTTGAATTAATGCTATTATGCATCACAGCTTTCACAGAAATTAAAAACCAGGAGTGATTTCTTCCTCCAGCGCTTCTCACTTCAGACTTTTGTGGTGTTGCTGCTTGATAGGGGCAGAATTCAGATTCTTTCCTACAATTTTTTTATGTACAAACTGAATGCACCAATCCTTTGCATGATGCTTTTGGAATAACCTGGATTCTGTAACTTTCACAGCTCCTCAAGAGTCTTCTGTTGAAAACTGCATCCCCTGGAATGAGGAAGTTTTCCCTCTGCACAAATCTTCGTGTTGTATCAGATTACAACAGTGTCCTTCTAAGCAGAAAAATTGTGACTGTAGCTGTTAAATCATATTTATGATTCCTACTTTTGGCCACAGGGCAATCCTATCATACTTCCTGTGGTCTCTGTGAGTTTTTGTATCCCTGTTGATGCTCAGAAGGACGTGGTTTGAACCAGAGCAAAAGAACACTGCACTTGAGATGGAGACGTTCTGGGAGCGTGTGTGTATGAGAGTGAGGGTACAAATGATGCTGTGGCATTTGCCACAGTCTCAGAGGAATATTTTGGCTCAGGGATGACTATTCATCTGTCAGCCTCAGCACTGGGACAGTTATTAGCGAGAATCTGCGTGGAGGAAATGAAGTCAAAAGCAAACTGATGAACTTTGCACTTAAGGCTCTGAGCTCTGGAAAGTAGCAGACTTTTTGTTTCTTAATAAGAATACATTGAGATCAATCATGTATGACTGTATCCTTTGAGTTATTAATTTTCTAATAATTTTCTGTATTATAATTAATAATTATCTTATGTATAAAAAAGAAAAGTAGCTTTGTGGGTTTTCCTTTTTTTTTTTTTCTTGATATTGTCAGGTAAGTCTTTAAGCCAGCAACAGTGAACATGATGCTTGGTGTACTGTTTGTTAACAGCTTTGAACCCTTCATGTAATGAGAAAAAAATTAATAGATAGGGCCCTTGCATAAAAAATTAAAAAGGGCTTTAAAAACTATTGGATTTCTCAGTCAATTAAAACTTGATTACTTCATATGTCAATGGAAGAAATATTTTCTGGTTTTATCCCAACCCATTCTCTCTGTATATTCAGTGTCTGATCGACAGATTTACTCAAATTGACACCTGAGACTGGAAATAGAGGACTGAGTCCACAAACCCAATTTGTTTAGAGACCTGATGGGGAAGTGTGGGAAAAAAGAAATTTGTTTCATTAATAAGTAGCGCAAATGTTAATGCCTTACAGAGTCAGATATGCCTTATAGAGTCAGAGACTTATTTATCACAAATATTTGAGGATATGTTTAAATTGCAACTGATGTTGAAGTTGACTTTGCAGTCACTATCAAGTGCAAGACTACACCATCTTCAAAATGTGCAGTTGACACCAACTCCTCCAGGTGTGAATTAGGATTTACTCAGAGCCAACTGTGAATTGGCATTTTCTTATCAATAGAGGATCAGAAATCAAAATATGAGGGAAGGATTAAACTAATCTTGAATATATTTTGTTACAGACCTGGGACATTTCTGAAGGGAACTCAGCCTAGTACCTAAGAAAATTTCCCCAAAGGGGAAAAATCATACTTTGTTTATCTGCACAGTCACATGTTTTAAAAAAATACTTCCTTAATTTAAAATCCTTTGCTAGATTCCCAGTGGGATAGGGTGATAGATGATGTAGTCTACGAAACACTTCACCAGTAGAAAAATGAACTGTAGGGGGGAAAAAGAAGTTTCATTTGTGTCATTGTACGTCAGCTGCGAAAGTAATGCAGCGTTTTCTTTCTCACTGTTGTGATGTGGGGGTCTGCTGCTAGAAAGATAAATTATTTGTTCTGAAATTTTTCAAAGCAACAAGAATTTGAATACTTCTTAGTATGTTTATTACTGCATCCAAAGTACATATAGTGAAGTTTGAAATGAACATAAAATCAACTTTTTTGCTCCTCCAAGATAATGAAAGAATGGCATTGCATAATGCTGACATTGCAATAACCTGAGATTTTTTGGGTTTCTATGATACCAGATTAAGGATTTGATTCTCCAATTAAATTGGACAAGTTGCAACACTGGGAGGTTAATATTACAAGCTAAAGTCCTTTCTGCTACAAGGAGATAAAATACCAGAATGGTATTTGAGTCATCAGAAGTTTAAATTAGTTGCAGTCTTGAGGTATTGACTTTTCTTACTTCTCTCCCATAAGATTGCACCTGCATTGTGCTGCTTGTGTAACTTGTGTTGCAAAATCTAGCGGTTCTTTCTCAACACTGTCATCAGGCTGAAAATGATTGATAGACTGTAATAGAAACAAGAGAAATACAGATAATTAGTTTTGTCAGACGTGAGTTTGCAATAAATATTTCTACACACTGTGTGCTGTTTACATTAAAAAAATTTTGAGGTCAAAATATTTTGCATTTTTCCAGTGGTGTGTTGGGTGAATTTTATGCTACCTTCTTTTGGGACCTAGAGGGCAAAGACCATCTCTGGTCAAGAAAAAAACAGAAGCTTAATGTCCATGTCTCTGATACTGATATGATGTTGTTTAAAGCTGTGGCGAGGTGGGAGTTGATCTCTTCTCCCAGGTAGCAAGAGGAAATGGCCTCAACTTGCACCAGGGGATGTTTAGATTGGATATTAGGAAAAAATTAATCACTGAAAGGATGGTCAAGCAGCAGAACAGGCTGCCCAGGGAAGTGGTGGAATCACCACACCTGGAAGTGTTCAAAAATTGTGTAGATACAGCCCCTGGGGACAGGGTTTAGCAGTGACCATGGCAGTGTGAACACTTGCATTTGATGATCTTAGAGGTCCTTTCCAACCTTAACAATGCTATGGTTCTGTAATGTGTACCTCCAAATTGATATCAGGCCTGCTGGTTATTGGACACAGATTTTTTGCAATCCTGTGTCCTCATCACAGACATTTTACAGTACAATTATATCTTGAAGCATCCTCATCTGATACCAAAGAAAATGACCATTTCCAAGTAGTCTCCATAGCTTGTTTAGAAGCCATAATTTAATGATTTTCAGAAGGCCTAATAACTTTAAAATTTAAAAGCCTGTATGACTTTTCTTTTATATTTCTTTCTTAAAAACACATGGAATTGCTTGTAATCTCTTTTAATCCTGAAGCAGTATTTTTGTTGCTCAACACTTAAAAACAGTGCCTGTTTTGCAGGAGTGCTTTGAGACTTCCCTTCTCTTCCATAATCCCCCTTAAACCCCTTTGATGACAGGTAATTCTCTCTCTCATTGCAGCCAAATCTCACCACCTGATTTCATTTTGACATTCAGTGTTCTCAGTGTGCTATTTTTAGCTTTCAGCACAATTCAGGAAAACTGGCTAGAAGAGTCCAAGAGTAGGAAGGAGGTTCCCTGTTCCTCTCTAAACCAGATTTTTTTCCAGTGCCTTTCTCCAGAACAGGGCTAGTTCCAAACAGTGTTGAGGAGACTAAAGGAAATATTTAGCTCTTGATTCCCTGCAGGACTGATCCATTTATGGTAGGAAGACTCCAGCCCTAAGGAACTAGGGTAGAAGTCTGTCTGTATGTTGAGTGAAAACAATTTATTGCACATTTTTTACTCCTGCACTTTTAGATTCTACTCATGGTTTGCTAGCATTTGACATATTTTTCAAGACTTTTAAAGGGGAAAAAGAAAATGCTTGCAGGTTTGTTGCCATGTATGTGCTTTTACTATGCTGAAGTTGGGTCACCATCATGATGTTTCAGTCACTCTCTCTTAGGAGCTAAATAAATCCAATAGGAAAATTACTTTTTATTCTTAAGTATTTTTTTTTAATTACAGGTTTGTGTTCTCATCTACCTTAATTAGCTTTAGAAAGTGTAATTACATAATCCCTAGCACACCTAGCTCAGAGTCCCAGGAAAAGAAATGAAAGACACATAAGCTTCCCAAGCCAAAGCATATCTATGTAATTCTAGACAGAAGTGGGTTTGCTTTTGTTTTTCTTAGCCTCTTTGCTAAGACTTCTCCTACTGAACAGTGTACCATCCTTTGAAACCATTTGTTCCATGGCTTTGTTGTCTTTATTTTTAGGAAATATTGCCTAGTCCACATTTCCCGACCCTTTTTCTACTCCCAACCTGCCATTTCTTGCTTTATTCATGGAGAATTGAAAATATATATCCTACTTAATCTTCATGTATTTGAAGAACATTTATATATGTTTTTCCCTTTAAATAAATCTTTCCTTTAAACATCTCAATTTCTTTCAGTTTAGCTTTCTAATTTATGGAGTACAGTGTGAAGTATAGTTCCTGTCCTGTTCTCTCAAGTCATTGATTAGAAATGTATTTATATTTAATCCCAGGTCATTTACCCTGTTTCCTTTAAAACTTTATTTTCAAACAATCTACAAATGTCTTGAAGTACAGTTCCAAGAATTCAAATAATACTCTCAGATTTAAGTGAAATAATTCTTCCAATATGTTTTATAATCTGTCTTTTTGTTTCTCTGCAACTATAATGCTTGTCTCTTCCTAGCAGTGTGACAACAGTGAGTCATATTCTTTTTGTGAGGAAAAGTACCACCCATACATCCCTTCTTCAGAGGACAGAGCTCACATTTGACTGTCTGGAACAAGAGTGACTTCCTAGATGCTGTATATGGCCCTTCTTCCTGTTTAATGGCTTTCTGTTTTTTCCATCCTTCCAAATGCAGAAAAATGTTAACAATAAAAGAGAAGCTTTCTTTATAACCATTTTAGATAAAATTCATAGAAAACTTAAGAAATGCCCCACCAAAATGATAAATTTCAAATTTTAGATATCTTTTCCACTCAGTATTTTATTGTGGTTTTAGTTATAGAAAAAGAAGAGCTATCAAATCCTTTAGAACCCCCTTTTTTCTGCTGACATATCAGTTCTGAAAAGCAGTTGATTCAAACCATCTCTGTTCTGGAATGGAAAAAAAAAAAAAAGGCCAAATGTTTTTTCTTTACGCAAACAGATTTGACATACTTTTATTTTTTAGAAACAAATGTCTTGCTGGGTTGTTCAGGGTAATCTCTTGAATCAAGAGTCTGTTCTGAATTAGGGCTAAGGAGATATCCCAGTAGATGGATTTTTTTTTTTTTTTTTTTTTTTTGGAAAGAAGTACTTTTGGAAATAAGTACTTTTTTTTGCCTTTCTTTACTTCTAAACACGTGGGGCCATGACCAAAAGTACATGCTGACTTTAATTCACCCTTCAGCTAAATGAATTCAGCAACAAAACCTCGCCCACACTGAAATGAAGACTTCACACATATACTTTGTTGCTCCTTTAAAGATCTAGTTTATCCTTTTCATAAACTGCTGTGACAAGATGTACAGACCTCAAGGCTGTGATTCAGAGCTCAGTTGTTGCAATACTAATGTGGCTTTAAGGAACAACTGCTTTCATTTATCATCTATAATGAAAATACCCCTTTTGCTAGAATATATAGTAAGGGGGATTAGTAGCATAAGTGTCATTTGCTTGGAGTACAGGAAGTTGATACTGGAGTATCTGCACATATAGTATAGTTCTTCCCCAGATGTAATGCAAGATTAAGAAGGTATAAAAGGAATGCTTAACTTAAAATCCTTTTCTTAAAAGTAAAACAAAGTACCTCACCCCCTTCATCTTTAAAAAAGGTTCATATACTCTTCAAGGACTACCAACCCTTGTATTTGTTTTGAAGAACATCAGCTAGTGTACCTAAGATTTTTTGTTTGGTTGGTTATTGTTTGTTTGCTTGCTTAGTTGGTTGGGGTTTTTTTCTTCTTTTATATTATATATATATAAATATATATATATATATTCTATCTTCAGTATAAGGGATGTGTCAGGAAAAAGAATCTCAAAAACCTGTGTACCTTATTAGTGCTTGTAACTTCTTTTTAAAACCACTTTATGTGCTTCTACAAAGTAATAATCATAGTGGTGAAATTATATTAGGTCTAGATACTAAAATACTAGAGATACTAAAGTATCTCTAGATTCACACAATAACAAGAAACCAAAGATACATTTAATTCCTCAGGACAGGTAGAAGCTATTGTGTATGAAATCCCTACTGTCTGGCTATAAGCACCAAGCAAATCTTATCAGCTATTTCTATATGACGGAGTTTTTTCATGTAAAAATATTGTATTTACCTTGCCCCTCTGAAAGACTTTTAAGGAGTTTGTTGCTTAGCACTGTGGGAAGCTTATGACAAGTATCAGGGCACATGCATGTCATGCTGTATAATTACTGCTCCAGGCAAAGTAAGACCATATTATGAAAAGAGCATTTGGTATCCCAGGCAAGTGAAAAAGAGGTTTTGGGAGTGAAAAACGGTGTGCTATCAAGACATGGAGGAGTGAATGATCTTTGAGACCAGTGCTGATAGAAGCAGACAAATAAAAGGACAAAGTACAACCCCATGGATTTGGGGAACAGTACAAGCAATCCCTGCTGAAAGAGTAGTTCAGAAGGAGTGGGTTTATTAATTATTCTTTTGATGGCTGTAAGCTACAGACATAGAAACCTGCTCAGTAAAGGTTAAAAGTGATGAAGTGCCATTCCTGTGATATGGTTCTGACATCGGGGTGTTCAGAGTGCACTGTGGGCACCCTGACCTCTTGTGTCAGGTCTTGTCCATGCCAAGTTCTCCTTACAGTCCGTGGGTTAACTCCAGCCTCAGAGACTGTCATTCACAGAATCATTGAGTACCTCGAGTTAGAAGGAAACCATAATGATCATTAAGTCCAGCTTTCCGCTCCTACTGTTTTGCTCTTAAGGCCTTTCACCAAATTGATCACTCTGCTCTGGGCACACTCTTACAGTTTGATGTCCTCCTTCTACTGAGGTGCCCAAAATCTCACACAATATTCAAGGTGAGGACACACAGAGCAGAGCAGGACAATCCCCTGCCTCGACCAGCTGGAGATGCTGTGCTTGGTGCCCCTCAGGACACAGCTGGCCCTCCTTGCTGCCAGAGCACTCTGCTGGTTAATATTCAACTTCCTGTCCACCCAAACCTACAGATTTCTTTCTGCAGGTCTGTTCTCCAATATCTTGTCTCCCAAAGATCAACAAGGTTTATCCCGTCCCAGGTGGAGAATCTGGCACTTGTTCTTGTTAAATATCATGTGATGGTGGCTGTCCAGCCCTCTAACCTACCCAGACCCCTCTGTAAGGCCTCTGCCCTTGGGGTCATTCACAGCTTCTCCTAGTTTGGTATTATCATTAAACTTAATTAATGTAGATTTGATACCTGAATCTAGATCAGTTATAAAAACATCAAAGAGCACTGGCCCCAAAGATAAGCCCTGGGGAACCCTTTGTAACCCCTTTGCGCCCAACGTGTCAGCCAGTTGCTTACCCAACACATTACGGACCTGTCTAGCCATGGGCTGGAGGAGTTAGCCAGAGGATGCTGTGAGAGACAGTACCAAAAGCTTTGCTAGAATCCAAAATGAACCACGTCCAATAGCTTCCCTCTGCCAACTAGACAGGTAAACTTGTCATACAAGGAAATTAAGTTACTTAATCAGGGCTTTCCCCTCATGAATTTGTGCTATGACCAATGACTGTGCTACTTCTCAAGTGTTTTTCAATAACTCCCAGAATAACCTTCTCCATAGTTTTACCAGGCACTGAAGTGAGAAAGACAGTAGTTATAGGGTCATACTTCTTACCCTTCTTGAAAGCCAGGACAATGTTTGCCAGCTTCCATTCAACTGGGACCTTTCCAGACTCCCAAGACTGTTGAAAATAATGCAGAGGGGTCCACAATGATATCAGCCAGCTTTTTCAGTACCCTGGGGTGAATTCTATCTGGCCCCACAGATTTATGTACATCCAGCTGAAGCAGTCAGGGTAGGATTCTCAGAGGTTTGTCATGCCTCTGTCACAGTCTGCCTGACAGACCCATCCCAGGGGAGGTGAGGGCAGTTCCAGAAATCTCTCCCTCCTTCCCTGGTACTCCTCAGAAAATAAAAAAGAAAGATGCAGCAAGCACAAGGAGGTGTTAGCAGGATGGTTGGGGGTGGGGGGGGGGGGGGGGGGGAGAGGTTAGAAGTCCTTGGTTTGCTTCAGAGGGAAGCTGAAGACAGAACAAATTCTTCACTCTGGGAGTGGTGAGGCACTGGTACAGGTTACCTCGTCCCTGGAAGTGTTCAAGAGCACTGAGCAACCTGGTCTGGTGGAAGCTGTCCCAGCCCATGGTAGGGAGGTTGGAACTAGATGGTCTTTAGGGTCACCTCCAACCCAAAGCATTGTACAATTTTATGAGAAAGTGTCTGCAGCTGTTGCCAACTCTTTGTTAGAGGCCATTTTTCCCTTGATGAAGGATGGCACCAGAACAGACGTGCATAAACTGGAAAGGAAGTTGTGGGAAGGTGAGGGTCAGTCTCTTCTCCCATGTAACAAGCAACAGGATCAGAGGAAATGGCCTCATGTTTTTCCAGAGTGGGTTTATATTGGTGTGGTAGTTTGGTCTAGGCCTTCCTTGGTGACCAGTTTGTAACCAAAGAAGGGTCCAGATTTACCCAGTATTCCCTACGATTTTTACGTAAGCCAGGCTATAAGAAGAAAGGAGGAAAGGCCTTCGCTCTGTTTCCTTCCGGTGGCTCGGAGGTGCAGGTTCCCTGCTGTTGAGTCTACTGCGCTGGGGAGTGAGGCCTCGTAAGGCCTTGTCGACCTTGGGAGACGGAGGTTGCCGGCAATCGTTCCAGCGAGACTCTCCGTTGTCCCAAGGAGTGTAGTAAGATAGTCTTTTGCTAATTTCTTCTAGTTGCTAGATTTCGGGCTACTGACTGGGATATATATACATATTTTATTTTGGTTTTGTTTCTTTTCCCTTCCCCCTTCCCTTTCCCTTGTGAAATTATGTATATATTTCAATTGTATATAACTGTAACATAAGTATAAATATATTTATATATATTGCTTTAGCTGTCTCTCTCTTGTCTCGGTTTTCCTGGTTGTTTTTTCCCTCTTCTCCCTGAGGCTGGGGGGCGACTTCTTGTGGAAAGGTTTGAAGAGTTGGCAGGGAGCCAGCTTCAAACTGTATCAATTGGATATTAGGAAAGATTCCTGCACCAAAAGATTTGTCAAGCACTGAAACAGGCTGCCCACGGAAGTGTTGGAGTCACCATCCCTGAAGGTATTTAAAAGATGTGTAGATGTGGAACTGAAGTTTTGGCACTAGGGTAGGAAATGCTTAGTTAATGGTTGGGCTCAATGATCTTGAAGGTCTTTTCCAACCTAAATTATCAGAGTTGTTTTAATCTGGAGAGTAGAAGGAAGCTTTAAAATATCTCTGGGTTAGCCTTCTAATAAGAATACTAGAAGTCTGAGCATAAAACCTGGTAAATTTTACACCAAAAAAATAACTGGAGTTTATAGATGCCTACTGTGAAAAAGGCGGACTTGACACCAAAGATGATCTTGTCCTTCAAAATCTTAAGACTACTGAGCCTTAGGAATGCCTCTGTTGCACTGAGTTATTTGTCTGAATCCTCTGCTGTATACATACAAACAAATTTTTTTGCATAATTTATATAACTGACATTCACTTCCAGCAATTCTGAGAAAAAGCTCGACAAATGAATTATATGCATAAACTGTTGAACAAAAATTTATCTAAGAGAAATTTTGGCGTTACTTTGGTTTAAGAATGCACCTGACCTTTTCTGTTCCTTTGTACAATGCAAGCCTGTCAGGAGAAGTTTAACAAGACCCAGACAGTAGAAGGATTGCCAAAATCTCTTTATAGTATATGTATTTACTCCAGCCTCAAGATTCCTTTTTTTCATGGGACACTAACTGTTGAAAAATATCTTCTTTCCAGATAAATTTGGAAGGCTTTTGTGGGGAGGGGAGGGAGGGAAGGAGTCTGGAAGTCCAGGAACATGAAGTGGTTCACACCCTACTTTTCATCTGTGAGCCCAAACTGAAAGAGCCTCACTTGAACTCTGTTTTCATGGGAATATTGTCTATGTAATCTATATTCATGTTAGCACTTATGCCTCAAGACTTCGCAAATATTTCTTCAAACTTTTCTATATTTCTCTGGAGCTTGTATACTTCTGCTCTGTTCATGCTGACTTAAAAATTAAGGCAACAGATCCATATGCTTTGAAGTACAGATTCAGAGAAATGTGTTATTTACTTTGGAAACCCTCTGAGAAAATAAACTGGCATAGCTGAGGGTTAGGGAAGTATTATCCTGCAAATCAGAGGAGACACAGATGGGATGTTCCTGGAAACTTCTATTCAGTGGATTTCTTTCCTCACGTCAGCCACTGGGCTAGTGTGATGTGCTGGAAATAATCCCATTTGCATCTTGGGTGAGAGTTTCAGGAGTCATCTGTGCATATGATCTTTGGGAGAATAGAGTGCCTTTGCACTGTGCAGAGATTATGGTCTGCTGTATTTGCAAAGAGAAATTCAATTTATTTGTCATCTTTCAGCCATAAATGATTTGATTCTACCATATCCAAGCCAGTACTTTCCTTTGTTACACGGTTTGCTCTTTGCACAGGACTCTCTGCTCTCCAATTCAGAAGGAGACCTCCTGCAAACACCAGATGATTGTCAACAGGCCTTCACCGATGGTCCTTGACAGAGGAATGTGCTTCCCACTCAGATCTGCAGTAGCACTGACTTGCTGACATTCTGGACACCCTGCACACCGCATGCACTTACGGAAACCTCTGAATCCAGGGGTTTTGTTTGTGTCCCCATTACAACACTTTTAGGTCACACAATGGGATTTATTGCTGTCTCTTAGATACAAACCACTCTGCTGCAGCAGCTCCCTCCCAAACACACAGTAGAAGTTTTTTTGGTTTTCAAATGTAATGAGGATCAGAGAAAGACAATCTAATCTAAAAAAAAGAGAAGTCCATGAAAGAAGCATTTCAAAGATGCTTTTATGGAATTGTATGTGAAGTTCTTAGAGAGTTTCACAGCAAAATTTTCTGGCTTGAGGATTCTATGGCTAATTTTCTGCTAAAGTCAGTCAAGTTACTCATTCCTGTTGC
This sequence comes from Corapipo altera, assembly GCF_003945725.1. Classification (NCBI taxonomy): domain Eukaryota; kingdom Metazoa; phylum Chordata; class Aves; order Passeriformes; family Pipridae; genus Corapipo; species Corapipo altera. The sequence continues at coordinate 407,875 of NW_020884987.1, forward strand.
AGTTTGGAAGATCTGGTAATTCCTTCTAGGAAATTCCCCTTCTCTCAGTACATCCTTCCCTAACAGTGACATAAACCTGTGGGAACAAGGATCAGTTTTACCTGTATCTCAAGGTGTTGTTTAACCCAGGATGGAAGCGGCACTGCTGTATTGGTCAGTTTGGGTGTCTTGTATTTGTTTTCCAGTACAGTTATAAAAGAAAAGATGAGGTTTTGTCTCTAACAGACAACACCCAACCGATTTTGTCTGTTGGACTCTGTTAAATAAAATTAACGTCCTTTTTAAGCAACAATAATACTTTGAAGTGAGAATTCTAATGTAACCTTAAGGCAGTGTTCAGGTCATCCTCTTTAATGCCTGAAGCTCACTGCTAAGGACAGTTTTGTGTTTTAGGATTTCTTCCTATACCAAAGACTTTCTGCGTAAATTCATTTTTTCAACTGAGTCTAAACCTAACATCAATCTTTTACACAACCATGCAACAAGCCAGGTCAAAAACCCTGTACTGTCCTTGACCTCATGTGGATCTCCAAGAAGTGAGGTAACTCAATTTCTAGGCCAGATGAGATTAGATTAGTATATGAATTGGTCCAGAGGCATGAATTATCTTTCCTTGCATTAAATACTCTAGGAATTTGGGCCATTTGATATCAGTAGATGACACTAAACTAATATTCCTGCAATATTTTTTTAACAGAGTACCAAATTAATAAGGCTTCCATTTTCTGTGAATTATTTGTATTTGTCAGCACTAGTATAATCTGTATTTTTAAATAAAATCTCCCTTGTTTTTCTGATGTACAGTAAGTGGTGATATATAAGTGCACTGCATTTTTTCCTTCTGTATAATACCAAGTCTGTTTTACATAATTCCTCACGAATTGGTCATACATGAAAAACATCCTGAGATACATTGTCACTTGCTGTTTACCTTTTGATGGAAAACTTTTGTTACTTGAGAAGCTGGCACTACAATATTACTAGCTAAATTACAATATTACTAACTAAAAGCATCCTCTATCCATGTGCATTTATTTCTGGCAATACCTTAAAACAATTAAATTAAAAAAGCATAAGAATGGACACAACGTGATTTTTTTTTTTTAGGTGATTTTGAGCAAAGTTTTACTCCAGACAGGTATTTATGTGCTCTGTGCAGCAATACCGTGACTCTAGTCCTGCCTGTCTGTGTTTCTTCAGCAGGGGAAAAACCATTTTAAGGCATAGGTTGCATCCAGCTCATGGTAAACCCTGTTGCAAAAACTGCTTTTGACTTTTGGTATTTAGTCAGAAGTTAAACATCATACTGACAACGGTCTTGCTGCCATAGTAAATTTTATGAGTGTTACTCTGTTCTACTTCACAAAGAAAGATTTCCAGTCTCCACACTGCAGAAATACAGCAACGGAAAACGCCGGGAGATGAAAAATTGACTTATTTTCCGTTTAAACCAGCTCTAAATTCACATCTTCAGGAGCTGTGTTTCTCTTCTGTCTCCTGGTTGCAACTCTAAAAGAGTAATAACTTTGTCCAGTGCAATAATGAAAAAAAAGATAAGAGTGTTTCTGTCAACCATTAAGAAGTTGCAAAATCTGAATTTATCCTTATGGATCATATGGCTAAAGCAACTGTCATGAGCCCAGATGTCTTTGCGAGGTATTTCCAAGCAAGGAAAATAGCCAAGGGACAGAAGGTTATGTGTAGGCAATCCAAGTAATGAAGTATTCTTAGGTATATGGTGAATAATGCAGTCAAGGAAAAAAAAAAAAGAGCTTTCACAAAAAGACATAATTTCTTTAGCTGAGAGAAATTTAAGTAAAAATCCTATGTTCACGTAACATTCTGGCTAAGTTGGTTGCATGAAAAAGAGAATGACAAAATTAATTGCATATATCTCTTGGAAAAAGTAGAGTAAAAAAATGCCAATTTTATTTTAATATACCTAAAGAAATATTGTTGTAAACTTAATCTGTGGAAAACTTGTGGTATGTAGTTTTCACATCTTTGGAAGGTAACATTCAAAAATTACTTAATCCACTTTTAGTTCACTTGTTAGAAGGGTGGTATTCCGAGTAGATGGGTCATATTTTTGCTTGCTGTTAAAATCTGGATCCAAACTAAAATCATGAATGTTTTTTGCTTTATGCTCTGAGTTTCTGTGATGTTTTAGATTGAGAAATGAAACTCTTGGTTTAGACCAAGGGTTCATACATGATAACAATAAACATTGATGGTATAATCTTAATAAGTAGGACAGAATGCCAGGGAGTTATGGAATGCATCAAAAAAAGTCAGATTATATCCAAACAGAAGCCGGAATTGTACTGTAATGCGGACCTACTCCTGAAACATCAGATCATCAGAGTACAAAGAAAATAGTTTGTGTATCTTGTGTGACAACTTGCGAAGAGAATGATAAAAGATTGAAGGAAAACAAGGGAGTGACAACTGAACTCTTAGCAGTAAATCACCTGAATATGCTATTTGTTGTGTGGAGTATGGCTTTCACTGCTTTGGGTTTTTTTGTAAAATATAAGAGCTGGGGCAAAATACAATCTCATTGTAGTATTACACATCACTTGTTTGTTTGTGAGTTGGTTTTGTTTGGTTGGTTTTTTTGTTTAGAATGTTGTTTTTAAATGGGGAAAAGAGTGTATCTGCACTGCAGTGTAGTTATCCCAAATGAACCTCCTCTGCTCTTAGATTAACTGACAGACTGGTAGTATATGACACTTAGATTTTAAGACAAAAATGTTCTCTACTCCATATGAATGTGGTTTAATGTCTGGCAAACGGTGTAATTTGACTGATCCATTCTGAAGAATAAAATTACAGTTGACAGATAAGAAGACTGAATGTGAAGAGAGACTGACCATTTTAAAATTAATCCAATAATTAAATGCAAAGTGAATCAGATGTAAATGTAAATATTTAGTAGTATCTCTTGATTCCCCTTGACTATTAAGAATATTTTCTTAAGGCCAACCTTCCCTGTCCCCTTCTTTATTTCTATCTCTTTATTCAGCTCCAGGCCAAATCCAGTGCCTGCTGCTAGGATGATTAAGGAAGCAATGGTATAAAAGCTCCTTACTTCATTCTTTTGCTGTTTTGGTTTCTAATACTGGTACCTGGTTTTCCCTTATTAAACTCTGTTCTCAGTGAATGGCTTAGCTATGGAAGGGAACTGGGCAGACAGACTCATTGGGAACTCTCTTTTTATGTGTACAGTCATTCAAATGTAAATATCTTCTGGGGCTGGAGACTAGATAATGGAATAAATGATTTTTGCTTCTAAGAATGAGGCAAACTTGTTTTCCCGTTGCAAACCTTCTTACAGTCAAAAGATCTATTGACCAAGTAAAAAGTCACTGAAAACTGTGTGACATTTTATAGAAGGCCTATAGATAATAGTCTACACTATTTAAGTGCTCATTTCAAAGTGTTCATTTCAATCACAGCTTACCTATTTTTACTGCAGACATGTTGCATCTGTCGTTAAAATGTGGGTTTAATTTCAGGTTTTTACAACATTAATTACTGCACTGACTTAACCTGTCTCTCAAATACCTAACTGGGTGTGCTGTGGGTAGTTTCCTATACATGACATTTTTAAAGCCACTCTTTCCATCACCAATGTACAGTTGTGCAAATGTAATTTTTTTCTTACTTTAGCGCCAACCAGTGTAAGGTGAAGTCGCGCAGGGTCCTTAAAGGGAACAGTTCTAGTGTGTGATTTTTTTCCTTTATAAGTGCTCTTTATTGTCAGTGTTGCAGGATTTCTTAGGTTTACTCTGCTCCAAGTTTCACTCAGTTATTTATTCAAGTGAGGCTGCTGCTCAGTCTATTGAACTGAAAAAGCTGTTGAAAAAGAGGTACCTGGGCTGGGATCTTGGCAGCAGCGAACATTTGGTTATTTCAGAGAAAACTGGAGGGGAAACACCGAGGAGTCACTGCCAGTTCCTAGAGCTGGGCCTAGCTGAGCTCTGCTTTTACTTTCACACACATTAATGTAACTTTGTGTTACATTACTTTGGCTCTAGCATGTGTAGCAGGGAGCAATCCCCCTAAACCACCTGGTGGTTCCAGAGAGCCTGAAAGCGCCGTGCTAAACCTTCCTCTGTCCAGGGTTTGGTGTGGCACTCTGTGAGAATTTTCTGGAGGCAGCTTCGGCAAAACCTTGTTAGAGAAGACAGTCTTGATGCCCCAAAGTGGCACAAAAACTGGGGGAGAAGAAAGCCCTTCTTCCATTTTTGAAGCACAGGCTACTCTTTATGTTGCAGACACAGCCCCTCTGTCTGTCGAGTTTGCAGGGCTGTTTCTACGGCGCAATCTTTCAAGCTTGCAAAACATTTCTGGATGCTGTCAGCTGAAATTTGGATTCTGTAATGCCTTTGGCCAGGGCTTGTACACAAGGAAGATGTTTTTGGAACTCAAAACACATGCGTGGAGCTCCACCAAGATGAATCAGCAGCTCAGGAAACTTAGTACATCTTTCTGGAGCCAGTTTTGGGTTTTTTTAAATTTTATTTCTTTTTAACATCCGAAGGCTTAGTACCGAACATTTTCCGAAGATCAAATTCTTGTCCTGCCAAAACTTTGACCATCTCTGAACAAATGCCTGGGATGGTCAGAATAATGGTGTTGCCATGTGTCTGTTCTGAGCAAAATGCAATGTTCAACCCAAAATCACCACAGTAAAAATATACCAAACATGTAACATTACAACACCTTAAGGAAGAGATGGGAGTGCTCTCTACAGTGTACAGAGAAAGAAAAAAATAGGAGAAGCCTGCAATGGTTGTACTCTTAACAAGCTGGGAGAAATGTATTTTTACCTGGATTACTAATAAATATTGTTCAGCATACTTGTTTTTTAGGGTAAGTGGATCTGTTCCATTGCACCACCAGCAGTTAATTCTACATGTATTTCAACCAAACTGTCTCAGGTTGTCACTAAAGGCAGTGGTGGGGACAGGGTGTCTATGTGCATTAAATTCACATGAATGAGTGGGCCACATAACCAGTACCTGATTATTTCACTACTTCAGTGGATTTATTATCCCCTGAAGACAGAAATCTTTTCTCCGACTGATGCTGCAGTATATTCCACAGTTATACTCCCTCTCATATGCAAATTCTGAAACCCATCTCCTAGCCTCACTAATATTAAATATTTGTAAGATATGAAATTTAGTGTTGCTCTTCTGATGCTACTTCACATCAAGAAAAATTTCCAAATATGTATGCTTTGGGTAAGAGGATGACATTCTTTGCCCCATAGTTTTGGGGGTTTTAATCTCTTTGATCATCCCACACAATTTAAAACTTCAACTCTGCAACATCTGGATAGTCCTTTCCTTGTCCTTATGACAACACAGAACATTTTAGGTCTGAAAAGCTGTGTAATCAACGCAAAAAAGGCTGACTTTTGCCCTCCCTCTCCCCCCCCAAAAAAAAAAAAACGTTTCCATGATAACAAAGTAGAGGTGAAAGAGAATGAGTTTGGAAAATTGGGATTTCAGAGAGGAGTTGTGTTATTCTCTCATCTCTTGCTTATGGAATTGTCTTGTTTACAGAATCCAATGAATAAAAAAAAAAACCAATCCAAAGTAATTGAAGATGACAGAATAGGGCAAAAAATATAATTTTTAGATAGCAAATGCCTCAGTGATATTTGTCTTGCTTTCATTAAATATTTCTTGCCCAAGAAAGGAGAAATTAAAATCTGTCAAAATCAGTAGTTTTACTAAAAATGAACTGTTTCCCCCCTTCTGTCCTGTGTCCTCTGATTTCATTGCCAAATAACACATGCCAGTACATTCTAAAAGGTCTGGAAATAAATACCATCAGAGAAATCACTGTTTTTCTGCAGGAAATGCTTGCTAACCTTCAAATGACACACATCAAATGTGGAAATTAATAATTAATCCCAACAATGCCAGAAGAAAGCTTTCTTACCAGACAAGCAGCCCACTAGAGTGGGTGAATATCCAGCTAAACCCTTCCTCAGAACCTAATGATCTTTAGAGAAATTTGAGCCATATATCCTTACAAAAAGCTGTAGATTAATGAACAATAAGTGCTGTGATCTGACCTGGAACCTGCCTTTATTTTCGTTCACAGAAGTGAGAACCCACTCGTAAGAAGGTAATTTACTGCACCAAAAAAATGTAGAAGTGAATGAACTCTACTACCCACCTCTGATAGTAAATAATCCAGTTTATTGAATTCAAAGGGGAACTTCTGCATCTTTTGCCAGTAGTGAAGTAAAAAACCACTGAATTTTATGTTTCTAACAAGACTTTCCAGATTACTGCAGAATAACCACATGCTCTGGGATGAACACTCAACCAAGCAGCTGAAGTTCTCACCAAGGGCTTTCCGTGTTACTGCCTGGCATTTACAGTTCTCTCCTTATCCCATCCTCTGAAAGGGAATTCTCTAAGGGTAAAGCTGTCCAGCTTTAACTAATCAACAGCAACAAGGTAAAAGCCAAGTGACATGTGCTCAAGTTTTCAGAATGGTCCATGCTGATTAAATTTTAGGTGGCAAACTCAAAAAAAAAAAAAAGGTTGTGTGTAATTTCAGCATAGAACTAGTGCTAAGTTCTCCCAGGAATTTTCAATCAACCCTCAGTTTTCAGTTCCCTTTCTCATTCAGAAATCTTGTGAAGAATTATTTCATCTTACAGACACTTAAGTGATTCGCTTGGTACAACAAATCCATTCTCTTGTGATATCAAGCTGACTAACAATGTTCTTCACTTCCGTGTTTGTGTCTTTCCTGTGATATTCTTGGTGTATTCTGTGTATTTTTGCACTCCTCTGGGTCTCAGAACTGTCCAGAAAAATGACCAATATTTTACAAGAATGCAAAATTCAGCTATGTTGGAAGGGAATGTTTTATTAACTCATAGTCCAAGGTGAAAACACTTATATGGGAAATAGAAGTGTTTGATTCACCTGGACTTGTATGTCTGTTGTGGGGCTTCCCTACAGCTCCCTGGGTTTACTTCCAATTTTTAGTGTTGTATCTGATTCAAAATTCATTGTACCAAGGCCTGTGGTTTTGGGTTCTAAATCAGGAATTTTCAATATCCGACAATGAATATTCCTTGACTTGAGAGTGTCCTTCATAAAGTTCTTTGTAACTGAATTTTTATATAACGTCCAATTTTAATTTAAAAAGCAAGCAAAAACTTCAAGAAGCTTCCATGCTTGTTCTAATAAATGCTACATGAGTACTTGTATAAATGGAATGCAAAAGTTGATAAAATACCTGTGGAAACCACTGCAGAGGACAAAATATATAGTTTTAATAAAGTCTCCCTGCTATCCTGATTTAATTCTTTCTCTCAAGGACATAAAAATGCAGCTTGCAATGCTAAAGTAACTGAAAAACTCACAATGCCTTCAGAAGCTTCTACTTCAGGCTATAAAATTTAGCACCTTGAGTAAAAATAGTTGAGCTCAACAAGATGAATATTTTTAGTGCCTTGAAACTCCAAGAAACAGCAGGGAGAAAACAGATTCAGCTTCCTAGGGATTACCTCCCACTTCCTATTCCTTGCTTTCTAGGACATCGAATGCTCTGGTAACCGAGTCATTAAAGATATTTCTGGAGAGAACTAAATCCTGTTTGTGTCTTCTTTATATCCCCCTCATGTTTACTACATGTATTTGTTCACTGATTTTTTTTTTAGAGGTGTTCTCTGAAAGAAGAGGAAAGATACTGGATAAAAGGCAGAAAATATGTCATCCATTAAGGACTGGATGTGATCCCTATTCAGGTGCTCTGTGTTTAGGTAACCTGACAAATAGATCTACTGATTTCAGTGACAAGATTTCAGGTATGAACTGAAAATATTTTCATGTGATTTGGTAGACTAAGTTTCTTTATTTTATTTTTTTTTTAAATTATAATATGAAAGTGTAGGGCAAAGTCAATTCTGGAATGCACTGAATAGCAATTTGTTTGCCTATAAAAAATTGTAATCCTAGTCAAGATAGAATAGTTCTTTACCATTTTTTTTCTTTTATATTAGCAGTGGGTTAAGTACAAAGTTGTTAAGGAGAAGCACGGCTTGAACACAAAGTGAATCTGAGGCTGAAAAGAGCCTGGGAATGTATCTCTTCTGCCTCAGATTATTTCAGCTCAAATTACATAAAAATGAGCGAAGGGATGGTTCGTAGCTCTCAGAACATGCACACATTTAATAACAGGCCATTCTAAACCTCTGTAGGACCTTTTCCAAAGTCAGCTTATCTAAAAGGCCTACCTTGAGATCAGAGCTGCAGGTCCTAGTGGGAGGCTTGAATGGACTTCCTTTTTCGTGAGGATTTTTCTTTGAGGGTAGCTCATCCTCTATTGTCATAGTCCTTAGCCCTTAATCTTGATTTAGGAAGTGATTTGGAACAGTCAAGCAGACCATGTGCTCTTCTGCTCGAGTTCAGTGTTTGTGTGAAACCGACTGGGATTTTCTCAGCTGTTTAATTTATCTGGGAAAGTGCCTGTAAAAACATTATCAAACCAGGCTCCTATTAGTGCCCTCAGCCAAAGCCTTTCCAAAGAAAATATTATTAGCCTGTCTGCTAACTAAGAAGTATAAGCCATGGGGTGGAACCTCTCTTTCCAAGGCATTTGCTGCTGGTGAGCAGTCGATTTGAGTCATGGCTCCTGGCTCTTGTGCCCTGTCAGGTGCAGAGGTGGACATGGATGTCATGCTGCCAGGTCACAGATTTACACTGTAGTTCACTTTCTTTTTTCCCCTCCACCCTTTCTTGCCAAACCAGTCATGGATAGCAGCTCAAGGGAGACAAAATACTTTAGGGAAGTGGAGTTAAGCATGGTGTAAGTTCTGTAAGGACCTGTGGGGATGCTGTAAGGATGGATGGGATAAACAGAATACACCTAATTGCCCATGGGGAAAAAAAAAGGGATGCTTTGAAGGCTCTCGGGATGCCTTCCATGTGGGTGTTGATTGAGTAATCATAGCAGGAGAGTATATAATTAGCCAGGACAAGTAAGGCACCATCAACATTGAAAAAGTGTTTTGTTTATGATGACAGAAGATTTCCTCTGGGTTTCCCCCATGACAAGTAATTATATGAAAATGGAAATTACTGCATGCTCAAGTGCCTTGCCACTCTAGCTACATTAATTATGAGTTTGTTTTTTTTTCTTTTCCATGTCCCCAATGCATTTAAGTGAATAAAACTTCTCTTGTGTGATGCGCTTGAAGTCATAAAAGGAACTAAGTAGTGGGACAGGGCACTGAACACAGTGCCCTTTGGAGTCCAAAGGGTTTGTCACAGAATTTCAAGGGAAATCCACTGACAGCAACAGTTGCTTTGGAAATACTCTTCTCCCTCTCCTCCTGAGGTGTCGTTGCTGAGCATGACGTTACATGGTATGGAATATCACTTTGGTCATTTGGGGTGAGCTGTCCCAGCTGCATTTCTTCCCAAACTCTTGCTCACTCTCAGCCCACTCACTGGTGCAGCAGAGTGAGAAACAAAGTCTTGGTGTTGTGCAAGAACTGTTCAGCAAAAACTAAAACACTAGTGTGCTGTCGACACTGGTTTTGTCACAAAAATAAAACACTTTTTTTTCTCCAGATTGTCATGAAGAAATTTAACTCCACCCCAGACAGACTCAGTACAGCAAGACAGCAAAAACATCTCTGCTGTGTGTAAACTTGGTGGTGGATTTCAAATTTAACACTTGGTAAGTGAACCTGGGTACTTGAGGCTCCAGACATCTGCAACTGTTCTTCAACAAAGATGCTTTCTGAAGAACTGAGTAGCCAGGGTAGGCTTTTTATTCTTGCTTTTAGAGAAAGAAGAGGAACTATTGTCTCATGATCTCACACTATAAATGCTTCTTCTTGATTGTCAGAACTGTGTCTATATTGCTGCAAACTTTATATACTGGTTTGAAGAATCTGAAACACTCGAACTTCCACTGCAATTCCAGCTTTTGTTTATTAAGCATTGCAGAACTCTTTCCGCATGAGTGTTCCCCAAAGGCCTTTGCATACACTAATAGACTTTTTTTTTTATGAGTTTCAACACTTTTACTGGAGTATAGATACTTCCTTACATCATCACAACTGAAAATTATATAAAAAAAAAAGTGAAATCAAATTGAAACTTCAAGCGAAATTGGAAATAACAAAAGTTTCTCACACTGGGATTTAGAGAGAAGCCAGCGACACAAGTCTTCAAGTGGTCATGATCATACCACTTTTGACTTCTAAAAAAGCTGCCCTCTTCTATTTAAGACTGTTCCCTACATTAAGGACCAGCTGAAAACCAGTTGTTGAAATATCCCTTTCTCTATTATAACAGCTGAAATTTGTGAAAGTGATTTCTTTACTCAGTGCATTTGCAATAAAATTACCCCAACACAATGTATGGAATGAGTTAGTGTGATGAAAAGCTAGATATATTTCTGACAGTTCATAATTATACCGCTTCTCCCTTTACTTCTGAGACTGAAATAGGTTTCTCGTTGGTATAAACAAGCAACTTCTTGCCTTTGGCAGATTTCATTGGGCATTTCTTATTGCTATAAAATACAGATGTGCTAAAACCTGTACCTAACAAGGGGGGGAAAAATCTGTTGTGCAAACTACTGGAATTTGATTGATGGGAAATAACCTGTGTGGTGAAGACTTGTGCTGGACAGTCCCTGCTAAATGCACTGTGTGGGTTATCTGCCCAGTAGGTCAGTACTTTCTATTCTCTGGTGGTACCACAATGACCAGCTTTTTTTCTCCTGACTGCCGAAAGAAAATGGGAAAATGGAACCTATGACTTCAGCAGCTCACAGAGAGATGTTTACATGTTTGGGAAATCTTGATTTTGTTACCAAGTGCAGCACAGTCTTGTAAATCACTTCCAGGTGATGATGAACTTTTCTTCCTTTTGTTTCTTCAGTCCGACATCCATTTTCAATCAATCTCGGTGAATTTATAAATGTATCACAATGTGATTTTGTCAGAGGCGCCTCTCATTTGTTCCACTGTGGAGACGCTGCTACTTCCCAAAGTTTGTGGTTCACTTTTGGGGACACAAATAGAATATCTCTTAGGATGTGGCAGGAGCCAGGCTCAGAGCTACTGAGCGGATATAGTCAGCAACCAAAGTCTTGTGGCAAGAGGAGAGAGGCACTAGAGGGTACAGACATAGCATATTTGCCAGGTTTCTGTGAGATCCAGCCTTGTGAGAAGAGATGCTCTCATCCAGTGACTTATGTTTGGGCTTTTAACAAGTGTCTTTTTAATGTCCGCGTGTTGTCACTCCAAAGTATTGCCCTCAGTTAATACACAATTTATTAAGCTCTGAGGAAGACTGACATAAATATTGTACTGTTTTCATCAGTCCCAAGACTGAAATTGTTAAAATAATAAAATTTTCTTGTTTTCTAGAGTTATTTTTCTTTTAAGATTGTCTTTGAAATAGTAAGCTGATAGCATATCAATATTAGTCCTATTGCAATATCAGTGAACCCTTTGTCATTGTCCTGCAGTACCAGATGCTGTAACAGTGAAGACTGATAGAGGAATTAGCATGGATAATATTGAATTATCCTTTTAGAAATGTTTAGGGTTAAGACTCACAATATAATTTGCTTTAGTCAATGGAAAAATAATTCGTGCCTAAGATGCTCACAATCAGAAAGAAGTTACAGCACTTGTTGTTTCCAAAAAGGAGATAAGCCACAAGGAATAATCTGAAGTTTCTTTCTTGTCAAGATCAACTTTTATAAAAAAAAGAGAGACATTAAAGATGATTCAACATGGATCTTCCACAACATACTGTTTCATTTAGAACTTAAAAAAATGTTTAAAATAGTCTAAATAGCCAGTCACATGAATATTTTGACAAAAATTATACCTAAGAATCTGAAAAGAAAAAAATAGCTCTGACGTGGTATGTCAAAAAACATTATTGTATTTAGATTACAGATGTATTTGTGTGCCTGTAGTACAAGGACCATCATCTAGATGTATGTCTAAAATCCTTCAAAATCCTTTACCACAAAGTCTGTACAAGAATAACTACATTACATTATTGACTTAGAAGTGTTTTGGTGGACATTTGGTGCCATGCCAGTCTTTTGTTAAGTGGTTTTTTTCCTTTTCTCCTCATTTTTTTTAGTGCCTGTCCCTCCCCTCACCCCCTCTTCCCAAATCCCTTGTGACTTCTGTGGGACTGTGAGTGCAAAGCAGGAAAAGGTACATTGGGGATTTGAATCAAGTCATTCAAGTCCTTCCTTCAGGAAGCAAGAGTGTTCAAATAACTCTTTTTCATCAGATATTTCAGTATATTTTCAGAAAACTGCCTCATTAGACACCCCAATGCACAAGTAACCAGGAGTGCTGGGCTGCTTTAATGGCTGTGCAAGAGCTGGAATTGTCACCCCACCTGGCAAGGGAGCCAGTATTTGGTTACTGATGGAAATACCTTAGGGTTTGAAGTCTTCTTCTTATGAATAATCCAATCCCTATTAAAAAAAAAAAATCCTAGTTTTAATTTTAATATAAGTAGGATGGTTGTCCAGTTTGAATGGGATATATTTTATAAAATTTGACTGCTTACCTCATTTTAACCTAGTCATACTGATGTCTTCCACAGCATTAGTATTAACTGATGCCTTAGAGCCTTTTTGATCTTTTGATTTTTCTAATTTTTATAAGTAGTTATGTAGAAAATGTAGGTTTTAGAATCAGTAGCATTTATTCCCTTACCCTTAGCACAGTAGACACACATTCCCCAACCCTCTCACCCCAATTCCCCATATCAATTCTCCTAAATTCCATTAGAATGTTTAGTCTCTCTCCAAGGTAGGCCTTCTTCTGTTTGAGAACATCTAATCCACAGTCTGAACCACAGGGTACAGTCAAGAACTGGGTGACTGTGAGCCCTTTGTGCTCTGAGGAAAGGGTCTCAGGGAGACCTCAGACCTAACTCCCAAGGGGTGGATCAGGGGTGGAACAGGGCAAAAGCCAGGGGGTGGAAAAACCTGGGATTGGAGGGACAGTATTATAAATTGTAACACCTAAGACAGAGAAGGCACAGGCATGTCTTGTAACCTCTGTGCCTGAGAGGCACCATTAAATCGGTTTTTTACCTTACCTCCATACCAAGTTGCCTGGAATTTTTTTTTCTCTCTGAGTTTTCTTTAGGCAACAGACTGATAGAGCTGAGAGATCAGAATCTGTCCCTTTGTCAAAACACTTTTGAAGCCCAACAATGAAGTGGCACGGCCACAAGATGGCCTTCAAAACTGCCAGAAAAGCCACCAGCCACGTGCAAATACTATTGATGTGGTTATGTTTACCCCAGAGAATCAGAGACCTTTCACAAGGTCACCTTTTGTTTCTTCTTCCTCTTAATTTTTTTGGGAAGGATCACCCATGCTAAGCCATACTGAGTCCTGGTAAAAATGTTTCCTGAGGAGGTTCTTTGTGCTATCAAGTGCTGTTCATCCTGAATAAATCCATTTGAGCTGATCCCACAGAAATGAAAGATGAAGCTATCTTGATAAAGATCTGATGAATTCCCTTGCATTTGAAAAAAACCTCTTCAGCAACTCCAAAAAATAAGCAGTCAGACAGTATGGGTCATTGCATTGCCAGGTGCCAATCTAACCACCATAGTCAATGCAAACTTTGTGCCACATTCTGCCAATACTTTAAAAATACAAAATGCTATGACTTTCAAGGCATTACGGCATCAAATTAACCTAGAAAATCACAAAATGGACTAGTTAACGGCTCCATTCTAGGTATACACTATGAGAGCATAAACAGCGTTAAGGCATCTTATTCAGAATTTATGAATGTTGGCATGTGAATAATAAGGAATACTTGACCAGATATTTATCATGCACGAACATCTGATGTGGTGTGAGCTCCCCTTACATGTGCATTTCCCTGAAATTATTTATGTGAGCCACCCGTGGAAGTACAAAATAAATTGTTTCTCTACAGTTAATCACAGCATAGAATATGTATGTTTTCACTTCTGAGATAAATCTGATGTTATGAACTGGAATCAGGTTTTTTGTGCAAACAGAAATTGGCAGAGGTAGATATAAGGTGAAATATTATATACAGAGAAATAATTATGCGCTGTTTGGTATATTTTATATAAAGAGAAGTTACGCTGTAAGAATACAGAAGGATATAGGAGGCCTAAAGAAAACATAAATATTAGGTGATGTTTCTGGAAAACACTGGATTTTTTTTTAATTCTTAACCTGATTAAAAGTAAAAACAGAGAATGGAAGAAATTTTCTGTTTATTTCATTACAGCTGTTAACACCACTGCTTTGGAAGCCATTGGAATACTTATGCAGAGATAAATTTTTAAAAAAGATTTATAATAGATTACATTTAATTTTTAATGTGCTGAACCTGATTATCAGAAAGCTTTCTAATACCGTTCAAGAGTAATCCTCTGTGGTGTAAGGATTCCACCCTGATATACTGTGGTACTTTGCATCTGATTGAAGGAAGGATTTTCTTTGCCTTTGGCATGGTTATTGGCAAAGTATTCTTTGTCCCTTGCAGACAATGGAGACTGAGTTTCATGGTGACAAACAGAAATAGGCCTTGAGTAGAAGTCTTTGTTTAAGACATGTTAGCACTTCCTGGTTACATTTTAATGCCAGAATTTTAATTTCAGATGATAACCACATAGGCAATTGTTTCTGAAATAGCAACATAATTCTTTTGTCTGTGCAGGCTGAACACCCATGCTTGATGGAATTCTGTGATCCCATCTGTAGTACTACCAAAAATACATGTATAAACTCTGTGAATCCTGTTTAGGCTTCAGTTTGTCCATGTTAATACTTGACCATTTTGTTCTGGATTGCATAATAGTATCCAAGTCCACTCTATTGGCGATGTTACAGAAATGCTCATTAGCAGATGTACGAGAACCCCCGAAAGATTGTGGAATATGGACAATAACCTAAATAATAAAGGCATTTACTATTGTAGTTGAGGTGTTGCATAAAAATGAGATTCTGGATCAGTAGCCAAAGTTTTTTCTTTCTTAGAAAATGATGTTTAAGCTCATACACAGCTGCTTAAGCAACTCTAAAGTGCACAGCTGTCTTTTGACCTGGCAGTCATGAATTCTCAAGCTTCACTCCTCTTCCTGTTCTAAGGAAAACATGTTCTAATGCTCCCGATCTTCAGCCATGTTTCTGTTGATGTGGCATTTTCTTGCACATCCACCAACAGCTGGAGGATAATATTAATGCTGTCATTTCCATTAATGGCTTAATCATACCTAAATGAAATGGGAATGCTGTCTTTACCTGAAGTACTGTCTTAAGTAATGACTGTTTATAGAATTAACT
Organism: Corapipo altera; assembly: GCF_003945725.1. NCBI lineage: Eukaryota > Metazoa > Chordata > Aves > Passeriformes > Pipridae > Corapipo > Corapipo altera. The sequence goes on from NW_020884987.1 coordinate 423,256, forward strand.
AATTGCATATTATTAGTTTAGAGAGAGAGTTAATAAATAAGGAATGGGGTAATCACTTTAGGTTTACTGCATTCCACTGCATTAAACATTTGGTTTGTTTCATGTCATGTAACCCTAATTTTGAAACAAACCATAGTCTAGACTCCAGCTGTCATAAAATCTGCAGAGTCACTTTCTTTCATATGTTTTGCTCTTTTGTAGAGTTATCTTGTATGCACCAAAACGTGGACTCTGTGCTACCATGGTGGTAAGGAACCGAAAGTATTGGTGCTGACCAAAGCAAACTATAAGGGCTGGTCTGTCTAAAATTCCTTCTTGTGTTCGCTTCAAGATTGTCAGCATGGCTAGCATAAATCAAGGTATTAATTTCTGGGTTTGATTTTTGCCCCTTAAATTCACCACTCTGGCAAATGTTCCTCTTCCACTCCTAGTTAGTGTTTTCAGACCCAAATACAGTCTCAAAATTCTTGCACAAAATTTACCTGAAATTCCCAAATCAGGAGAGTTTGTAAGGCATGAACCAAGAGAATTAACCTTAAGACCGGTATGCTGGAAATCTTTGATAGTTTGGGCTGGTACTATCATTTCTTGGCTATGACTTCTTTAACAGTTACACAAAAGTCCTGGTTGTGATATCCTCGGGTTTAGAACTGCCAAGGCAGAGGCACCACTTTCCTGAGTATTAAATGTTAGCATGCTTCTTTAATTGCTCCGGGAATTTCCCTTTCTGGCAGTTCTGCTCCTTATCAAGTTTCACTTGTTTAGGCTAGTCGATTTTTTTTAGGATTGTCAAAAGATCAGACTGTGGAGAGGGAATACTTTTAAATTAAGTGAATGTGGTCAGAATTTTCACGCCCCTTGTGACAGGAGGAATCCATAAAGTGAGTCATTGCTATTCCTGAGTAGGGCTACACCTATATCATTATTACCCTTTTTTTAAGACTCTGACTGATTATTAATGTAAATAGTTGTTCTAAAAATCCAAGTGCTTGGTGATACAATCCAGTGGAGAATTGGTCATTGATTTATTCCTCCTGTAAAGTAATATAGCATCACAGTATCTGTTAGAAATGTACTCTGTATTTTTGTGGGACAGACAGTGAAGAGATACCTCCAATTCCTATGAAAAGCTGGCCTAATAACTGTGTAGCTGATGTCAGTGTTATTGGGAAAAGCTGACACTTGTGGAACCAGAACAGCAACAGCATTTTTTTTTTTCCACTTAGGATAGAATCTGCGTTTCTCTGAAATATCTAAGAAACAGTAACAGGGCTAAAAAAATGTCAACCACTGAGTTCTATGCAATGAAAATACACTTTGTGGTTTAGAGATACAGTTGCTGTTAAAAAACTTAAACCTTAATGAGTAAAAGAAAAGTAAACAAGCTGAAAACCATGTGCCGGTGCCACAGGATAAACACAGAAAGATCAGACACCTGCCTGTTATCATTCAGTGTAAACTTCTAAAACAGAATCACTCCCTCTGGGCTTAGTTTTGGGGAAGTCATTGTCCTCTAGTGATTTCAGATGGGACAAGAATTAAGTCAACACTAAGAGCTTGGGGAATTGCTGTTGGTTGGGTTTATGGATATGTTTAGACATTTTGATTTCCATTTATGGCGCTGTGGGATTCTGCCTCATGATGAAAATTGTGCTTGGTTTTCACCCATCATCCAAGACACAAAATCTTCAGATTTTCCATGTAAACATAGATGAAAATAATAAAAGGCTATAAATAAAGAAGATAGGCTCTAAGAAAGTGGGAAGGGATTTTTGAGACAGGAGCAAAGATTAAATGTGAACGGTTTACTCTGAAAAAGCAGCTTGATATTCTATAATTATACTTATTAATCTTCCTTTTATTGTAATATGATAATTTAGCTCTCTGATTAGTGTAAGATAAGAGGAGTTTATTGACTTGATAACAAGGAATCTGGCAAACGATATTCAGCATAATGACCCAGGGGTTCTTCAGCCTCCCAAAGACAAAATCAAACATCTGCTTTTCGATATACCTGGCCCTTCCAATCTGTCATTTTGTGAACCAGGAGTAATATCTTTTTGTTATTTAATTAGTCAGATATGTACAACTTCTTTTCAGCTGGAACAGTAAAAATGAAGATATATAAACTAACAAGCTCAGCTTCTTGTGACTACAAAGGGTAATCAATACAATAACCTCAATTTTGCCATCTCACCAATCCTAATGTAGAACAGATTCGTTGTGTGAAAATTGGTAAACACTAAGATATCATTTCAGGGTTTGATCCTGACCATCATCGTGAGCTCTGATATGTGTTTAGCCTTCTTATTTAGTGTTCGACTGATAAAGCTAGCCAAAATATATTCAATATATCTTCATTTTAATAAAAATATTCTCCTTTTGTCAAAACTGGCTGTTCTGCAAAGAGAGTTGTTTTCATTAATAATTTGGTTTAGAAGATACTTAGTCTGTGAGACTCCTATGACCTAACATATAACTTATGTTATATGACTTAGCATATAACAAAGTAATCTGGAATATGAGAGTCACAGTCTTAAGCATCTGCCAACACTGGAATAAGAATGAAAGGATCTTTCCTGATCAAACAAACCAGAAAACTTATCCTTTTTCCTGTATGCAGGACCTCTTCCCAGTTTCAAAACTCTTATTTTTGTTTCGAAATTGTGCACCCCTATGTGCTGCTGTTTACATGTAACACAGGACAGGAAGAGCTGTCCAGAATCAGCGATTGCAGTCTTGATGTTTTCATTCAACTACTATGAATAAAGTAGAATAAATGCTTACTAAATGGATCGAATCTCTCCCCTCTCTCTCCTCAATGATAAAAATCTTCATTAATTCATACTCTAAGTTTTTCATGGTAATTTGCAATTGTTTCCTCTTGTTATAGCTGTAAACTCTACTCTAAACAGCTGTTTTACCTTTTTTTTCCCCACTCTTTAATAAACTTCTAGATTGCAATTACACTCTTTCTGGTCTTTATTTCATCAGGTTGAACAGGCAAAATTCCATTTCACTGTGTAAGACAGTGGACTGTTTTTCTGTAATTCTAAAAACCCTTCAGTCTATCCTTATTTGAATTCATCACTCTTAAAAAAGAACAATCCACACTCCTCTTGCTCAATACTGAAGAAAGTGTCCAACACTATCAACTCATATTGATAGTTCATATTCCTACCATGATTCCTGTTGCACCCAGGTTTTAATCCTTCTCAGGTTTTATCTAATGAGATTGGGCCTTATTTTTCCTGAAATTCACTTTTGCATACTCAGCTTAGTCCCATTTCTATCACACCTACTGTTGAGATATCAAATCTGTTGGGTCCCTTTCCTCTGTGCTTACTGGCAATGCTTCCCACTTTAACTCAGTAAGCTCCATAGTTTGCTTGGTGTTAATATTATAAAAATGTACCTCAAAACTAAACATTTAGGGAGTCCTGTTTCCTCCTCCAACAGTGATGCTGGTGACCTTCCATTTAGCCAAACTTCCTTTCTCAGAACTACTTTTGCATCTGAAATCCAGGACAATTAGCAGTACACCGTGTGATGCAATATTAAACACTTCAGTAGAATCTAGAAAGAGTAGATCTATTTCATTTCCTTTGTTTTGAATACCATCTGTCTTATGAAAGAGACCCACTTAATCTGGTGTGACACGTCTTTGTGAGGTCTGTGTTTAATTCTACTTCATTTTCCAGTAATGTCAGTGTTTTAAAATATTCTCTCAAATGAGTCCTGAATCTCACATACTGTTGAGGTCAGTGTAATAAGACTGGAGGTGTCTGCTGGAGCAATTGTTTTTCCATTCCAATATGCAAGAGTAATGCTGTAGGTTTGGAAATTTATTCTTGTCTTATGTCTGGTACAAAAATGTGAAAAGTTTAGTCATGCTGAAAAAGGAAAAAAAAAGCAGCAGCCACTTTTTGTGGCATTACCATCACGCTGGGGAAAACGAAGCAGCAGCTCTTGAAAAGAAATGTGTGGGGTTTCATCACTGTCATTTTTCATGTTGAATATTTTATCCTATATTCAATCTCTTGGTAGCCCCCACATTATCCTATGCGGAGACACAATACTGCCTATTGATGCTTTAACTGTTTCTACATCTGGTTAGTCGAAAAGCACACTGCTCACAGAATGTGCATTCCTCTTGTGAGGAAGCATAAGCACTCATTTCCAAGATCCCACTCATTTGGGAGAGGTAGATCTCAGTGGCTTATTTGTCTTTCTTCTTTTTTTCAAACTTTAGTATAATTATATTGAAGCATAGGCTTTGGCACAGGGTTTCAGGAGAATAGGACAAACAAGAAATGCAGGACTAAAAATTACACAGACTGAGAATAAAATAGAAAAATAGGTAAGCAAACCAACACCTGAAGTCAAAGTTCTGTTTAATTTTTGTGGATTGTGAGTTCTTGAAGCTATCACATGGTGTTTTTTCTGAACCCAAGAGTCTATCACCTGCAAAAGGTATATTCTTTATTAGGACTGGTATTTCTTTTATATTTGTGGTACGTACTTATCTCTGTAACATCAAATTTTATTGTTAGGTAATCAGATAAAAATTTTAAATTGCTGCTTGGCATAAGGATACAACATTTTTGTTTTCTTTCTGCCCCTGAAAACACAAGAATTTTTTTCAGAGGTAAATAATTGAATGTTATATTTCAGTGGAGCCTGTTGAACCTGGTTTGTTGGGATTGCTGTGCTGAGAAAAACACTAAAAGGAAAATGTCCTTAAAGCATAAAATGCAGGCCAAAACCTTGGTGTTTGAGTGGTTTTGGATGCGGGTTTTTTCGTTAAACAATAGTTTCACATAAGTGAATAGTGTTCTATGCCTCTTCTGGAAGTTTAGCTTCGCTGGAGAATATGTGAAATGGTTTTGATGTGGGTCAGGATTAACTATATTAGTGCAACAATAAACATGGACTTGTTACTTTCGGATAGTATTATGCAGACTTTTGGTGAGTCATCTTTCATTTACAATGGAGGGTAGAGTAAGTCTTTCCAGTGTAAAAAGTGAAATTCTGTGGTTTGAATAGTGCAATTCATGAGACTTTAGCTCTTGTTTTATGGAAATCAGTAGAATCCAGAAGAGGAATAGATAATTCTCCTTTGTGTGGAAATATTTAGGACAGCTATGGATGACTCAGTGGTTGGTGGAGGATTAGTGGTCATGAGCTGTAGCATCTTAAATGCCCTTGCAGATGATCCTATTTGGATTTTGAATATGCTTTAACTTACGCTCATTAGCTTCACACAGCTAATTAAGTCTTTCCTGAACATCTCTGCATAAGCAAGCCCAGCTGTTCTTTCAAAAGATCATGAGAAAATTCTTTTAAAAGACCCTGAGAAATTCTTTATAGTCTTTCACATGTCTGACACGATGTCTATTATGTAGCAGTCATCCAATGTCTGTGTTAACCACAGTCTTAAGAACCAGGGCAAAATGAGGCTATTGCAAAAAACAGCTCTGCCAATAACAAACAGCTCGTGTCACTCCATATATATTTGTAAAAGCTTCTGGTTTTAATATTTCATTTTATCTGATTTTCCCTGTTGCTCTGCAGTACTAATTAAGTAGACGTGAAATCAAGTATTATGAATTGTATGTAAGCTTTGGTGCATATTTTTGGGGGAGAAAATATGATTTTGGTGGTATCATTGCAAGGACAATAACTCACAAACTTGCTGCCCACTCAATCTAAATGGGGGTCATACATCAGAAGCTGGACAAAGGTGGAGAGAAAATGAATCAAACAGAAGAAAGGATATTCAGTGTGGACATACCTTGAAATCAACATTGACATTCTTATTTTCAGAATGCTTCAGGTCTCCCTACTGAGAACCATCCCAGTATGGATTCAGGTACCCACTCAAATATTGTTTTGCATATTCTGAGCCTTCTTTGAAAATTCTGCACAGAGAAATGAGGATACAAGTAATCCACAGACTTAAGAAGCATAAGAAGGCTTGTTATGCCAGGCACAGGGATGGCAACACAAGCAAATACGGACACAATCTCCTCTGCCCTTATTCAAACTGACTGTCAGAGCTTGGCTTTGGTCAGAACATGTCTGGTGTCTGTTGTGCTCCTGTTGGGTGGTCTTAACTCACTCAGAGTGTTTTGTCAGCACAATTATAGAGCTTTTGTATTGGAGCTTTTTGCAGTGAATCAACCTGGGTTTTGTGCAGATTAACCCACATTCAGACAAGAAAATAATCCACTGTCAGGTGGATTCCTGACAGTGCTTCCTGAAGTTAATGTGATTGTTCTGTGATATTACCTGGCCGTACTGGTAATTTCCTGCAAACAGCTCCAACATGATGGGAAGTGAGGATGACAAGATCATCATTGAAAATGATTTCTGATATGGAATTTTGCCTGCATGAGGCAGACTTGTGATCATATAAAGATAACATTGAGGTCATTGTGTAAATTAAGTTGCTGCAAAACTTACATGCTTTTCCAATGCTTGTTAACTGGGGGGAATAAGTTCTCTTCATCTCTTGTCAATGACTTTGTGGGTCTTTTTGTCGTTAGTGTAACATGCAGGGACTTTTATAAACTCCATCACTGATAATCTGCACCAAATTTTTGCTTGGGACGGTTCAGTAAGTTGTAGTTTGGCTTGTTAGTCAGCTCCATGCTGAAAGTACTGGGTGTTTGGTTCCTTCTCTTCCTCTGTTTCTTGGGAATTCCTCTGTTTCTTGGTCATGTGCCCAGCTGTGAGTTTCTCTGACAATGGCTTTGGTCAAGGAAGAAAGCAGCTACAGATTAGCTGAAGTATTGGGGAAAGGGCAACCTCACCTTCATCTTTTTAATACATCTAAATTTACCTCACCCATTCTTGCAATAGCTGTTCGTAAGGAATGGCAGCCAAGACTGTAACCATTTTCGACTTTCTTTGTCTAAACCTGAAATGATGTTCTGCACCACTAAAACAAGACCCAAGTTCAAGACTTCAAAGCTTAGGATTTTCCTGGGAAAATACACCAGCTATTCCTGTGGGCTTCCTGCAGAGCTGAAAACACAATGTGCTGAAAGGATATAAGATTTTATATCCTTTTATGTCCTTTTAGCACACTGTGTTTTCAGCTCTGCAGGGTTAGATACTGTAGTTCCAGTGGTTTTACAGATTTGATTGACCTTTCTAAATAACATCTAAATAGCAACTGCCCCTTGTCCCAAGCAGATGACAGGAAAAATATAGGGAAAAGCCAGTCTTCCTCTTGAGATTGAATATGGGAATTATTTTGAGGGGAAGGAACCAACCTAGAAGACTTGCATCTTGTCTTTTTTTCTGTGTACTTTGAATATTTAGCAGGCAGGTAATTTTTAGCAGTCAAAAACAAGAACTAAGGGAAACATAATTATGACTTGGTAAAAGAATGAAATATTGTTCAGTAAAGTGAAGTATGTTTAAAGAGATGATCATCAATTCTGTAACAGTTCCTATGTATGTATCCAAATGGAGGCTGAACTGCAGAGACACAGTCAAACCAAACAAAATCTCACACAACCTTCACAACAGATTTTTATAGAAGAGCTGCCAAAATAAAGAACAGACTAACTAAAGCAATAAGGCTTCTGAAAAAAAATATGAAATAAGGTGGTTAATGTGAAATGGGAACAACCTGGAACTGTAAACTGCTAGATGACGGGAAACAGAAAGGGAGAAGATTCCTTGATCCCACCAGAATTATGATCCTGGGAACAGGAAAGAGTAGTGCTGTGGGATGGTGCATTTTTTTTTCAGTGTGGGAGGGGGTGTGTGTTTTTTTATTTAGTAAATCTTTGGTTTTTAAAAAGGAGGGTATAGACCTACTGAAATACTGGAAGCTCATTGTAAAGAGAATTAGCCAGGGACAGAACGGCTACATAGAAATGTGAGGAGGGAAGTCATACATATTAGAAACACTAGTACTAAAAGGTGTTTCTGAAATTCTCAAAGGTTGTAAGAGGAGGAAGAACAGGTGGTGACTAAATTCAATGGCAAAGCTCCCATTAAAACTGTTAGGGTCAGGTCAGACTTTTGGGACAGAAAAGGAATGGAACAGCTGGCAAATTGCAAGGATGCCAGTAGGAGGAATACCTGGATACAACTGGGATATGTCAAGTGTGTAAAAGGTTAAATTGGTACTAGCAGCTTATTCCTTCTGTGTTTGAAGGCAGCACACTCTCTTTGCTCAAACCATGCTACAGAAAGATTTTTGTCCAGTCAAGATGACTTTTAAAATATTCTTGTATATCTTTCAAGATCTTAAATATGGATCGTTTTTCTAAAAAAAAAAATCTAGCACTGTTGATATTTTTCTTGAAGCTGCCACACAATTGCTCACATACATCTGTGGCATAAAACTAAAGATCTCTACAGAATTATTGTGCTTGCTCCCATGAAAAACATGCATATTCCAAATAGAAAACTGCTATTACTATTATCACTTGGATATTTATAAACCACGTTATTATTTCATAGTCAGGAAAATATTTTAGTGATTAACTGTGGTTGTCTTTGCTAGGGAACACCTTATTTGTTCTGTCAGATAGTCCTGTCCTGGCAGTGGAAAGGACTGCAAACTCTTCCATGTCCCAAATGGTTATATGGCTTGCTCTTGTGTTTTCCAGTCACTCCTTGGGGAATTCAGCTTCTTGCTTCACACTTTCCCATTTGAGGTAATAGGTTGTCTGCAATGTGGTAATTCCATTGTACTTTATTTTTAATTTTTTTTAATATGAGCAGTTTTCAAAAAGTTCTCGAAAGCACCTTCTAATTATGCAGTTACTGTAGGGATTCCTACAGCCTCCAAGAAAAGAAAAAAACAGAAGATTTGTAGAGGAAAAAAAATGGATTTAAATATTTGGGGCAATTTGGTTTGTCTCTCTGCCTCAGATTTGTGCAGAATGGACATCACAATATTTTTCTAAAACTGATATTCTTCACTTGCATTGGAATTCTCAGTTACATGAATCCATGCTATGAGTTCCTCAGAATGGTGTTGTTATTCCGCATCTTGCGTTTTGTCTGTGCCAGCAACAACTTTTACTCATGTTAAGGTTCTGCATACAAAATTTTTTCTTTATTTATTTCTTTTTAAGGGGCTCAAAATATGTTACAGTATCATCCAGTCTCCTGTGTCATCACTCTCTTTTTCTTCTAAGACCTGTACTTGTACATTTTCAAATAGCCACAGCAATGTGGTCTTAACTAATCTAGTGACCTAGAGTCCTAAATACAGACAAAACTAGAGAGGAAAATGTGTGTATTCATTAATTTCCTTTCTAAATTAACATCTTTTTTTTCCCCAATTTTTAAACATCCATTTTTGGAACTAAATGGTAGGCTTTCTGTATTTCTGAATTTTGAAAATCTCGAGGTACAAATTTAAATATAAAGTCTAAAATGAGCAGATTTAAACACTTGCTGATAATCATTACAATTTGCTGAAGGCAGGAGAATTCAGCTTTTTTTCTCTAATGTTCTTGTACAACAGTGAGGTTGCTGAAGAGTAATGCAGTTGCAGCTTTCTGACTGTTTTTTCCAGATGCCAAAGGAGGGTGGTGAGGTGATCACTGAGAACACAGTGGGAGGGTTGGGTGCATTTTATAGGACATTCTCTGGTTGGGACTGGACACAGAGACTGACTCTTAGCCACAAGAACCCCCTGTCCAGAGAGGATACTAAACTTTTGAAGCATATTCTGAACGTCAGAAGGCTGCTTTGTGAAACTTTTGTTTCAAACTATTGCAAATTTGTCAAATCCAGCAAATACTTGCCTGAGGCCTTAGGATTTATGCCTGTGGGATTAAGCACAGGCTCTGTGGTCAACCAGTGCCACAAAACATTACAAAGGATCCGCTGGCAAGACGATCGCAGCTAATAAAACATCCTGTCTTCCTTTTAATGTGAGAGTACACGGAGTACAGGAATCCCATCCTGACAGAGATCTTTCATGATTACACTGGTAACTCCTGGTTCCACTGCACTGGATTTCTTCCTCTTGGGAACCATTCAATGATGAGTCATTACCCGGAGTGAAAGCAGCTGTATTTTGTGTTCTGCGGTGGTTCTCATCAGGAATATATATAGAGAGAGTCACCCCAAGTATCATTATTTATTGTGAATTAAATTATTTCGTAGAGTTTTATGGAAAAGGTTATGTTAGACTTAAAAAAATTATAGCTGGTCAGTGGGACGGAGTGGTGGTTTTTTAATGAGTCAGTCAGTGAACAGAAAATCTCTGAAACCTTTTAATGCAGTTCTTGCTCAAGGGCCAAATTCTCCTTCTTTATGGAACAACTCAAATGTTGTCAAAAACATTTCTCTTGCATGTACCTATAAAATATTTTACTACTGTATCTGGCATGGACAGACAAAGTGAGCTTCAATTTTCTTGTTTACCTACCTTTAAAATGAATAGTGTAGTTATATAAACCTCATCTGTAGAATCCTTTCGAAACCTGTCTGAAAATAACGTTTTCTAAAAGGAAAAAATTGCCTCACTGTAACACTTCATGTCAAAAAATATGAACAAGTATTCCAAAGGCAGGGAAACCAAGCTAAAAAAAAATAATAAAAAGTTTACATATAACTTGTAGAATTTGGAAAAGACTATGTAAGTGTGGATCATCTAAAAATATGCTTAAATACAGAAGTTTGTAAGCATGACAAATCTAATAATAATCTTTCTACAGAACAATAGTGCACGTAATGAAAAAAGCTCTCCAAAATGGAGGGAGAAAAAAAATCAACTTAGAGGGAGAAGTCAGACTTAGAAAGGATGAGTTATGTAAAGGGAGAGAAAACAAAATAATTCACCTATGTGCAGTGTCCACTTGGCCACAGTGGTGGCTAAGCAATACTATCTATTTATGCTGTTTCACCACACCAATAGCTGAAGATTTTATTTCCTGATAGTGCCTGAGATGAATTCAATGTGCCTATAAATACAGATGCAGCACATCCATGCCCGCATGACACCCATGTCCCAACACAGGGGTGTTGTGCACAAATAGAGTTGCAGGACACCGTGCTTTTGCCTGACAAATTTTGTTCATTTCTAAACAAATTTTGTACAAGCCAAGCACGATTTTTTTTTTATCCAAGCAAGGGAAGTTATGTGGAACCAATGTGGAACCATCAGCCAAACCGAGGACAATTTTCCTTGCCTGTGATTGCAGTGGAAGTGTTCTCCAGCCATCTGGGGTCTGCTAAGCCAGAGCCTTTGGAATAAAAAAATGTGTGCTCTGACCCGGGCAGAGTCATCAGGCAGCTGATAAAGAATAACAAGTCATTCCTAGGAGCAGCTGCTACACCAAGCCAGGGCTCTAACCTTCCCAGTGTAAGTGAGCATTGTTAAAGCCCAATGATTTAAAGAGACCTTATTATCCCAAAAACTGCAACACTTCTCCTGAGGGACAGTTCACTTTGCAGGCTGCTTCGCAGTTCCCAGCAGTGTGATCTCCAGTAGAGCACTTGTCTCCAAAACTGTCCTCTAAAACTAACTCCCAGCAGAGTCAGTAGTTTAGTCCCACCATTTCTCTGTGTGTGTATAAATGGCAGATTTAAGCAGTGTGTTTCAAATCTCTGTGGTAGTGGTAGCATAATGTTTGCTGAGGTGAGTAGTCAACTCTCCAGGAGTTTCCAGTACATTTTCCCGACATGTACTAAGCAGAATGAGGTTCTGGGAAAGGCACAAAGTAATGGGCAGCATGGAGAGTCAGGCAAGTGTGGCCAGTGCAAGGCAGAGACCTCCCCAGACACAGAAGTTGTTGTCACACAGGATCCTTAGTCCGCTGCAGATACAGCCAGTTCCTTTTATCTGCCTGTTATTAAATTATTACCATCTGTTGGTTGGAAACTCCCTGCAGAAAGACAAAAGGGCCAACTACAGGGACATCTGGCTTAAGAGAATTCTGCTTTACCTTGTAAAGTGATTTTTCTCTCAAAGCGTGTCAGTCTTGTATTATCATAACATAAATGGCACAGTAATAGTAGTGGGAAATATTCAGAAAGATGTTAATTTTCAGACTTTGCACCTCAAACGGCTTGGGTTAATTCCCTTTTTTTCCAAAACAATTCCATAACTACAGTAAAGCACACAGGGATGTTTTTTGTTGGTTGTTTTTTTTTTTACTTGGGTATTTTTTTGGGGAGGAGTGATTTGTTTAGGTTTTTTTGGGGGGGAGGGGGGTTGTGGTGTATTGTGTGTGTCTGAAAACACCAGAAAAAAGGAAAATTAGGTTCATATGTTATGCAACTTGATCTTCAGGAGGCTGGTAGGCAATATCTTCTGAAAATAAGGTCTTTTATTAATGTCAACTTTAGCACCTGAAATGATCAGGTAATTTGGAATATCTTGGCCGAATAACATTGACCTATGTGTTCACTCTCAAGCTCAACAAGAAGAATCTTGTACTGTATCCAATGTGCTTTTTATTGATTATTTTTTAAATGCAAATAATACAGGGTTTGGATCAACAGTTCAGCTGTATGGCATTACTCACCATGCTCCCTCAGTACTGTGCTGCTATATCAAAATACTCAAACTTTATTTCCTGCTCATCTGTGACTGCCACTGTACAAAGGGAATGTAGCTGCAGAGATGCATCTTGTACACCCCTCTGTTGAAAATGGTCCATCCTGTCTGTGCACGTGAAACCTCATCTTCGTGACAAACCAAAGCCTGCAGCTTGGCTTGTATCCCTACACTGATATATTCTAGCGATGTGTGATTACTTTTCACTCTCACTAATCACATTCTGAAGTGCTTCAAGGTTTCCTTCCTTTGCAATGTTCTGCATGATGGTAGTTAACATCAATAACTATTATTTATGATTTTTAATAAATATTTGTGATGGAAACCTAGCGTGTTAGAGCCTGTATCCAGCATTTTATATATGTGATGGATGTATACAGTATAAATTACCTTAATATCATTTTTGTGTCTTCCACCTGTTTACTGTGATGGTTGCACAACATATTTAATTACCTGGGGAGATGCTTCAACTTTTAAAAGTCACTGGAGTCTGATGATCCATGAGAGTGAGCCATTTTGACTCTTCCTGTGAAGACAGGAAATTTTTTCCATTAGTATGGTATTTAGCATTTTTTACCAAGCAAATGTCTTCTAACTTTAACTTAGTCACTTTTTAGTTCATTTTTAATTTTTAATGTGTATTTTTATCCGAAACCTTTCTTCCTGTGATTCTCATCATGTGTGACCTCGTCAAGGTGATCAAACTTCAGAATTTATCCGTTCTTTTTTCCTAATGAACTCTCTCCCTCCAAAAAAAAAGGTGCAGACCATTTTACTTAAATAACCTTTTTACTTAAGGAACCATTTTACTAAAATAACTTTGCTTAACTCATTTCTCTCTTAACCCATTTTTGTATTTCCCGAATGATCCCTATGGCTTTTGAAACTTGAGCAAATATGATTTAGGAGAGCTAAATGAAGGCTTTTTGAAATAACCATTATTAAAACAGTGGAGTTTGTTGCAGAAAACATACAAAGCTGGAGATGCAATTAAGCATTTCTTCCCTCCAGCTCCCCCCTATCCGTGTACTGCTCAATGGAAACTCATTCTGGCAAAGACAAAAAGCTGTGGCTAAACATTAGTGGATGAGTCACTTACAGAGAACTGGAAACAAAGAAAAAAAACTCCACAAACCTCTACTGCTTGATAAGAACAAAACTAGGTCCAGATGGTCTCTGTCAATCTTCCCATAATTGCCTGAAGAACAGCAGACAGAAACATCCAGGGGCATGATTGCATCTTCAGTAGTTCGTGTTTTCTTGGTGCAACAGGAACCTTCAAGCACTTGGGAACCCTCTTCATCAGGTTTCTGCACAGATAAGGAACAATCAAGCCATGCTGAGCACCATGTAGCTTGCAAAGATATTGATAGCTTGATAAGGATTATAACAAAAATTATTTGAAAAAACAGTTTGAAGATTAAAGACCAATAAGAAAAACTGAAAATACAGGAGTGAGAACTTCGTTCCAGTGCCACGACTTTGCAGGGACCAGTGAAAACCAGAGTTCCAGTTGCAGAGGATCCCTGTTGAATCCTTGGCCAGATTCCAGGACAGATGGAGTCTCTGGAGTAATGACAATGAGGCAAATCCTAGTAAGCATGTGCAGGCTTAGTGTTTGAAATGTTTATGTGTTCAGCATGTTTTGGTGGGTTTTCACAAGAAAAGTGAAGTAGGTTAGGCCATGTCCTGTGAAATTTTAACATTTGCTCCCTAGTTTGGAGATGTAAAAGGTTTTCAAACAAAAAGTATTATTCCTCTCCTTTGCTTCGTTTTCAGAAGTGTTTTGTCTAAGGTTGTTCCCTTTTCTTCTACTTTTCTTCTACTACTTCCACTGCAGTGTGAGACAGTTTGGTCTTGGATGATTTCAAGATAAGGAACTAGAACTGTACAAACCTCCAGAAGTGGAACTATGTGATGACACACTTGGCACAAGTGGGATAAAGATGTTCCCATCACGGCCTGCAGTGTGTGTATGTGTGTGAACTCGTGTTCAGGGCAGTCCCTGTCCTGCATCAGTACTGTAAATGCATTGTGCTCTCCACTATTACACTGTCAGGAAAAGATACTTGAAATAAGGAGTTAAGAGCATTTAAGAAACTGTGCAGTGCTATCATAATTCTAATTTATGTAGATTACAGCTTCTGAGAGTGGTGCTTGACGATTAAAACTCTGTCAAACAAGACCCTTCAAGTTTAACTTGCAGTTCTCCATTGGCTGCTGTGATGGCCAGGCATCACTCGCCACTTATTAATCAGTCCATTTAAATTCAGTGCACAGGTAATGCAGGCTGGAAGATATTTTTGAGGAACAATGATGTTAGGACGCATAATTTTTTTGCAGAAGCCACTGTGTAAAAACAAGTGTAAGTCACCTTTGAAGCCGCTCAAGCCAACAGGTTTGGGCCTGAAGTTCTTGGCTGAAACATTTCTCGCAGATTGGTATGAAAAACTGATTAGGTGCGGGCCAGAGTGAAGTAAAACCGCTGGCAGCTGGTCGTTGAATTATTCTACTTTGACTACAAGCTGAAAACCAATATTGTAAGACACAGTTTTCACCCATCAGAAAATAAAAAAAAACAAGAAAAGAAACTCTACTCACTGAGAGAAGGTGTGGATAAGAGCACAGCTGCCTAACCTTAGCCAAACGACCCACATAAACTTCTCTGAGTTCACTTCACATTGTGGTGAGTTCTGGATACTAACCTTTGTGACCAGGATGGTACAATCTGAGGGTCTGAAGAGAGCAGTTTGCTCTCTCCTGCCTTGTGTCCTGTCAGGGAAGGAGCAGCGCAGTTACTTCCCCAGAGCAGAGACCAGCCTGCAAATGGTCTGCAGTGCTCAGCACAGCCAGCTCCAGGTTTGCAAAGGGAAGCTCAGCCATGGTGTGTCTTGCTGTAACAGTTATTCTGACAAATTTTTCTTTGGTTTTAGTCAGGCCTTTTTTCAAAATGCAAAGCGAATTCCACCTTGACATGGACTGAAAAAGAAGAAAAATAACTCCAGACAGCCCTTAGAACTGAAGCATCAGTGTGAGGAGCACCACAGAGGGAAACGGGTTTTGAATTGGCCTTTAAACCTCCGTTTAGGGCATGGGGAGGTTTTTGTTGTTAGATGGTTTTTCTGTTCTATTTTAACTTGATAAAGGAGAAAATCTTAGATTCAAAAGAGGCTTTTGCTTTTAAAAAGCTTGCTTGTTCTGGAAGAAAATTTGGAGGGGAAAAGACTCAAGAAACTGAAATGTACATGTCTGATGTTCATCAAGTTTATTTTATATATTTATATTGTTTATAGATTGGAAATGCTTGACAAAACAGGTGTTTATGGACAAAGGTTTTTTTACAACAAAATTGACCCTCTACTGTAACACAGCTGCATAGAAGAAAAGTTTCTTTAGTTATTAGCTTCATTTCCAGAAGAGTTGGGATTGCGCTTGTTTTGAAAAGTTCTACTGTGCTTTCTTGCTTGCTTCCTTAGCTTTATCACAGCATTGCTATGCTTCTTGGAATGCAGTGTCAAAAGGAAGACAAGAGGAGAAATGGGCTTGACTTTTAAACTTCACAAGGTCAGCCAAAACCCACAATTTGTAAGTTCTTTCCTGGTTGCTTAAAGGATAAAACGGGTACTATGGAAGTGTTGTGGGCATTCTTACTCAATCAATGATTTGATCTCGGGATGAAATAAAAAACTTAAAAATTACAAATGAATTGTTGCAGCCTTTTAAAGCACTGGTTTAGGTTGTTTTTGTGACGGTGGAATAGTCATCAGAAAGTGATGGAAGGATTGTCATTTGAGATATTTAAAGAATGAAAAGGAAAAAAAAAAAAAGAAAAAAAAAGTGCTGCTGAGAATAATCCAGCCCTGAATTTGGCTTTCTACAGGATTCTATCAGTAACAATTAGTTCCCTTGGTCAAGAGAAAGTGCCTCTTGCATCCACTGGCTGCTTGTAATATATTCCAACTAGGAAACATAAGATGCAAAAATGTGTTCTTTACATAACTCAAATGCTGCTAAGAAACAACAAAATGCCATTAAAGTTAGATTGCAAATACCACAAGCAGCAAACTCTTCTGTTGCATAACATTCTTTCTGAAGGGTTCTGTTAAAACACATTATAAGTGGTAGGGGCAATATTTATGGCATACAGGGTACATTAGGTTAAGAAATATAAATTAAAAACCATGAGTGACTTAAACTGAGTCACTCTGATTTTCTATGGAGCACTCACAATATCTGTTCACACTGTGGATTGATGATGGCTTACTTCCAGTTGACTGGGTATAGAGCTGATCTCACACAGCCTCTCCACATGTATAATGCAAGTTTTTTAAAGTCAAGTCAGTCTGACTGCTGGCAGCTCTGCTTCTGCTCTCATCCTGATTTCCAAATAATCCCTCCTCTTGAGATTTCTCACAAACCAATTGCATCTTGAACTGAGTCAAGAAAGACTCACACCTTGTCAGCAAGGATCTGGAGAGCTGAGAGGTAGCAGGACCAGGCAGTCATGACCAGGACAGCAGTCAGATGGATGCAGGTGCCTGTAGATTTATGTTTGCTGTGTCTGTCTTTGTCACTCAGTGTGGCTCTTTGATCCTATATCAAAATTCTTTAGTTGTGACTAAACTAAACCAAAATTTGTAACTTTTCCAAAGACCTTTTAAAGGAGCTAAAGTCATTGCCCTTCCTTTTAGACTTTGGCAGGCATCACAACCTTTCTACAAATGTAGAATACAGACAGTGCTGAGGAGGGGAGACAAATAGAGAGTGAGGGGAGAATAGATGTAAAAATCAGTAAAAAATAATAGAATGACAATCTGTAGAGCAGATGTAAAAATCATTAAATAATGCTACAATGGAAACCTGTAGAAACATCTTATGCAAGTTCATCAAGGGATAGGATGCAAAGTAGAGGAATGGGTCAGGTTTTCAAAATTTACCACTATTTAATTTTGTAAAAATGGCCAAAGAACTGTATGGCAACATGAATTTTCTATAGGATGATCGAACTGACATAGCTTCAACAAAAATGAAAATTATGATACATTGAGCTGAGGGAAAGTCTAATGGGAGTTTAGGGGAAAATTATTTCAAATCAAATATACACAGGTCTTCTTGAAAGAAGATTCATCAATGACAGCTGGGGAAAGTATTGTATAAAAGTGAGTCCAAAGTTCCACTTATTTGGCACCCAAGAAAGGACAAATAATGCAAATGTGATGGGTCTGTGGATGTCTGTGCAAAGTCCCAGACCTTAATTGAAAACATCTTGGAAGAGTTCATCTTGAACCTAGGAGGGGCTGGAAGAATTATATTACCATTATACATAAGTGCTGTGCAGGTATGAACCAAAGGAAATGAGATGTTTGAAACCTCTGTTTTCCATTTTATTTGTTGCAGTACTTGTCCTTGGAATTCAGGTCTTCAACCCCTTAGATGAAGCCATGTCTTTCTCTCTGCAAACATTTGAATATTCAGAGATCTTCTCGTACCCACAGGTGCAAATTGCCACAAAAAAAAAAAAAGAAAAAATTGCATACCTGGTGAAAGAAAATTGTAGTAACAATGATAGAGCATTACATTTTTTATCAGGAAACTACAACATACCAGTGTAGAGTCTAAGTGGTGTATAACAGCCTTGAACAGAAACAGTGGACCAAAACATCCACGTGTGTGCAAAGAAAGAAATCAAAGTACTTCGGCAAAACTGGAGGCTGATCCTAATTTCTTTAATTATAAATCCCTAAGAGGATGCAGCCAGTGATGCTTAGAAACCAAGGGAAGAAAAAGAAAAATTAAATCCCAGCTGTCAACTGGGCAGCATGAATCACTTCAATATCCTCAATTACAAGAAGCAACCATCATTACTTAAGTAGATGTAAGTAGAGTAAAAAGGTCTAAATAGATCTAAAGGTCTAAATAGATGATTGCTTATTTTTATCCTAACTGGTATGATTTTCCCAGCTCCGAGTAATCATCTATATCACCTATTGATATCCTTTTCCAGCACAGCAGTTTGGAATTTGGAAAAGAAAAACCAACTGTGGAGATGTTGGCATTCAAGTGTTACGCTTTTAAATCCAAATTTTTATTATTATTGTTTTATTTTGGGTTACTTTATTTCTCTCTGTTATAGTAAACAAGCTGTGCTTATTTTTAAAGAGCTATAAAAATAGTTAAGTCCTAAAATAGGTGGAGCAAAACAAGGCTAAATGGGAATTCTTGTTTAATACAGTCATGCACTCTAATTGCCATTTTGCACTAGGGGCTGTTCCACAAACAGTTTTAGGGAGCATAAGTACTCCCATTAATTCATGTTAACATAAATATCTACTTCACTTGAAAGGTTCTTCTGCAAAACATTAGTGCTACAAGCAATGGTACTATTTTACAAATGCAAAATTAGAAATATTTGGAATTATTTTGAGGATATAGTTATATAGAATAGTTATGCTTAAATTCTGTCAGTTGTGGATGACATAACATGGTCTTAAAATGTGAAATGTACCTAGAGTTTCTAAAAGACAAAGCCAAGGAGGAGGGGACATGATAGGGGATAAAAATGCCACAAAACAAAATATCACTTTAGCAATATCTCAACAGGATAAGGAAATACTTCTGTAACAGACATGTAACTCTTCTGCAATACAAACAGTAATTTTTCCCTAGGGACTCAGTTTTTGTTTCTTTTACATCTAACCTCGTGCTTCAGTAGGGCCCTAATTTATCAATAGAAATGTATTTAAACTTTTTCACCAAGAAACATTCACATGTAAAAGATAATATCTGCCTTTTTAAAAGAGGAAATTATCACTTCTATCCATTCATTTTATTCTGAAATGTAATTAATCTTCCCATAGGCTGAATTCTTTTTTGCCAGAAGGTCAATTTTTAGGGCACATCATACTCCCTTGAGGTCAATGGAATTAGCCTGTTAGCCAGAGGGGTCAATTGGTTCTGTTTATAAGTTTCAGTTCAACTTTCAGTCATATAATGAAACTATTGGAGAAAATTTACTTTTAAAAATTCCATCAGTGTCTCCATTTTTTTGTTAGGTAAATTTGGAGACTGTTATGAATGCTCTATAAAATGAAAAAAAAAAATCATTACAATATTATCTTAGAATTACTGAGGAAAAAAATTTCTGTGCCACTTTCATGGCAAACACTGTTCAGAATTCTTCTGTTTTCTTTTTATAGATGAAAGTTCTCATGATCTCTAGAAGACTTAAGAACATGCTACACATGCTGTGCATACTGTAGTAGCAATCATAGCTTACGGTAAAATATGTAGACAAATAGGTATTCTTTGGATTCTAAGCAGAACAAGCTCACTGGAGAAAAAAAGAAGCAATAATCACCACAACATTATAAGTGGTTTTTTCCCTTTTACTAATGGATCCAAACCCAGTTAATTGAGAACTTTTGTGGCAGGCCAGCTAAGTGCTGTTCACACTTGTGGAAATGAGATGTTTCACTCCGAAGTAGAGCAATACCAGAGCGAAAACACAACGTGCAGCTGAAAGCTCTTGCATAAATTTAAAATAAGGAGTACATGACTGTTTTCTGTGAAGAATGAGTGTTTTGAGAGATTCAGAAGAGAGTATGAATGATAAACCTTGGGAAATAAGAGGAGAGATATCTCGGATGTATCCCCAAGAATCAATGGAGGAGAAAGAGGGATGGAACCTGGTCATCTCCAGTCTCTACTGTTGCATATTCTTGGCATCTGTGGGTATCATGATTAAAGCATAGACTGGGCAACCCGTCACTGGGACTCTTTCTTCCTTGTGGGCTTCTTTGTGTATTCCCTGCTCCTCCAAACTCTCTCCTTAAAACTTCATTTTAGCCTAAACAGCGTGGCAAAACATGAAGCGTTGGAATAAGTAGAGCCTAGGTTAGAAGATCAGGTGATGATTTTTATAGCATTTAGTATTAATGAGGAAAAAAGTGGAATTTAACAGAAGAGAAATTAATAAAAGTGAAACAAAAAATTACCCAATCAAAGAAAAGAAAGGTCACAACGTGAACAGAAAGAAACATGGTTTTTAAAGGGAGAATCTGTGATTTCACAAGAGTAAATCCAAACATGTTATATTTTATCTCATTTGTTTATGTTGAAAACTAAGTAGCACTCAAATTCCTATCTCTCAGAGCTTCTGAGCTCCACTATGACAGTTGTTATGTCATTGCAGTAAGTCACCCTCTTCCCTTCATACCTATCTCTAAGTACTTCAGATTATTCAGATGTCTTTCTGAATGAAGGACAATCCATAGGCAATGTAATAAATGTTTTTGCTTTCAAATAATAATGGTTTGAAACGCAGCCTGCAATAATGTCAAATCCTCAGCATATGGTACATCTTTAAGATTTTTGTCCACATATTTTTGTAGCTTCTAACAGTTTTAAGCACTGTGGTACCTGTGAGGCTGATTCAGATCAGACCCAAGATGAATATCTGGAGCTCAAAGCAGTTTCCCTTTGAGGTTTGCAGCTCTGTGACAGGTGAACATTATTTCTCTTCTCTCAGGTATCAAATTACCTGACTGTTGTGGGAGTCCTTGGCCCAAACACTTCTCTAACAAAACGAAGGGAACAATTTTAGGTCAGGAATATATGCTTGAAAGATGCAGGTGTGTAATTCTCATAGCTTTTATAGATTCCTTTGGATGGCTCTCCAAAAAGCACATTAGTTCAGTGTGCACTGCACTGTTATGTGCAAAACTAGATGCACACCGTTATACTCTGAAACTAATTAATTTTTATTTCTTTTTTATCCTTTCATTTGTTGTGTGAATTTCAGTCTGCATTTAATGCAGAAGCTTTTGAAAGAACTGAATATTCTTCCATCAAATTTCATGGTGGTTGATGTGCCTGTGTACAGAATTCATTCACTCTTCTCCACAAAGCCAATGTAAAAGAGTGCTGCAACAGTTTCTTTGTTATGGAAAAAGAAGTCTGAGAAAATTAGGCCTTTTGCATATAACTGGAGACAAAAAATGACATGGAGCCCAATATCTTTAGTGTGTGAGCACAGACCCCTCTATGGAGTGCCCACTGAAGGCAGTGGAATTATAACTGGGGTGAATATCTTTCGTGGAGGTTAAACATGTTTGCTCCGCTGGTTGTACTAGCAGACAAGTAGTTGAAAGAAGGATACCGGGAAATTTTAGTGAGTTATTTAATCTCATGTTCTCAAAGAGAATTGTCTGATATATTTACAAAAATAAAAATATTCATCTTTTTTCCTTTTCTAGTGTTAAGTAGATGCTTTAAACATTCTAGAAACACAAGTAAATGATGAGCCTTCTTTTAGTGTTTTATATGTAATTTTCTAAGTGAATTAATTGCTCTGTTTAATGTAGTAACAGGCAAAGCTTGAAATGGAATTTAGGAGCACCCACTTCCATCCTGTTCAACTATACATGAATGGCAAGCAGGAAGAGCTACCAATGACATTTTGCCATAAACAGCTTCCAATATGCTGAATTTATTTTTTTTTATTTGCTTCCCAAAATATTCTACTTAAAATTTCTATAAAAAAAGAAATTACAGAATCATAAACTTTTCAAAGACTTTGACTGATAGTCTTGGAAGTAAATTACAGCTATCAAAACATTTACAAGACAGCACAACAAGAAACAAGGTTTGGAAGGAATTATATATGGTTGTATATAAACAAAGCTTTGGCAATGTCAAATCAAGAGGAGATTAATTTGATGGTTTGTAATTCTGTAGCTGCTCTGCAAGAATGCTTTATGCTTTTCTTGGAAGCAAGTGATATGGGCAAGTATGGAAGATGGAAGTTAGAATAGTTGGAGTTCTGATCCAATACAGCAGTTTTCTTGTATGACCAAAACCTCTTTCCCATTTTTTTCATATCTTGGGCATAGTGTTTAGCTGTGACCCATTGGCCAAATGTACAGTTTCTGCAGGAGTACAACAAGAGGGCAATATATCTTCATGAGTGAAATGTAAAGGCCACCTCACACAAAAAGGCAGGTGGCCACCACTGAACCCACATTATTTCAGTGAGTGAAAACTGAGAAATCTTAATCTTGTTTAAATTTTACAATGAAAAAAACCTCCAAGGACATTCCTGAACATGCAGACTTCTGGAGTGACACAAGATCCCCTACAGTTTGTGACTAATCCATAGTCTGATTAGTTGCAGAATGAGATGTAAACACAATCTAAGTTTGGAACAACTTCTGCCACTGCAATTTCATGTTTGCAGAAGCTGCCTGAGAAAAGATAAACAGTCTCTAGAGGAGGAAAAAATTCTTTTTACTAGGCCTTATAAGATTAAATCCTAAAAGGTAACAGCATGCTTAACATCTGTTTGCCAATCCATAAAGCTGGATTATAGGCTTACATTATAGAATATCTGCTAGGGGAGGCTGAAGAGTAATGTCACATCAGACCTTTTCTCTGAAAATTACCTTGAGTGTTCAGAGGTTACATCTTAGTCTGTGAAGATATAACTCTTAAATACTCCTTTCTGATGATTTCAAAGATAACAAGTTTTATGCAGAGACTGAGGGTTGATTTAGGCCGGTCTTACCAGTTATGGACCTTCTTTGTTAGATTCTCATTTTCTGAGTGGTTGAATTAAAATTCAGGTACAAGTGGAGATGGGATTGGTAGCCTGAGCTACCTGAGTTCCTGAGAGGGATTAACGCAGGGTTTGGCTGGGCAGGATTTGTTCTACATCTATTTAAGCTAGCTCTACGTGAACAAATTGTACAAATTACTGTCTGCACCTTGGACAGGCCTGGTGCTGAGCATTATTCAAATATGAAAATTGATTGTAAAAATCCTATGTATTTAAGAATTTAGTTTTCTTTTGCTCACTTCAGACAAAATGTGAGGACTTCATGCAGTCAGTTTTGGCAGCTTATGGGTAACTGTGTCTGTTTAGATAACCAGAACTTGCAATATTAACACTGTTAAAATAGGCGAAAAAATAGGGTTGAAGTAAGGTATGATGGGGTGCTTACAAAACTGAAAAGTGATGGAAGATGTCTTTAAAGTTTGGGGGTTTTTTTTAGTAATAAATTCATTAATTGACCTATTTTATTGTGAACCTTGGGTGTTTTGGGTCTGGCTGAGCTGGAGTTCATTCCCAACTGGGGAGTGATAGAGAGGCTGGGTGGGCACCTGGTGTCCAGCCAAGGTCAACCCATCACACTGGGGAACTTTTGATTACTTTTTTTCCATACACATGCATTTATGAATTGGGTTTCATTTGGAATTTCATCACATTGTTCACTGATCTATAGTTATGATACTATATGGGTTTGTAACTCAGGTGTTTCACTATGTCTGAGTTACTGCCTGCCCTAAATACTGTGTGGTGTTACCATTGTATCACACATTTCCCACATCCTTGCTGATAGTATCAGCCATCCAGGTCCCTCCTGAGTGTAACACTGATCCTTCCCGTTTGTGACAAGTGCTCTGCTTGAGATGATCCACAGCATCTTCAGCCTCCAGGTGTAACGAATACCTGCTTAAATCCTGTTTCCCTCACCTGAAACAGCTGAAGGAACATGTTGTATTGTGTACATTGTTCATGTTTGTACACTGCTGGAAGTGATAACTTGTGGCGGCTTTTCACTTTTCGGAACAATTTTGAAGAATCGCTCAAATTTCTTAGCCTGCACCTTCTGTCCTTGGCAGAAGGAGATTGAAAATGTACCTTTATTCCCCTTGATTTAAAGGAAGTATCTTTGATCTCAGGGCTGCTTTTCCTGTAGCCTGAGTATAGGTGCTGTGCTATGGTTACCGAGCCTGAGAGATGCCTGACATACTGTAGAAAAGTTGCTTAATTCTCACTCAGACAAAATCCCTTTTTTTTTTGTGCTTCAAGCCAGTACAGTATAGTATTATGGTGTTTGTGGACCTCACCTTGCAACCTGTTCTGGGCCTCCACCCCCTCCTGAAGTTGCATGAACCTGCATTGCATGGAATGAAAACTGCATTTTGTCTTAAACCATAGGGAGGTTTCCCATGGTACTGTGCCCATCTTACAGGGAGCTTTGTGCACTGTGGGAGCCCTGGCTGTGCTAGAGGGTGGGAATATGCTTTGGGGGCAGCTTAGAATCAGACCTGCTCCCTTCAGTAGAGGTAGGAGGGGGAGAGCAAGCAACTGCAGTGTGCTTTGGGGCAGCTGCAGCAAAGCTGAGGCTGCCTGGTCCTCACCTCCAAATTCCCTGCGGGAAGTAGTAAGAGTTTTTCGTACCATTAAGACTTTTGGACAGTCTTAACTGTCTGTAATGGTTGCTGTTGTACAGCTGGTAGGCAGTATCTTGAGCCTCAAGGCTGCAGGCGGTTTAATAAATGTCCAAAGAAGAGATGATTCTTTCTGTGCCTCCTGGACAGCTGTGCCTCACATTGCTCCCTGTTGTGCCCCTTTTAATGTTGATGTTGGGTCCTGCAATCTTCCTTCTCAGAGCTGTTCTGGAGTGTCATTTTCAAACACTGTTCCCTTTGTGTCTTTCATTATTGCAACGTCGATCCTCTGATACTTGTAAGTGGAAGCACAGAAATGTTATAAAATTCACTGAAAGTGAATTATTTGATGTTACACACTGATGTCACGTTAGGCACAAACCCTCATGAATTCATTCAGATTTTCCAACTTTACTTGAAGTCTTTCAGTTCAAGGAGACTTTGATTAAATGCAGACTGAATTAAACCCAAGTAATAGAGGAGGGTATTGGTGGTGTTTACTTTTACTTTAATAGAGCTGAAGTCCCACTTTTATTCAAAACCACTGCTAAAAAAACCTTAAACCCACTATGTGATAGCAACACATCATCCTGAAGAAAGAAAAAGGGGTAATAAAAACATTAGTAAACCCAGTCTTCTGCTGAATATAGGGAATTTTACCTAATAAGCAAAGATTAATTTAGCTTTTATACTTATTTCACTACTAATTCTGCTCTTGTTTTTATTTTATCCACCATTATTATAAATCTTTGGCAAAAGAAGGAAAACCAAAATAGTTCCCCACCCAGTATATTCCATGGTCTTGAGGCAAGGGAAAGGAAATAGTCTTGCTGTTTGTACAGTGATAGCAAAAGCTGTGTGGGGTAAGACACTTAAATCTTCACCATTAGAATTAATATGCCATAGTAGTGTTATAAATACATATAAATAGCATGATTAGTGTCTTTGAATGAAGTGCAGTTAGGTGAGGCCTGCTGAGAAAGCTATCTCTGTAACCCTTTGAACCCCTTAAAAAACATCAGTAATTTTCCATTCTTTTCCCTTAAAACATATTATGGACATGGAATCCTGTTCACCTAAGTGTGCAGCTTGACTCATTGAATGAGAGTAATGTAAATGAAATCTGAATTGCATCTGTGCTGTGTTATAATGAATAATGTCTGCTTACCAAGACACTGAGTCAAGGGCCTAGTTCTCTGTGGAAGGAAAATATTTGTGTGTTGCACTGGAAAAGCTGACAGGGATACATCTGTGTGCTCTGCTTCCCATGCTGAACACTAGAAATAATGCAAATTGTTGATTTGGCCCGGAGCAGAAAAAACATGGTTCGAGAATCACACCACTTTCTGCGTGACTAATTTTGAGAAGCGAATGCAGTCTTAAGGGTTTTGGGTTTTTTTTTTTTGGGTTTTTTTTTAAAGTCTGCTTAGTTTGCCTTTCTTGTTTTTTATTACTTGTGGTATCAGCTTCAGTCTGGAATGACTTAAGCAGAGTTCAACGTGTAAATCAACAGTTGTCTTCATCCAAGATAGATAACTGATTAGCAGAGCAGGATAAGAAATAGGATATCTTAATGTGGTCTGAATTTTTCATGCATTTTGCATGCAACTTTAAATAAACACTTTAGTTTCCCGAACAAGCTAAACAAGCAACCCTTGTTGCAGAGTTTGAGAGGTTTGTATGATTTATATGAGGGATATTCTAATCTCTCTAAACTTTCCTGATTTTTGAAGGTCAGCTCTGCAAGGTCAGCTCTGAATATGGACAAACTTTAAGCATGACACTGCACTTTTTTTCTGTTCACATGGTCCAGTTGCATAGAGTTATTTGAGTATGTACAAGATTTCTTCCAGAGTAATATGATAATAGCACATCAAAATTTCTTAAAAAGTCATCTCATAAATGTAAACTCTTTCATCCCTTTAATTTGTGTATTACATATACTCATGTGTTCAATAATAGTTTTACGACTGCAATCACAATTTAGAAGACATTTGAAAAAAGCATGTGAAAGTGTTGAAAAGCAGTATGACCTTGTAACAGATGGTCGTTCAATTAATTTTCCGGTGCTCAGATTAAAAAATGAGAGTTTTGTTTGGAATACGAGGGAAATACTCACCAGGAGCAGTTGCTCAGTACCTAGCCTGCTGCTGCCAGGAGGAGGTGGAAGACTTTGAGGTGCTGAACCCTGTGGACTGGCAGGACCAGAGGAGACCAAAATTTCACCAAACAGAAACAGGGCCAGAAATACAAACTGATACTTCTTCTCCCAGTGCTACACTTCCCTCAGGCCCTGCTTGACTGACTGTGCTGTTGGCTGGGGGGGTCATATGCCCCAAAATTTAAGTCTCCTCTCAACTAGAGCATAGCATCCAAGAAAGACCTGGGTAAAGGGAACCTTCCAAGACCAAAACTCTGTTACCAAAAAAAAAACCAAAAACCAGAGATAGACATAGTAAAAGCTGCTGCCAGTTATCACCTGGGCATCTCCTTGTTTTGACATCACAGTTCCTAATGTACTTCATGCATTGCTTCCATGCATGCCCAGAACTGCCTTTATCTGGAGAGTTCAGAGCCTGTTTTCTCCCTGGACTTGATTTTGATCCAAAAACCAAACAGTTGAACAACCAAACAAGGGAGCCCTGGTGCAGTGAGTGTTCCAGGAGCATATATAACATATTCTTGGGAAGCTGGGAACTTCACAGGTTTAATGGTTGCAGTAATTTAAACAAGGCCCAAAGAGTAACCTCTCACTGGACGGAACACGTGTGCAGGAGCACATGTACATACTGCAGGGCACCACTCTTGACCTCTGTTTATGCAGGTTTGTTTTTAAAAGCTCAACGGAAACTTCTGCTCTAAGCGTTAGGTAGACTGGTGCAGATGGGGTTTCCATTTCCTTATCAGCCTGAAAGGACTCATGCCTTTGTTTCCCCAGGGGAAAACCTTTTGCCATTTGTTGCCTTGGGTTTTTTCATTGCTTTTGTCTATATACCAAAGGCTCTTGGTTTATTCCTACTGGAGTCTCCACAACTGTGCCATTTGTGGAAGTAGGAGGACACCTTTACTGAGAAACTAATGTTCATTACCATAAATTATTTTTTTTTTTAGTACTCTCTGCATAATAGATATGAAAATGTAATGTGCTACATGTATGTAAAACATTTATAGAAACAGCATTAAGTCACTGCGACATCTTAAGGTATATCATTCATTATTTAAAATAAAAGCATTAAAATTGTTATGGTCCACCTGTCAGGCATTGAAAATGGTGATAGCACAAAACAGCCTTAACAGAAAGATAGTGCTTTGTGGGTATATTTGATTTTCAGAAAATTTTTTTGCTTTAAAAGAAATATTGACGCAGTCCACACACATGGACAAGGTAAGTGGGTAAAGCCTTCGAGCCTGTGCAATGGATTTTTTAGGTGAGATGCAGTATGCGCGGAACTGAGCCCACCCTTTAATCCTGAGGTTCATCTGCCAGGGCCGAGCGAGCTCGGACAGTGGCAGCAAGGTCCTCAGGATGTAGGTTTGATTAGAGTGACCTTCTCTTAGATGGATGGCCTTACAGGGCTGATGAGCTCCATCTGCCCAGGTTTGGGATTAGAGTTGTCCTCCTAGGATGACTGCCAGAAGGCCAGCGAGCTCATCCTGCCCAAGGATGTATTGTATCTAACCCTACGTTTTTGACCTGTCTGGCATGGGCGACCCTACCGCAGGCATGTACCATCGCCAGCATAGCTCGCAACCACATAGGATTACATGGGCAAGGTACGCTTTTTGTAAATGATATTGCCATCCAAACCCAATTACACTTTATTTCCTACAGCTCTCAAGCTCTGAGATGGATTTTCTTTTGCACATTATGCCATTAGTCCAGTATTGGACTAATTAGCTTCAGTAGTGTCAGTGGACACTAACGAAATCCAATTAAATCTTTTACAAGTGTTTGAAGTAAAATTTATGTTAAAACAAGATTCAAAGGTTTTTGGACTATGTTTCCTACTGCAAAATGCAAACAGTTTCACTGAGAGTCTTTCTTGCCCAGAGACTGACAGTGAGAGACGTGACTGTCTGGTTTCTTTGTAGCTTATATTACTTGATCTGAGTTACGGCATCAACTGATTTCCCTCAACCAATGCATGTTCTATTTCTGCTTTTTTGTTTGTTTGTTTGTTTTATTTTTTACCTGAGTATTTTTTTCCTGAAGTCTAAGAAGGGTAAATGAAGTCATGAGAAAAAAATTGAAATACTGCTTTTCATGCATTAGATTGGAAAAAATCTCTTCAGGTGCACAAACCAAAATTCTTATATTTATTTCTGGAAGTAATACTACTTTAAATCTGCTTAGGTCGTTCTGTTATTTATTCCCCTTGAAATGAGATCTCTGTGTTGTAAGTACACATTACAAAGCTGCCATGTAGAACAAAAAGAGTCTTTCTCACAATCTGCAAAATTTTTTAATAAATCAGAATAATTTCTAATTTGTCTACATTTAAATATTTCATAGATTTCTACTTGGAACAATAGTTAATTTTACTAGATTTAAGCATAGTTCAATATTACCTAAGGATTTATAATTTCAGATGTAAAACAGGCATAACTAGCATTTAATTTAGGCCATTGTCTAAGTTTCCTTCCCTCCTCTGCACTTTTCTTCATTTCTTCTCTTTCTCTTGTCCATTTACACAATGTGATGTTTACAATTAAATTTTTTGTCTCAGTAATTTTGTTCAACATTTTGCATTTTTGGTATATATACGATCGTGTATTTGGACACTGTGATCAAGCTTCTCTCTTATTTTTGGCTTCTCAATTGTGCCATACAGGCCATTGTTTTTAGCACTTGAACAGATGTATGCATCTGTTCTGTATTAGCCTATCTTTTGTTGCTAATTAGTTGAGAAAGGAATAAAAATACTTTGATTCACATCCTTTCAGTATTTCACACTTACTTGAGTAGCCAAATTTGACTGAAAATAATATGTCCTAAGTAGTTTGAACTTATATCCACTCAAACCCAACTTAAAATTTTCTCAGATAATGAGTTGGGTTTGGCTGTTTGGGTTTTTCTTAACACACACTAACTGTATTTTCTTCCAATCGTCTCAGTCTTCCTTGGTGTTACAGTGACACTTTGAAATGAATATTCTTGATTTACGTTGCCTCAAGGCAGGCCACATGAAATTCCCCTGAAGGAAGATGGAAGATGACAAGAACAAAGCAACAATTTTAAAATATTTGTGTGAAAATAGGCATCGGTGGGAAAAAAAAAAAAAAAGAATAGTCCACTGTTTCATCGCTTAGAATATCCCAAATAAATATCATACATTTCTCTTAGCATTTCATATTTTTATACTTTCAGTCATCCCCTACATCAGAAGCCACCCTAAGAGGGAAACAGGCTGAAGCTATAGCTGCTACTTTGATACTCTGCCTCATGACAACAGTTCTTTCAGATTTGATGTTGTGAGGCAGTTTTGTTCTTCCCTGTAAGTGGGAGTAGAGGGGAACAGACAGATGTGAACACTAGTTTCATCCTTCACAATCCCTTTATGCTCAGCACTGCTTTAATTTTCATTAAGCCTTTTTACTGCAAAGGAGAAGAGATCAACCCCTGGGTTTCATCTTGGTATGGACTACCTAACATCTGCATTGTGAACTGGAAGTTCTGGTTCTCTGCTTTGCCATGAGCAGAGTCACAGAGATAAATGTTCTCAAATTTGTATGGTACGGAGCTGAAATGTAACACAAGCATGAATCCTGTGCTTTAAGTCTACCACTATATGTGATTTCCCAATCATGGCATCTTTTATTGCCTTTTTTACTACTAAAAGTGACCATTGCAGAGGTATAGGAAAGCTCTCACACCAGCCAAGTGTAACCATAGCCTCTTTCCTCTGGTTTTTTTCACCTTTAACAGTTTTTGTGACTGGAGAATGACAGGCACGTTTGGCCAGGCAGCCTAAATGTAAAAACCACACTTTTACACGCAGTTGTAATCTGGCAGGAGTAGTCTCTATAACTTGTTGGCCAAATGGGAGCGAGGCAGAAGCAGCAGCACTTGCAGCACAGGGGTCACCCAGAAGGAGAGGGCTCCCAGGGCAGGCACACAGCAATTCAGCAGCCCTTGGCAGTGATCGTAGGGAGCATGAACCTCACCCAAAGTTACACACCCAGAATGCTCTGGATGCAGTCCAGAGCAAGAAGAAATGGAAGTCCTGTTTGCTCAACCCAAAAAAGGCAAACCTCATGTCTTGCACTGTGGCCCTTCCTACCTCAAAGTGGTCTGCACAGCATCACTCTTGAGAGATTCTGAACAGTCAGTCGGGGTAACCATGAATGTTAAAGCTGTTGTGCCATCCAGGTAAATATTTGGATTGTCCCAGGTAGCCCACATGAAGCTGAAACCCAGGGGTTGATCTCCTTTGCAGTAGAAAGGCTTAATGAAAATCAAAGCGATGCTGAGCATAAAGGGATTGTGAAGGATGAAACTAATGTTCACATCTGTCTGTTCCCCTCTATTCCCACTTACAGGGAAGAACAAAACTGCCTTACCACATCCATTTGCTCAAGGGATGTGCAAGGATCTGTGCTACAGAAGAGGTCACACTCAGCATGAGTTTAGCTTTTAGTGTTTTTTTCTTTGTGCCTCTAAAAGTATAGCCATAATGGAAATGTGTCATTAGTTTTACTGCTTTAGTTTACCAACAAGTTTACTAATTTTTTTGCTTAGAATCATCAGTCTCACAGTGAGAAAACAGAAACACTCTTTGCACTACAGTAGAAATGAAACAGTCAAAGAAAATACTTTGAAAACATCCTACCCTCTAAAATCATATGCAAAATGCTCAGGAATGTAAAACTGGCCAGGTCTTCAAAGGTAAACATTTTTATTCTCTTTTCTTTCATTAGGAGAAGTATTATTCTCTCATTAGAAGCAAGCAACCCTGAAGAGTGACTTTTAGTAATATTTTTTTTATGGTTGTGGGGCTTTTTAAACATAAATTAAATACGAGGTTTCTTGATGCATTATTTTGTAATTTAGGAAACTGTTTTCCAAATTTATGCCAATCATAATGAATTATTTTTTTAAAATACCCTTTTTCTCTTGATACTGCTTAAAATTATCGTGCATCGTGGCATGGTTTTCTCTTTCTTAAGTACTTAAATACAGTATATAATTTAACTATAACCCAAATCTCTGTAAATGCCATCAAATAACCTGGACTTCTATAACTAACTTTCCAAGTAGCACATTCTGATTTACTGCTTTGCTGGTAACACAGGAAGGAACAATAGAGCTAGAATTTCTTTCAGGGCTACCTTTTAAAAAAAGTGGTGAAGGCTACGTACCTAAAAAGCCTTTGTAGTATTTATCATCTCTCTCCAATATTTTTTTAAAATTCTAAATCTGAATTTACTTCTTTTTGTTCACATATCTGTCTTTTTATATGAGTAGCAAGCTTTTGGTGGGCATACAGTAAGATCTAAATCTTACTTCACAAATTATGTCTTTCAGAAAATCTTTCTCTCTCTGGCATTTTCCATCCCAAAAATTCAGCACTCAGTTGGAAAGGAGTGAGAAGGGAAAATTTCTGGGGGCTGAGCAGCAAAGTTTAATATCCAAAACTGAAAAGACTCCCAGATGAATAGAGCAAACCAGACAACCCAGTAGACACGAACTCTGGCCCATAACCTACAGATAAATCTCTTTGCACAGACAATTACCTACACAGCCCAATGATGTCAGTGGAAATCCACGCAGAGGTAAGGATTTGTGGGCAGAAGCTTGGCTCTGCTCAGGTTAGGGAAGCTGTTCAGGTATTCCATTTCTTTGTAAAGTGAGACAGACTTCAGACTCTCACTACCATTCCATACTTTTGCAGTAGATCGTGATTCAGTTCAAGCCACTAAGAATTGCTGGCTGTCAGGTTGAGCTGGATAATGCATTCATCCTTCATTATTGGGAAGTTAGCTCCATATCTGGGACAAGGGCATGACTGGAATTAAGATTTTTTTTTTTCATTCTATTATTATCTCCTTTTTCTTACCACACAACAAAACTTATTCAATTTTGCCCCAGTTTTGGTCATGCATGAGGAGACACATACTGCGAAAAGGTGAAATTGGACTTCTAGCAGAGTTTCATCGGACATTAGACTATTATGTAACTAAATCAAAATAATGATGCTGTAATTTTTTTACTTTCATGACAAAATTCTATTCACAACTAAATTATTTATGCCAGTTTATAAATGTTAAAGGCATATGTTCTATGCATACTTCATTATAATCCAGTCATCACCTATGAAATACAGACTAAATATGTTTTATTCATTTATTCATTTATTTCACAGTGTCATTATTCCAAACTTAGATACACGTTTTGTAAGTATTTTTAGTTCTGTTTCCTCTTATTGTCTCTACTTGTTTTCTCCTGTCCTGATGTTGTACATGCTTAGCCAAAAAGTAACAGATGGTCCATTGATTACTAATGTAGAAGACTGACTTTATATGCTGATGTTTTTAGAGGAAAAAGGAGAAGTCCTCTGAATAATTCAGACTTCCTGGTATATTGTCCTTCCCTCTATCGTTGCTTCTGTTTTCTTTCTTTAGCCCCCTTCGCTCCTTAAATTCATCTTTTTCTCCCTGTGTTCAAAATGCTGTTCTGAAAGTTCTTTCTCTCAGGAATCTAAGCTAGTTTGAACTAATTTTTGATGGACCAAGTGAAGCAACTGATTGCCTTAAATTTGATTTGTTGCTTTTGTACTTATTGAGTTCCACAGGCATCATCTTAATTATAGTTTTTAGTATAGAGTGTTTGTTAGGAACAAAACCTGTGACTGAGTCCATGGCTGTTGTTCTGCCTGATATTTTGCGTCAGCACAGGTATCCCTTTGAAAACCTGGTTTTTCCATTCTACCACATAGTTGTTTGGAAGAATTATCTATGTCTACACTTTGAGATTCTACAGTGAAAGCACATTGAAAAATAATGGAAGACGATTATGGCCGTTTTAACCTTTCCTCTTTAGCCTCTAGTAAAACATAGAGGCTAATATTGTTGCAAAGCCTTCAATTCCTTATTAAAATATACTTTTGAGTTCATTAATTTTAGCTGTTATCTGCCCTGCATAAAAGTCATGTAAGAAACATCATTAGAGGAAATGAGGATAGTAGCTCAGTATTTCTTGGATCACCGCTATTGTGGCTGGTGCTTCCCATATCACAGCCTTGCAGGTCTGTGTAAACGAGGCTATGAAGAGCTCTTAGCCTCTCCAGTAGGTGTGCTTTATTCACTTTAAGAAATACAGACTCCTCTGATTTTGGCTATTACTTTTCTCTGGCATAGCTGAATTATTTTATAGGACACAAACATTCCCACACTTCAGCTCATGTCTCTGGCAAGTCAACAGCAGCTATTCCTACAGAGCCAGAACTTATGGAAAGCAGCCATGCAGCTGACACAGGTTGATTTAAAAGACTGTGGTGGGAGAGGGTGAAGCAATGACTCCTCCAAAACAGGAGGCTCTGGGAAAGAAGCTGCTGCTGCTGCACATGACAGAGCTTTCCGTTCATTCCTTCTGGTTTCTGCTCACAACATCTTTGCCTTCACAGAACATGCTTCCAAAAAACCTTGCACTAAATGGGGAGGAAAAACATTTTCTCTAGAGTATGCAAGATTTTTACTTCAGGTGTTGGTTTGCCACTCAGAAATCTGTGGGGTTTAATTTCTTTTTTTGCCACAATTTTTTTTCTCTTTTGAGTGCTTACCAAACTGGAACATCAGGGAAAGGCTCAAGACCCTTAGACCAGGCTATTTTTGTGCATATTTATGAATTGCAATATGGATATTTAAGAATTTATGAATTGCAGTATGGATAGATTCTTGGGAGTGTCCTGTGTCCTGTCCTTGTGGGTCCCTTCTGACTCAGGATATTCCATGATTCCACGATAGTTATTGCAGTCCTAGTCTCCTGTTTAGTCTCTTGTCAGGATATACAATGAATAATAATAATGGGAAAAAACACCTTTTACTGCTTAGATTGTGTGCTTGTGTTTTACTGCTAATTGGGTCATACATAGTGAACATGTCTCCAGGAGCTCAAGGATAACTGCCTTGATAATCTGTGTTGTGGTCCAGCATTGTTACCTGTTGAGTACTCTCTGCACACAAAAACCAGAGTGTTCCTGTAGACTGCTGTATTTCTTATTCCAGGTTTTGTCACTGATATATCTAAAAAAATATTAATTACAACCACATTGTGATATGAATATTTTAGTCCCATTCTTTCAGTACACATCTTTTTCTTTGCATAGAACTGTTCATATCCTAATAAATATTCAGTTTAGATTTTATAATTAAGAATATTACTCTTAAGCTAATAGATCATGTTAAATTTAGCCTAAACCGGTTAGTTGAAAATCCAGAAGCTACGGCTTTAGACCATGAATAGCCCATTTATGAAATGTTGCCCAACCTAACTGGGATTATTCAGGTATTTAATATTAAGTGCAAAAGTTTTGCTGAGCTACAACCTTATGTAAGCATAATATCCTTCTTGCTGTTACAGAATTAGGGGGAAATATGAGAAAGCTAAACGAGACAAACTCAAGCAACATGTGCAGCTTCTCTGGAATATTAATCTGTAGACAAAGAGCAGAAACAAGAAATTTTTTCTAAGAAATTGAATTCAAGGTGAATGCGAGTAAAAAGCTTCTCTTGAAAAATAACACAGAACATTTATGAATGTTAATCCAGAGACTATTTTTGTTTCTTGTCGACATTACATCCCAATAGCCCATATAGAAAAAAGAGAGAGTTTACATTTTTTTTAGTGATTTTAGGATTACAGATCAAGGCTACCACTTTATCCTGTGGAGATGGGCACTGAATTTTCATGTAATAGATATCTGAGCCTATCATTCAGCATTTTGAAATTCTTGTGCTTTCTGTATCTCCTAATTTCTAATGTACCAAATGTAGAAACATACTGGTAAATTGAGGTGAGGTAGGCTGACCTGTTGGTGATGAATCACCTTTTACAACCTATATTGATTCTCCGCTCACTTGAAATTGTCAATTTTTTTTGGCATTAAGTATCATTTCAGTGTTTAAACTTATCAGAAAGTAGCCACCATAT
Source organism: Corapipo altera (assembly GCF_003945725.1). Classification (NCBI taxonomy): domain Eukaryota; kingdom Metazoa; phylum Chordata; class Aves; order Passeriformes; family Pipridae; genus Corapipo; species Corapipo altera. The sequence continues at coordinate 459,180 of NW_020884987.1, forward strand.
GCAGCAGAACCTGAAATGGGGAACTGAGTTGAAACAGATAAGATTTGGATCTGAAATGTCCATATCCCTTTATGAACACAGCATTTAAAGGATGAAGTACAGTCGAGCCAGTGTGCACACAGAAGGGATGACACCCAGCTTTGTCATTCAGTATGAATGAGGTTTGCTGAAGATTGACTAGACTAAGATTTAAATCGTGAACAATAAATAAAATTTAGGAAATATTTTGAAAGGACAGAGTGAAAGTATCAGTTATGTAATATTGAAATACACAGCAGGTAACAACTAATTATTTCTTGTTTAGATTTTATTTTCAGAAAATTATTGTTCTGATGAGTGTGCCAGATGATTCTTTTCAGCCTGATTGTTTCCAACAACTGAAACAAAGCAGCTAATTTTTGCAAAATAAAATATTTTTGACATTCTGGTAATTTCAAGCAGTCGTGTGAGCTTTATGGTTATGCAACCTTGCATTCTAATTTTTAAAGATTAAAAAAATCATTTAAAAAAGAACCCAACAGTGAAAGAACAAACAAGCCACAAGGAACAACTGAAAAAATTCTGATGATACTGAAAAGAGCAAGTTCAGGTACGGTTTACATGAAATATTCTGGCACTTCTTTGCTCTGGCCTCACGGTTGCTTTTGGTAATTTCTAAGTGGATCTTAAAACTCAGAGAATAACTCTTGTTCCTGGCATGATGATCATTCTTCTGTCCACCAAACAGTGACCATACATGTGACAAGTTGAACTCTTTTGGGGAGAAAACATGAAGGGAAACACTCTGTTTCTCTCCAGGTACCTGTTCCCTGAGCACAGAGAAATTTCATACCTGTGTCTCTCAGTTAGCAGAGGAGGTTTTGAGATCACTCATTGTTTACAGAATGGTGATTTGACCAGTGCTTCTCAGCCTGAGAGGCAAATGCTGGAGAAAGATTTGGAGTGGTTTATAAAATAATGAGAAGAATGAGAGAGATAAATAAGGAATGGTTCTCTGCTGCCCTGAGCTAAAGGACTTTGAATGAAACTAGCAAATGGCAGCATCAAACTACACGAAATAATTATTTCTTCATACAAGACAATGAAGTTCAAATTGCCAAGGCCCCGGGCCATGCCGTGGGACGCTCTGAATGCTGATTGCCTGGGTTCGAATTCTCACAGAGAACTCATGAAGAAAACAGCAGGAACAACAAAAAGCCAAATCACATTTGGAAGCTGTTAAACACAGAAACATTGCTTGTCACTTAGGAAAATCCCTCAGCTGTAAACTGCTAGAAGCAATTTTACTCCAGGAGAGTATCAGTTTGTAGTGGCCCTGCTCTTACACCCCTCCTGAGGCATCTGCTGTTGGTCACAGCTCAAACTGGGTCTAAAAGGGTCTTTAATCTGGTCCATTATAGGGAAAGTAATGTCCTTGTTCTAAGTAAGTGATGATACTGTATTTTGCAGAAAAAGCTCTGGTTCATCAGTAAAAGGACAGTGTTAAGTGAAGTTAAACATGTTTCTGACCACGTAACACGTTCAATGAAGGATTGGTGAACCAGCAGTCAGACCAATCAAAGCAGTGCTAAATTGCCTGATGCTACTGTAGAAACATCTCTTAACATAATGTCATGTGTTAATACGAGCTGGACATATCACATCACATAGTTACAAACACAGGAGAGGGAAAATTTTCTTATTTGTGACCTAGATTCCCTGTTATGTTTTTTTCTTTATGAAATAAGGCCCTGCTGAGAATGCTACTCTGTGTGTTAGTCTTCAGAAGCTAGAAATATTTATTAATCAGGTGTTTTCTCTTGTAAATACCCTGATGTCTAGTATTTACAGCTCATTTTAATTTATTAGTGTTAAATAATCTCATTGGGCAACTATAGGACTACATGAAAATACAAATAAGTAGTCAACAACTGTTATAACAAAAAGCGGTCAAGATTTTGGATGCCTGAAAGTCTGTCTAAAGCACAGTGAAGCAGTCTCTCTCATTACTGAGTTCTTTAAATTGAAATCGAAATCTTATGACAGCAGATTATTTTGGGGAATAGTAGGAGGGAAATAAGGAGGGAATAAAGGAAATTATTTATGTACTATAAAGCATGAATAAGTGTAAAATGTAGTAACCATATATCTATGACTGCAGAAATAAAACACACTTGGGTTTCAGAGGTTTGTAGGGCTTTGTGTACATCATGGTTAATGGCGACAAGAATACTACCAGAGTATTTAAAATGTTGCTTTCACTGTTATCAGTGTGCTGAGATAGCGATAGCACATATTATTGTTTTTTCACAATTATAGGAATTTGCAGAAGTCAGAATATGCAGAAAACAGAATAAAACTGAAGCACTTTCTCTTAGAGAAAAGAGGAAAGGACTTTCTCTTCAGTGTAGAACATGAAGCAGTTTGCCTGCATAGAAGCCAACAGCAGACAAAATTTGTAATGGAGACAGAGAGAAGAAGACACAGACCACATAAATATGCACAGCATGTTATTTTTATTCATTCCAAAGTCTGTAATTCAGAAAAGATTTTCAGCCTGTTTTTTTTTAATTTACCAAATAGACCCATTTCATACTCTTCTTCGTTCTTTACAAGACTAAAGGGCGAATGGTGATTTGCTCTTTTTGTTTTCTTTGTTTCTAACCAAGTCTTTGGTTAAGTGGTGTGCAGTTGGGAATATGAAAGTCTTACACTGCTGCAATTTTCACAGTAATCTTGCTCCAAAAAGTAGTTCAACTGGTAGTCACCCACATATATGTCTTGTACCCTTTGCTTTTTGAGTTAGTTAAGAATCTTGTTCTGTTTTCTCACTAATTAACTGATGGCTTCATTCTGCTTTAAACCTTTTTTTTCCTAATCTGCTTAAGCAGAAGACACTATATTGGCTATTTTTACTGTTTAAATCATGTCTGCATTTTGATATCAGGTTCATTTCTTTTGATAGACTGACATGGGACTTATGGATCATCAATACCAAGTTGGGACAACAACTGTGTTTTAAGGGAATGGGTTTTGCATAGTCTGACGTTCCCTTTCTTCTACATATTTTCTTCTCCCATTATCAAGTTGTCTTATCACCATCACCTCTGGTTTAGAATTGTTTAAATCTACTCCCAATTTACCACGACTCCTGCAAGGAGTCAAACATCAGAAGTGGAACAAGGTATCTTTCATTTTTTGTTACCCCGATACTCTGTTCAATGCTTTGCAGCATCACACATTGGATTAGTTCATGTCTTTTTACCCCACTCTGGAGATATGGAAAACCCAGTAGGCATATAATAATTTGTAATAATGTGTATTAACTTTTAATTCCTGATTCCTGGCCTATGAAGTTTGAATATATTTACAAAGTCTTTGTCCATGTGTGTTGTACAAACAATACATCCTAAATAGTCAGAAATAAATACTGACATTGTCTGTGGTGTAAAACATGCATTTACTAAAATCTAAATTTCCCAAAGTCCTACTAAAATTCCTTGGCAATCCTTTTGGAGAACTATTCTCTAACAAAGAAAGCAACATGAATTCCAGGAACAGTACTATCTAGCAAAGCTGAGTTGTGCTTTTTTTCCTGACTTCTACAACACAGACCTTTACAAAAGGTTTAATATAAAACCTTATGCTACCCACACTGTCAGGAAATATGTTTTCCCTTAGGTAGCATCCCACATCCCCGAAGAAAACATGTGGTCTATGACATACAATCCTTTAAGACCACATCACGTTGGCTTAAATTTATCGAGTGCAGCCTTAATTTAACTGTTTATATTTATAGGATACATGAATTTGTAACATAGTCCTATTACTTTGAAATTCTGAGTCTTGATTTCTAAAGCAACATCATTTAGAAATCTTTTAAGTGAGTAAGGTTGTTTCTTGCCAAACCAAGCAGCGGCTGCTTCCTTCATGGCATTCAGTGTGGACAGAGAACACCTCCACACTGTGCATTATCATCCTCTGTAGCTGCTCACAGCTGCAGAACAGCCCAATCTGAGAAGCCTGGCTTCACATAGACATCTTCCAACCCAGAATCTCTTCCACAGGGCCCAGTGATGACAAAGAAATTAAAAATAAAAACCAGAAGCAAAAAACAAGCAGTTGTGTGTTAGGATCTGGGGAGGGAAAAAACCCCAGCCAACCAATCAAACAGGAAGCCATTCATTGTCACTGGTGAAGACGGTTGTCCTTGCTAACAGCATCTGGCGTTGTAATTGAGTACCATAAAGTCTTCATGTGAGAAATGCTACTAGACTTTTCCTTTACAGTATTGTGAAAAAAAGTAGCAAACAGGAACTGGAAATGGTAATGCTTAATAATTTATTCACTCCCTTTTATCCAAATCATGTACAGAATGAACTGTAGCATTTCCTAATATTAGTGGCTCTTTTCTCACCCACTCTTTGGGGAATGACTGTTTTACCTTGGAGGACCATCACCCTCAGTTCATATTTCAAGTACTACATGAGTAGTGGGAAGTGGAAATATTATCAGTGGAACACACCAGACATAAGCAGATTTTAAGGATCCCGTTTTAGTAAAACTGCACATTCAGAACAGGAAGTGTTGCACTATTTCCTCAAAAGCTCTGCAGGCCAGGTAGGGAGCAGGTAGGAACTTTTCAGGGAAACAAAAAAAATCATGTATGACACAAAGTCTCACTGAATTAGAGTAAATTAACCAAAAAAATTTTTATCATCCTTAGAGTAGGGTAACACTGTTCACATCTCTCTCTGACCTGCTCATGTCCATCAGACTTTCATTGTTTTCACTCAAGAGCTGGATTTCCACTTCACATAGAGATATGTGCTGGGCACAGCCTTCCCTAAATATTACCCAGCTCACATCAGCACAAGGTAGTGGCTGGGCTTAGTCAGAAATCAGGAACACACAAAGATTGAAGGAGTTTTATCTAAGAAAAATTTTAACAGATGTAGAAAGAGCATTGCCTTTGTAACAAGTATTACATGAAGCATCATAAAATGTTACCCAGATGACTGAAAAATGGAAAAGTTGATGTGTTGTACTGTTCTCTGTTGTTCCACCCCTGGCATATGGGGGGGAAATATTTATTAGGTTTGCTAAAGGCTGTAGTCAAAACAGCCCTCTGGTTTGGCCTGCCTGTAGACATTGCCTACTACCCTGGATGTTCTCAAATGCTGTGTCAACAGCTCACAAACCTACATGGAGAATTATTTGTCTCTTTTATAAAAATTTTAAATTTTCCAAACAAGCTCATAATTTTTAATTCTTTGGCTATTTCCATTTTGTACCATGTACAAAGCAAAGCAGAATTTATCAGTTTAGACCAAAAAAATTTCTGTGGAGAAAGGGCTCTCCTTTGCAGATTCTACCTGTCCTGTTCACCTTCACTAACAAAGATGGAGTGATTTTGCATATTCTCTTTTCAGACTGAGACCACAACCAGGAATTTTGGCTTCAAATTACATTTAAACTGAAAAAAAAAAAAAAACCAAACCAAAAAAAACCCCACCCCAACCCTTTTGAAGTTTATTCTTTGATTGTTCGTCAAATTCATTTGCATCAGAACTTTCACTCTAGGTGCTGGAACAGAGTAAATGGTAAAATTAACAATTTAAACTGTTCAGAGACACAAAGCATTTCTTTCCTTTTTTTCTTTTTTTTTTTTTTAAGCAGAGCTTTGTCTTTTTTGACATAGTCCCTAGACTGGAGCTTTTTTTGTCTTCAAGAAGTCATAACAATATTATTGTGAGGCTCTATGGGGCATGTCCCACACTGCCTCGCTCCTGATTCAGCTCTCTTTCTCTGCATAAAGGCTGATGCTTTTTGGATTTTGACTGACTGAGTAGCTTGCTACTTAAAATCCATTTGGGCGTAAGGTTTCTCGATAGCAAAAGATGCACATCCGTGGTTGGATGTACATAGTAGGTCCAAAATTTCTGCTTCTATGCTCTCAAAGTCATAGAGGAAACACAAATGCTTTAGTGTATTAATACTTGCATAGATCTCCAGGGCCTGTTCTTTCATCTTTCCTACATCTTTTAAGACAGTTGCAAAGAAACTGGAACTGCTTTGTTCCAAAATGTAGAAAAAACTCTTAGTTCTCTAAATAACTCTTCAGTCATTTTTGGGGGATTCTGAGTAACTTTTTCTTGTTTCAGGACTCAGCATATAAGCCCTCAGAAATTGTGCTTTGCTAAGTTTTGCTGTTTATCCACCAAATCTGTTGCCTAACCTGGTCACATATTGTGTCCTAATAACACCCTGCATCTTTTATTTCAGTTCTCTTTAACTATTTTAAAAGCTATGGAGGAAAAAAAAGCCAAACCAACATAAATGTGTAATTGTATAAAGCACAGTTACAGAAGTGAACACAGTTTCTACACATGGTTAGAAAACGAATTAAATGTCTAAAAATATTTATGCTAAATTATACTTTATAGAAAGAATCAATTGTTTATGACATACACAAGCACAGTATTTCCACAATCATTGTCAATCCAGAAAGCAGGAGTCTTGATCCCTATAATTCCACTGAATCAAGAAAGTAATTTTGAACTTTGATCTTCTAATATATTAGTTACAATAATAAAAATGCCCTATTTTTATATTCGAGATAGGACATAAATCTAGAACATTATATTGCAAATTCTAACCCTTTTGGTTATTTTAATAGGTTCTGGGGAAAGGGGTAGGAGTTCTTCTGGGTATCAGTGACTTAAAAAGAATAACCTATAGTTAAAAAAAACCCAAATCTAACCACAAACAAGCCCCAAAGTGAGTCATTCTGAAGCTGAAGCACACAAAACTTACTTTATTTATAACATGTATTTATTGATCATTATAATATTGAAAGTTACTGACAGTTTATGTGTTTTCTAGAAATAAGAAGCCAACTATTCATTTTTTCCCAGGCTTTTACAGATCTCATTGCTATCTAATCTAGTGTCCACAAACCCACTGTAAACACAGACTGATGGAAAGTAAACACTTAAAGCCTCGTATCAGATAAACAGAACACTGAAGATTCAAATTTTTTTCTACATAAGTTTTTCCCAACTTAATTTACAGAAAATTTTCCATATGTATCAACTTTCATGGGACTTTATAATCTTTGCATTGTTTTCTTTGATGAAGTCTAGAGTTTTGCTGTTTATACAGAGGCTTTGACCATACTTTCAGTAGATGGGAATTTGGAAAGTAAAGGAGATGCTGTGTACAATAACAAAATGTATATTATTTAATACAGAGATCAACAAGAAAATATTTTTTACTTCTTCCAGAAAAGGAAATCTTTTAAGACCTATGTTTTAACTTTAGTGAGAGCTTTTGTATGATTTTTGTAAAATTTTCATGCTTCTCTGATAATAAGACTTCCAAAAAAGAGAGGAACATTATCGGGAACTTTTGTAGACATGCAGGAAGAATTGTGTCTAAACATTGCTCTTTTGCTTAATCTCACAGAAGTTAGGGAAAAAAAGCCCAGAAAGTGTTTTTTAATGACTTAAGTAAAGATACTAAAAGGGCATTTGATAGATAACACTGTAGAGGAAGATGGTGAAATGTTTTGCAAGAAAAACAATGTTTGGCCAGTTGAAGATTATAGTATTAGGGAAAACCAAAGTGATGAAGTGTGAAACCAAAAATGAGGAGTTATGACCAACTTTATGTCCAGACACTTCTATGGGTGTTTTAGGAAAAAATTAATTTTTAAGCATAGTAAAAAGAATAATAATTTTATGTATGCCAACACAGGCAGAAGCTAATTTTGCAGAGGCAATCTAAGTATCTAGTACCTGGATTTTTTAACTGGCTTGGAAAGTTCAGTCAGCAATAGTCTGAAATTTTCTAATTAGGAAACACCAGGGATATTTTTATTGAAAAAGTCACAGAAAATGGTACATTAGTAGTATGCTTTAAAAAAATTAGTTATATTTCTCCCTGAGTTATCTGAATAGAAAATACAAAATAGAAATGTTGAAGATGGAAATAAAAGTTCAGGACAGTGATCAGGACAGAGTTGTAAAACTCAGTCCAAAGGGGAAAAGGCAGATGTAGCCAGGACAAGGGAACTGCAATCCAAACATTCCAAAGAAATGTGTGACGGCTTTTGCAAACACTCCCCTACATAATTAGTACTTCATTTTGTGTGTTCTGATCATCAGAGGGATTTTCAAACAGAAGAATTCAAAGACATTCGACCCTGATGCAAATTCCTAACCTGCTTTCACCCTGATTTTACTCAGGCACTCAGTAACTATTCAATCAAGGTTTTCAGATAAACTAGTGTCCATTTATTGCATAACATGAAGGTTTCTCCATGTTACTGCATATGCACGTCTGCAGCCCCAAAAATACCAGTTTATCCAAGCGGAGTAGAATAATTCTGCTCCTCATAAATTGATGAATAAATATTGAAAAAGCTGCACACCCTAGAAAAGAAATGTCCAGGCTTTTTTTCAGTCAACACATTGGCCGTAAATTTTCAAGAAACATTCAAGCAGCTTTTAAACAAACATGTCCTTCAGGAAGATCATATGCCAGAGATGCCAGAAATCTGCTTATATGGGTGGATTGATGAAAGGTTAGCAGACAGATCGATACCTCTCTGCTTCTGCTGCAGCAATGTCTAAAGTAACTGGCTGGTCACTTTGTGGGTGGTTCTTGTGCTTTTCAGATTCTCAGCTGAATAGTTGTGACTCTGTCCAGGCCCTGTCCTTCCCAAAGTACACAGAGACTGGGGAAAGGATAACTAACAACTGTGAAAATAACTTGAATATCCAAATATGCTTTCCAAGGCAGTCATCTCATGAGGCAGAACAAACCTTTGAAAAGCAAGGACAGTTTATAATAAAATATAAAACCCATATTTTTATATATATATATAAATATATATAATATATATATGTTATGTATAAAAAGATTTTTAAAAAACAGAAAGGAGAGGTACACATCAAAGTAGTTACATTTTTAAAAAACAAATTGTTTGTGTCATTGGGATAAACAGAAGGGGAATTTATGCTTTCAGATAAGGAATTATAGGTTCAGACAGATCCATCAAAAGCAATTAAGAAAAAGACTTGGTCCAAGAGAACATGCTAAAACCATAAAATCTACAGAAAACTATAATTGTTATTGTCCTATTGATTAAGAAATTAAGTCAATTTTCTGATACTCCAACACGTAAATTTATCATTCTAAAAATTGATATTATTAAAAACTACATCTGATTTTCAAGGTTTTTTTTTATTAAGATAATTTTTGAAAGCTCAAAATTTGTGCATCCCAAAGCTTCTGTATGCACTAAGCTGCAAAGGGTAAAGCACCATGAAGTGTTTTTGTGGTAGGGTTATCTCGTTCCAGAGTGGGATCTGGAGCACAAACGGGTCAGTCCTTATATTAACTTATTTCAGACGTTGTTCATTTTATTTCTTCATTTGCCAGAATGTCTTGACTCTGATTCAGCTCAATGGGTGGAGGTTGTCACGTGTAAAGAAAATATGCTGTGTTGTTGTTGCTGGCTTTGCCTCATGGGTTTGGAGGCAGCAGACAGCAGCAGAGCTCTTCCTTCTCGCTCCCACAGAGGCACTCCCAGAGCAGGAAGACTCCAGGAGGGCTGGCAGGGCTGAGATATCAGCCTTCCTACATGTCTGCTCTGTCCTCATGTGATCTGATGCTCTAGTTTTGTTCCATTCACAGAGTCCATGGCTCAAATATCAGCCTCTTGCCTCCATAACTGCTCGGTCTGGTTCCCACCAAAACCCAAGGGTCTCGTAGTCCCCAAATCCCTTTTCCTGGTCACTCCAGCAATGCCCATCCTACATACCTTGATAGTTCGCTCCTTGAATAGCTGACACTCTGGAAGTTTCTGCAGTTACCTGTTTTGACAGATGATTGCTTTGTGTTTGAAGGGAGAGCAAAAAGGTAGAACTGCCAAGTTAACTCAGCAGAGGCTAGATGGTAACTCACAGTAGACAAACATGCCTTCATGGAATAGAGCTGGCTGAAGATAAAGATCACTAGCTAAAATATACAAAATATTTGTATTAATGTGCAAACATATCGCATGTGAAAGGAACAATTTGCAGTACTTATTTTATGGCCTCGCATACGTGAAGACCATTTTACAGCACATCTGGATTAAAAATTATGAAGGGTCTTTCAAAACACAAATATATTTTGTATCTGAAATTAACACTAAAAACGTGAGAATTTAGTAGTTAATTTGAATTTGACCTAATTGTCAAAGCAAAAGGCAAAGAAGAAATACTCTAAGCTCTTTGAGGCAAACTTTTCTGTTCATGCTACAAATGTGCTTGCAGTGAAATACCAGCACAGAAGGAAGCACCGCTTCAGATGTCCTTAAATTTTTATCTTGTTAGGTAGTTTAAAAAAAAAAAAAAATTATTGGTGTGATGACTGTGAAGCTCTGAAATGTCAAAAGAGCAAGCAGCCTCTAGTTCTTGATTCCCTCAAGATGGCTGAGAGACTGCAGGGTCAGCCAAGCAGTGACTTGTTGATGTGGAGTGTCTTGCTCGTTACTTGCTGTCTGTCTGTGTGGTTGTTTTACAGCTCTGTGGGGACAGGGGTGAGGGGTTGGCAGAGCAGGTTCTTCAACTGTCACAGGTCGGAATAATTCATTGGAAGTCTCATTGTTGGGGTTTTTCCTTTTGTCCAACTTGACCCCGGATGTTCCTGGTGCTCCTTGTTGATCAGATGATGTGCAATTGAAATGAGAACTAGATCAGGAGCTCCAAAAAAGAAATGCAGTAAGTGAAAATGGCAGGTATACACACTGTCTAAATGCTGTTGGGAACCTTGTCTTTTAGAGGTGGCCACAGATTCCTGTGGAAATCAGGGTCCTATTTCTACCTCATAGTAGATGCTCTCGCCAGACAAATTGATAGTATTTTTTTAAAAAAATCTTCTTTTTTTTTTGTGCTCGTCAAAGCACGGTTTGTATGGATTTGATCCTGGATTCCCAAGGAGATCAAGCCACCCTAGATACTATAAGCGTAACTTTTGGGAAATCAAAAGTGCTTCAACGATAGAGCATGGAAAGTCTCTTTGTATTGACACGACAGGGTTGTGATGTTTACACTGTGCTTGACGTGTTCAGGTCTCTGACTTATGTGTTAATCAGCTCATTGAAAAGGATACACTGCATTTAAAACTTACAGAACACAGTGTCTTCTCATTTTCTCCTGTATCCAAAATTGCTTCCCACAACCATTCCTGAAATGCTAGGAATAACTTTATGGTGCAAATATTTCTGTCATGTGCCATTTTTGCCTGACATTTCCACAGAAGCAGAAAATAGAGAAAGATCCTTGCATGTTTGTGCTTGCTTTCCACTATTCAACTAATCGAAAAGACCTTGTTGTGTCTATAAATGTATTTCATATCTACTTTAACACTGGTATAATGAGCATCTCTGTGTTTTGAATTTCTGATTCATTTTAAACAGAATCTTCAAAGTTTCCTTTCAGCTTGAAACCTATCAGAATATCAGACTTCAATATCAGTTCCAGAAAGAACCAGATTCAGAATTTCTGGGAAGGATTAATAGCTATTTTTCGCTTTTGAGAGGTCATTAGCTCTGCATGAATAGACTAAAGATTCCTTGCCCATTGTATTCCAAAATAGCCAATGTACTAGGTCCAAAGGAAAACTAGTGCACATTGTTAGATTGATAACATTATAAGTTATTCAAGGTCAAATTCTTTGAATTCTTTTGGTTTGAAATATTTTTTACTCTTTGCTTAGCAGAAGTTTTAATCCACCCTACTTTTGTATTTTCACAATTACCACATTAGAAGTCTCTTATGAATATTAAAGTATTGCTGTTGACAGCTTTGTAGCTTTTCAAAGATACTGATGAAATGAACTTTCCTAACGGTCATTTGTATGAAAACAGTATTTCAAAAAGGGTTTAAAATGAGCTCTGAAAAGACATCGCATCCTAACTCTGAAAAGGTTTTTAAAAAAATTAATAGAGGGAGACTCCGTTCCCCCTACTCCTCCCATGCTTGCATATAGGAAATGTTTGATTTACATACATGTTATTTTTTCACCTGCATGAGATTTTATTTACAGGTTAACAAAAAAAGAATGTGACCAAAATCCATGGTCAAAATTTTGTCTGCTGTCTGTTCATCTTCATTAGAAAGCTGCTTTCAGGTAAAATCAATAAATACTCTGATCACTAAAATGATGGTACCGTAAGTTGCACTTAACATGCACACACCTTGTCCTACAGGGCACAGCTAAGCGAGCTTGTTCATATTTTCATTTATCTCAGGGTTCTGGTCAATATGATAAATAACGTTTGAATGCTCCAACTCCACTTGCAGAGTCATCTTCAGATCATATGTTGCTTCATACAGCTTGTCATCTTACTGGACGTCAGGTTCTCTGGGGGCTGGGTAGCTACCTCAGCACAAACAAAATAATGCTGTAACTAGTGTTTTATTTGTCTCATATCATCTGCACTAAGGGGTAGGTACACTTAGGCTTTACTGTGACATAAGTTGTGAGATTTTATTTTAAATGGGAGGTACTGACACTCAAAACTTCTTCTTGATAACATCACCAGGTATCAGATTTTAGTTTTTACATCATAACTGCTACAAATTCTTACCAAATATGTCATGAAACATCTGTTCTCTTGATGTTTCTTGAGGATGCTCAGAGAGGCTTTCTCTTCCCAGCCCCCAGGCCCCAGGGCCAGGGGCTTTGCCACTTGGCTGTGCACATGGAGGGTGTGCAAGGGAAAGCTGCAAGGCTCTTTAAAACAAAAGGGTCTTTTATTCTGTTTTGCAATGTGGAACTGAGTTAATATTCTTGCCAGTATTTTTTTTTCATCATTAATAACCTCTAGGGCACTTGTTTTGTATCACACCCAGGCAAATGTGGGTGCACACAGCTGCAGAAGGCCACTATAAAACTTTGCCTTGAGGGTCCCCCCAGGCTAAGAAGCAATAGAGCAGTCATTGATAGAAAGCATCAATGCAATCAAGCAAGATCCTTCTTTTTGTTTCCCTAAAGCAGCGATCTTGAATCATGAAAGCGGAAGGAATTCCGTTTCCTGAGAAGAACAGGCTGGGGGTGAAAAACCACTCACCATTTGTATTGAAATTTTTTCTATCAGTTAGTGAAATCAGTTAGTTTGTTGATATATTTTGCATTGCAAATGCCTGATTTAGCTTGGAACATGAACATGAACAGCAGTACACTTCTCTGTAGATTGTACTCACGCACATTTTTAGAAATGTTAACCATTATAAGGATGTTAATTAAATTAATCCTCAGAAGTTTGTTCTACACTGCGAGTGTATTTAATAAATGCCTTTTTGTTTTCTTCAGAAATTCAGCCTAATGTATAGATCTGAATCTGGGGACCTGCACTATCTGGACATTGGTAGAGGACCAATGAATATGCAGCATAAAGCTTTAAAATGTTTTACTGTTTCACTCTCTGGTGGCACAACTCTGTTTCCAAATGTACCACGAGTTTGATGGTAATGCCTGTGATATTTCTGAGGAATAATGGTAAGTGTCATTTGGCTGGTGAGGATCAAGTCTGAAGTACGTGGCAACCTCCATAAACTGTAATTCACAAAATATGACACTGGATCAGGACCATGTTCCTGCTCGTACCTTTATTTCATGTTTTTAGAAATTATTCCCTCTTCTTTATGCTGTAATTTCCTATTTGATTAAATCAAGGATGGCACTCAGTAAAGTTCTCAGAGATCTAGAGATGGTAAATATGTGAAGTAATTAGTCATTTTGAAATTTTATTGCTCTTCCAAAGGAAAATCTTTCCTCCCCTTTCTAAGTAGTTAAAATTGTCATGGATGATACCTTGGGAGCTGGAAATCTCATGGTATGAAGTGGTTTTCTTCAAAATGGCAAACATAAGGAGGCACAGTAAGGCAGCTTATGGGAAAGATAGTACAATAACAACACTGACCTCCTGGCCTTTATAAATTAGGAAGTGCATTTTCTAAATCAAAACCATCACCAGAAACTCTGGGAATGGAAACAGGCTTAATTCTCTGTTGTACAAAGAACCAGAGATTTCCGTAACAGCAGGTCAGACTTTCAGTCCTGTGTACTTGTCCACTTGGTTCCGTGCATTCCTGAGAGCTCTGTGCCCTGTTGGTCTTGGGAACAAGCAGAAGCCAGCGGGGGAGATGTGGGGTGGGTGGTAGGGGATTGGCACTCTTTCCATGCCAGGGAGTTGCAGAGTTTCCCAGGAGAGGTGGAATTTGAATAGCCTTCGGTTCCCACCAGGGGATCTCTTTGCAACTGAGACTCTCCTGTTGGATCCCAAAATATAATATTTGCAGAGAGAGATTTGAGTGGTCTTTGCAAAAGACCATGGGCTACACAAGCTGGCAAAACTCCTCTTCACTGACCTCATCCCTGTGGATTCTTCGTCCCTTCTTCAGCAGGATGTGAAGAGACTCCTTGCATGATATTATCACATGCCCTGCCCAAGCCAGAGTCCAAACCCTGATCTCATCAGGCCTGTGCAGAAGACCTATTGTACCTTATTTCTCCCTTTGTGTTCCCTGAATCTGTGCATTCTGTAGATCTGAATACCTGTTTCCCCCCATAAAATCCCCTAGGATAAAGTGGGTTTTTCCCCATGAGGTAATTGTTAAGACCCCAAAAATTCGTTAATCTGCGTTTTTCCCTTATGTCATCCCCTGAAACCCCCTGTTTGTAATAAATCGTAATAGTTATAACCCCCTATTGAATATGTAGACCCTAAACTCTTTAAATATGAACTTGTAAGTCCAATAAAGCGTTCCAGCTCCTTGTCTCCCTGGGATCATCTTAGCTTTATTGACCTCTGCACTCTCCTCTCCTGTAATGCCAACTGGATGGGCTGAATGCTGCCACTGCAGCAAAGATCAGGAAAGAGTGACCAATTTCAGACCTCCAATCTTGGAATAAATACTAACCAGGCAGAGTGGCATTCAACTGAGAGATTCTTTCCACTGCTGCTGCTTCTAATTTTTTGCATGCAAGATTTCTTCAATGGTGTGGGTTTTGGAGCTTGACTGATCTCTAGCACTTTGGTGGAATATCTCTTTGGGGATGGGGAGTTCAGCCAGGCTGGGAAGGTCGGGTTGCACGTGTCTTTATTTATGGCATGCTCTTAATTCTTTGCTCTCAAAATCATGGCTATGATACTCTTCTGTAATCATAACACTCACCATATAGTCTTGTTTTTCAGTGTAATCATACAAGGCCATTCACTGTTCTGCCATTTGAGAAAAAGATGTTTATACCATTCAAATATGGATTTATTTAAATGTAGTGGACCCTTTTCTGAATTTTCCGTGCATGTAAAAAATGATGTGCTGAGAAAAACATGTTCTTCTATTAAGGAATAAGAAGAATTTCACACCTCAAAGCTGATTATTAAAACAAAAAAAAATTATGTTGTTCCAACAAAAAAAAATATATTTCTCCTATTATATTTATTTCTAAATTTCCATCACATGCAATTGTTAGGAAGGGAGATAGAAAGCATCCCTTATCTTTAGGAAACAAAGAGTAAATGGATCTCGAATGAGGCATAACAATTTCTTGATTCACAGAATAGTTTGACTCCAATTCATTTGCATATGTGTTTCAACTAAAAATATGAAAATAATTGTTATTACCACTCTTCATGCCACAGAGTTTACAGGGATGAAAATGAATGAATGTGTGGTATTTTCATTTGGTTTTCCAGATGACTCCTCCTAACTATTTTACTTGGTCTCCAGAGTCTACCACAACTTGGTTGTTACTACTTTGGGGTGGTTTTGTGGCATCTTTTCACTCAGAGTATCTAACAAAACTTTCCCACACTTGCCTATGATAGCCCAAACAGTTCTTACTGACATACAGTTGATCTGTTTGAAGTAGGGTTTTCTTTTCCGTAATATTAAAATAAAACCTACAAGCCCATATAGAGCTCAGCCATAAAATTAGTTCACATTAGCAGTAAGCTACATAACTCTTTATTTTTTTTTAATATCCTTTTTATATACCATTATACTGCATGTTGTTAGTACAGACCTTTAGAGTCTTAAATACCAGGTGGTGGTTTTATGTTGTTAGGACAGGATTCATCTCGAAAGGAAAGGTACTTTTAAAACTGCCTATGAAAAGTGGAATGGATCAACCCATGTATCTAAATTAGGGTCCCAAGTTGTTTCTCTGTGTAGAACATTGGACAGATGAATTTATAAGTCCGGCCACTTTCCCACAGCAGATGTATGATGAGCTCTATGACAATGTGCTGGACTTAACAGAAGAGAAAAGAATGTGACGAGGTCACGGATCAGAAAAAAACCCCCATAAAATAGAAGTTGAGAGAATCCTCACAGTCAGCTCTCCAGGCCACCCACCCTCCAGCGTGAGCATCATCAGGGCTGGCCCCAGCGTGGTACACTTTCCCTCTTTCCAGAAAAGCAGCTGGATGCTGTTTCTCCATTCTAGGAAATCAGTGTGCTCTTTGGGACACGTGGAGCACTCACAGTCCAGAAGACAACGTCATACCTACCTCGGACTGTCGGCCAGTGAGAACTGGTCTGACTCTATTCCTGATGACCACTACATCATGTTTTTTTTCAGACTGGGATTTCATTTTTAGTGGAAGACTCTTGTATTGCAACGTTCTCTGACCTACTTGCACATTTCCAGTGGCTTCATTTAGAACAGGGGTTTGGGTTTTTTTCCAAAATTCAATTGGTTTGCCTTGGTAATTTTTTTTTTGCTTCCCAGCACATTAATACTGAACAGATCAAGAGTTAAAACATTTAATCCTGTGTCCTTCTGTTTTCTGTTTTTTCTAAAGGATGAGTCATGAGTATGGACGGCCTTTTGTTATTCTTTAGTAAACTCAAACAAGAATATTTATTCCCTAAAAAGAATAAATTGCCAAACAGAAAAATTTGAAACAGTGATTTTTAAAAGGGCTTGGCTGTATCTTATAGTTGTTGTTCTTTTTTATTACTATTATTATTTTTAAAAGACCAAAAAAAAAAAAAGAAAAGTGTTCAATTAACGTGCTGGATTGCCCATGTTGAAACCTAGAACCTGGAACCTTTTGATGCTGAGGTGCCATATGAACCAACAGCTAAAGTACAATATACTTGAGCTCTTCTGGGAACTACATGTACTGCCTGGAGCCACAATGGTTTGAGCAGAGCAAAGAGTGGCTCATTTGCATAGTGCACCTACACTTGCTACACCAAGCCCAAGGTAGAAAAGACATCCTACTTTTTACAGTAATTCATCCTCAGGCTGCTCTTCTGATGAATTTAACATCATTTTGCTACTTAGAGATATAGAAGAACAGATTTTGTGAATCACAAACTCACAAATGCACAGTCAGGTTTACTCTTAAATTTATAAATATTTTCCACTATTTTATATTATTTTGGTGTGCAACAGTCACAAGCTGCAGAGCACAAAAGCCATTACAAGTGGATCTCCTGCCAGAAAGTCTTGCAGCTCTTTCATTAAGTATTTCCTTAGGTGTATAGGACTGTAGTATTTCTTTAAAAAGTGAGTGTCTGCTCTTTTTTTTCAATTTTACAGTGGAAATCTGGATTGGAGACAAGAAGAAAGGGTTCTTTGCAAAAAGATTTTGACACCTCGGTGAAAAGGAGGAGCATCCTCAGAAGGCATTGAGCCAGTGCTCTGAATTAAGGATTCCATCACTGGCAGCAGGAGTGGGTGCGTGTTCAGTACAGAAAAGCCGCGCCCTGGCCACAGATTTTGAATTCCCCAGCTTTCAGTACACCCAAAGGTCATTAAACTCCTTTGGCTGGTGTCCCTCCTGCTGTGAAGAGAAAATGCTGTGGGTGCTGTCTGCTTCACCCCTGTGCAGTCATAATGTTGGCTCTGCCTTTAGAGCCTTCACAGCTGTGCTGTAACACAGTTAGTTCCCAACATGACTCAGATGAAGGATTTTATTTAATCTGCACAGGACTTTGGAAAAAAAAAAAAAAAGAGGATTTTCATTTGTGGAAACCTTGAGGATGTCCAAAGCTGAAAAAAGGGCACATGCAAACAAGAGGCTGGATATCAAAAGCTGATTTCCCATTTTCTTAGGATATAAGTTCAGTGAAAATGGAAAAATGGGAGAAGAATGAAACCATTTCATTGACTTGGCTACCTTAATTCCTGCAATTGTCTGTTAAAGCAACAGTCATAATTTGCATTGCTTCTGGCTCACAAACAGGAACAGTTAAAGAATTGCATGGGGTTTTGGTTGTTTGTTTTATTTTCTGGCTCTAAATTCATGGAATCATAGAATCAGCTGGGTTGGAAAGGACCTTCAAGATCATCAAGTCCAACCCTTGATCCACTACCACCATGTTTTCTAGACCATGGCACTAAGTGCCACATCCAGCCACATTCAGCTTTTCTTTTAGGTTCTTTCCCCCACTGTACCTTCTGTCACTATTTGCACCATTTGCAGTGCTTTATTTCTGTGAAACTATACATTCCTTTTAAAATCTGGAGGTTCTTTAGTATCACTAAAATCCACACTGAACAAAAAATAAATGTCTTGTTCCTGACATAGGGGTGACTACAACGACAAAATCTGAAGATTCTTTGTTCAGATTAAGCTCTCTTGGAAACACAGGAGAGCTGCCAGCTGGTTCTACACGCCAGAACATCGGAACTTTTAAAGCAACCCTTGTATTATTTGCATAAGGACTGACATTTTAGGAAACTGGACCTGAGGTCACCTGATAAATATGCAAGAATATGTCTCTCATTTGTCCTTCTGAAGCAGAATGCCACTAACCACAAGACTCAAACAGGCACAAGGAACCCCAGGTTGCAGGAGCAGCATGAATATTCCAATCATCTGATGTAGAGATTAGTCTATAGGTTTGAGCTGCACATGGTAGAGATCCTCTTTCATGGTATCTACAGTAGAGCACAAATGTGTTCCATATCTTTTACAAGTAATTATTCCAAATCCCTTCATAAAAATGCTCCGATTTACAATGCTCCAATTTAAAAATGCTCCAAAGTACAATGAGTACTTTTTCCAGTTTGGTCCAGATGCTAAGACATTGCATGCCCAGGAAGCTAAGCATTAACCAAGAGTTACTTACTAAATAATCTAAAGCTACCTTCAAGACACAAGAGTCAAGAGAGTTGGGTTTCTAGGGGTACTGTTTCTGTGCAGAGGATGTGAAAAGGAAGCCTTTGTTCATAAAGTGTCCATGGATGTTCAAGGAAAGTGGACGTGCAGGCCATATAATTAAAAGAAAGTGGGGAATGCCAGTCAAAAGTAATTGACTCATGACAGCAAATGGAAATTTTTGCAGTGTTTTACACCAGAATTATAAAATCAATTCACAACCACTGTTAGGGGAAGGTAGCACTAATGAGAAGTTCCATTGTAGCTGAGCACTGCTATGTGTCATGTATTGAACCACAGCAAATGTACTGCCCAAGGAAGATAAGGTCCACACGTTACTGGTTTTTATGGGATGTAATCATTGAGTGATATGGGTTGTGCCTCAGGATTCATTTCTGTACAAACTCAAGCACACATGTTGATATTCCAATGCCTATGGCAAATAGTAGGTGTTGTGGATAAATTTGGGTTCATAATCTAGATATAGCCTAGAATATAATATACAAGGTGCACAACCCAAAACTGTTCTTAGAATTTAAATTTTACTCAAACAGTCAATTGAAGGCAAACATTAGTGAGAATAAGGGAGTCACCAAGAGTGGGGGGTTTTTTTGAAAGGTTAAACTTAAGAAATGTAGAGAAATGTGTATTGTGATCAAATGGGCTGAAAAATTTGCAGAACTCAAGAAGAAAGTGGCTTTAAGTCAAAGACCATGAATTAATTTATCTTCTTTTTTTCCTTAAATGCGAACACTTATCACATAGCATTCGTATATTTCATGAAAACTAAACAATTACTGTGACAAACATTGAGACATTATTACAGAAAATTGAAACTCACCTACATATGACTTTGACAAACCATTAATTTAGTTTAATTTTCATTCCATAGCTGAGAATGCTTGTATCCAGTGTTTGATCTGCTTGTGCATTTCTATTGAAGAGTGACAAAGAAATAAATCTAGGATTTATCTTGAATTTATCTCTTGTTGTTTTATTTTATGTCCTGAGCATAACTCCTCCAAAAGAGGAGAGAACTTTATAGGTCGGTGCATAAAAATTTGAAGTATATTCAACAGAAAGCATTTATCTTTGTTCATTGTAGTTATCTGAACGTTACAAACCAAATAACCTAATCTGTTCAGTGATATGATACTGGATATGAAAACCCAAAGCTGCAGGAAATACTTCTGCCATTGCAACACAGACAGCGTGGAATATTGGAAGGTACTTAATTCATGAAAGAAAATGATGTGTAATTCCTTTGAAATATATCAAGCCATTCATACCTGAGAAGTATTTAAGACACAGAAGAAACTCTCAGCATATGTTGATAGTGACATTGAATTAGTTAAGATCTTTTCATACTTGCTTCAACCTCTTCCACCTCAAGCGACCCCAACAGAAGCGCATTTTTCAGTTTAAGTGCAAATATATTTCAGATTAATAGGTTTTGAAATGAAACCCAATATATATTAGATTAAAAGTTAACCTCAGGCTGCTCTTGTTTTGTGATGCATGCAGAGATATGGGTCCCTTTTTTTTTGGATGACTGTTCATGGTGCTCAGGAATTATTGATAGGAGGGATGGTTGGTTCCTGGGTCACTGTAATCTGAGCAACACTTCAGAATAAATGAACGAACACCTCTACAGTTAATGACCTGGATCATGTTGATCGTTTGAGAGCAGTAATTAGTTTGGTCCTTGTTTTAGCAGAGATGTCCACTGTGACAGAGTTCTGCATTCACTTTGAAGTATCCCAAACTTGTACTTAAAGCTACACTGCCAGCAAAACTACATTCATAACAAAACCTGCTTAAGCCATTTGATTTGGAAAATAAGTTTGTGGGCTGTGATCTTATTCTCAGTAAAGTTTTGCATGGAGCAAAGGAAGGACTAGGTTTAAAAGGGATTAGTCTCAAGATTTTTTATTTTTTTCTCTCAGCCATACCTTCTTGTTCGAGAAGCTAACAGACAAGGAAAAGGTGGTACTTGTTCTGCATTCCTTCCAAATGTTGTAATGACAGCATCAAACTGAACGATTTGAAAAGTTTTACTTTGAGAAATTAGTTCTTCTGATTTGGAATCTTGATCTTTTTATAATTTTTTTTTTTTGATGTTTACTTTCTCCCTAAATCACACAAAATCCTATTGGGAGATGGAAATGGTGACAAAAGTACTGGAACAGAAGTGTTGTGATTTTCAGTTCTTCCTTTCATTAACTCTGATTGCTCATCATCATAAACATCCAGGTTTGCTCCTCCACTTCTGGGATCCTTTCAGTTCGTGCAACCACACCAGGTATTTACCTTTTACCTTTGCAAGGGAGCACTAACAATTAAAAATCCTCTTTGAGTTGTACCCACTGACTCCTAATTAACACGAAAAAGTGCTTTGCCCCAGAGGCTTTACCACAGGACTTTTTTTTCCACATGCATATATCTCATATGCAGCACACACTAACTATCCAGACACAGTGTCAGCGTGCGTTTCATATACACACACAAAAGTTCCAGATGTGCTGTGTATCTTGTTTAGTTGACTTTATTCTTCTGTAAAGCCAAGAGAAATATTAATCATTCATTTACTGTTAGGGGATGGGTCTTCTTCTCATGTTTCAGTAAAGGGGGTGGAAAAGTAAAGTAAGCCAATTTTTTTCCTATTTAAGGCCAAAGCTGGGGAATGCTTGTGGCTGAGTTCTGTACATGGCCCGGTGCTGGAAGGGCAGGGAACAACCGATGTTGCTATTTTGAATAGATTTTTTTCTTCCCCCCCATTTTTTTTTTTTTTGCACAGAGAGTCTCATGTCTAATATTTAGGCATGATGAGCTCTGTGCAAAAAGTAACTTTGCTCATTCTTGCCGTGTTTCAACCCTCAGTTATTTTGGCACAACAAGTTGGTGAGTAATTCAAGCTTCTTATGCTTTTATTTTTCATTTTTACCAATAATTTTAGTAGCTTGTAAGAAATGTGCATTCACGAATCTCACCGGAACACTTTTCCTTCACTAGTTCAGCAGTCAGATATTTCTTGGTGAAGATGAAAGTTGCAGGGGTCTGCATTTTCATCCCAAAGTTTTCTCTTTGCTTTGCTTTCTTTACAGTTAGAAGCACTGTACAGTGTTGTCTGCCTTGGCTGCATTTGTTCTTGTTCTTACTTGTTTTCCTACTACAGACACCGGAGAGATTTTAAGCTATTTCTTTTAACTCTTGGAATGACATTTCAGCTGTTAGCTCTGTGCTGCCTGGAAATTTTTTGTCACAAGCTGTAAGTCTTTGCTTCCAACTATTTTGTTTGAACTTCTCCTTTGTACTTGTTTGTTTTCCACTGGCAGCAAGGGGGTTTCTTTAAACAATTTGAGTGCAAAAAAAAAGCCTTTAAATTCTAACCAGTTTTCATGAAGGAGCTTTTAAGATTGATATATGAAAATATGTCAGCTTACAGGATTTTTACTTTGGCATAAAACAGGAAAATTAATTCTCTCATCTGCAATAGTTTGAATTGGGCATCTGCAGGCTGTTTCAGTCCCTCACGAGACTGATTAGCAGCTGATGGTATTTGGAAGTCCATGCAAGTATGTGTGTGCATGTTTTCAGAGAGCGAGAACACCAAAATTCTAACTCAACATGGAATTTAGAGGGGGGAAAACTACATTGTATACAATAATTCAACTTAGAGTGAAGATAAGTGTGGTATGAGTATTTAAGTTAAACAGATGACATTCCACAAGTTCATCTGACCTTTTTTGGATGTGCTCTGTTCCTGCTTGCCAGACATTGTAAACCAGGCTGTCTTAAAATGAAACTTATTTTTCTTTCATGAAAATATGAGAGATTGGCAATGTATTTATTCCTGCATGGAGGCAATGAATAACCTTACAAATAACTCAATAAGCAGCAGCCAAAGAAACTGTAGTGCTGCAAAGGAGAGCCAAATGCCTCTAAAACCACACCCTGCACTACTCTGTATGACACAAATCAGGAACACGATTGCTTTAGC
Organism: Corapipo altera; assembly: GCF_003945725.1. Classification (NCBI taxonomy): domain Eukaryota; kingdom Metazoa; phylum Chordata; class Aves; order Passeriformes; family Pipridae; genus Corapipo; species Corapipo altera. Next base: position 482,336 of record NW_020884987.1, read on the forward strand.
CACTTCATGGCAAATCCTTCTGCCTCATCATACCTGTAAAGGCACCTCCTCTGCCGAGGGGGTGACTGTGAGTCCACCAGAAGGCATTGGAGCAGCCAGAGCTCAGGAGGATCCTGCCTGAGCAAATCAGGCAACACCCTCTGCAACAGCAGCGTGCCCAGACACCAGCCTCCTCTCCAAGCACAGACACAAGCTAAGCTTAAGTATCTTTAAAAAAAAACAACAAAAAAACCCAACAAAACAATGCATATAAAGATGTTCTGTAAAGAGCAAACATAATTTACTGTGAACTGAGGCTTTTCTGTTTCTGCTTGGCCAGTACATAAACTCTCTCTCCAATAATGTTCAGTGAAGATTATAAAATTCGGTGAAGATTGTAGAATTTGAGCAACTATATACTGTGACTTTGCTTACAGCAGCAGATAATATATATATTGTGTGTATTTAACATGCATTATGTGTACTTTTATATAACTATCTTCAGAGGGATAAGGACTAAGGGACGATCCGATACAAAAAAAAAGGAACATTAATTTTATTTCTCCCAACAAACAGATCGCCCCTGAGTGTCAGGTCTCCTTCCCTCACTTATTTCCCTGAACATTTCTGAGCTGCATGACATGTTTGACTCAAGAAATGGTAAATTTTGGGTAGAAGAACCATATACAAACAAAGTGTGAAGGAGTATTCTCATTTCTCTGTCACATTCCTGTTTCATGGTGTTGTAACATTTCCTTACTGGGCTGACTTCCATGCTACTTACAGGGATGAGGTTGGAGAGAGAGACTGATAAATCACTGGTTATGCCTTAAAAAATTGGATTCTCTCCTCTCTTTGGAATGCTTCTTTCCACATATTTGAATATGCTTTTCTCACAGAAAATAACAATTGAAGGAGTTGATTATTGGCATCACTGACTCACGTGCAGGGCAGCAATGGACTGGGAAAGCAAATTTTCCACGATTGAAAAGAGAATTTCCAGACATGCTAAAATGCACTCTCTTGTCAAGAAAAATGTTTATATGGTTAGTATCAAATGTAAGTCAATATAAAATTTTCCTTGGAAAAGCCTGCCAGGAGACAAGACTTGGCAAGATATTAAGGAAACTGCTCAGTATACACTAAGTTTAGGATAGTCAGATGTACCCTTGGGCTATGTGTTTCTTTGTCTTGCTGTAATAGCTTGGAAGGGAGATTTGAGCACAGTCTCAGGCTAAACCTTCTCAAAAGCTGGGGAGCTGGATGATGTGGAACCAGGAATATTCTGTGACTTCCATGACCAAAAGCTGGGTCACACCGGGGTGTTTGTAGTCAGCAGGTGAAACTACCTTGACACAATCCAGGTTTTCTGGTGGATGTCAGGTTACTGTAAGGGGCTTTCAAGATAAAATGCCTTCTGGTGGCTGACAGGACGTGGAGCTGATGCTTCAGGCACAACAGATGAGTCAGATTCCAGTAAGATTTCTTCAGTTCCACTGCTTGAAGGTACCTCTACATTCTGCATATTAAACTACTAAAAAGTGTAAGAACTTGGAATGTTTCTTTAGGAAAGAAATCCATCTTCTACCCAGCCAACATGATTTGTGAAAAGCATTTCCTAGCCTTAAAACATGCTCTCATCTCATTTATCTTGAGTTTGTAGTCAACTAAGACAGCTACTTCCAGAAGACAGAATAAATTTCAGCTAGACAGACTAGAGATATTTGGCAGTTTCCATCTACTACAAAAGAAGCACATCCCCAGCCCCCTTACATGAATGCCAAAAAAGAAGTTAGATGGATTTGGGCCTGTCTCATCTGCATCTGCAATGCTTAAAGGACACCTCAGTCACCTGGAGTGGGACACTTCTTGTAGGTACACCCAGTAGTCCTTGAGGAACTTCACTGAGGTCATCAGGAAAACTCTGCTACTGTGAAAGCAGAGTGAGAGCAATGCCAGAAACCCTTCAGGATTATTCAAAATAATTTTTCCCTCTAATGTAATTTACTGTTTTCCTTGTAATGTAAGTATTATCTTGGATGTTTGGTCAGGAAACTCATTTCTGAGGTAATGACTGAATCCTAAAATACCTCTGAAAAGACTTATTGACCCTTCATATTACTTACAGTCACAATTCACAGTTTTAAAATGAAATATAACCATTACATGTACGGTCCTCAAGGCAGCATGCAAATGACTTTTCATGCTGAGCATCCACTTCTGATCCTTGATAAAAGGATGATATTTTAGGAAAACTTGTAAAAGGCTGACTTGACCATTTTATTTCTTCTTTTATTAACTAGGAAGGATTAGATAGGTTATGAAGTGGATGAGTACTGTACAGATGCAGTTTATTTGTGAGACTGACAGACTGTCATGTTTAGCAGTTTGCTCCCTGTAACATTGCACATGTGTGTTCTTTGTTGATAAAGTGCTAGTTTAAGGTAAATGCTAACAACAGTCAGAACTCTCTTTCCTCAAAGGTTTTGGTAACACAGAAAACATCTCCACAGCTTTGACAGTAAAACCAGATGATGTCTGCCTGTATGCCAACAGATAATTAACTATCATAAATAATCTGGACTATGTGAGGTAATGAAATATCAGGGGTCTACTCCTCTTCTTCCATTTTTCCTAAGTGTTTTTTGGTGAGCACACGGCAGACAAGGTTATGCTTAGGAAAATTAAAACATTCCTTTCTGGTATGGAAAAATCATGCTAAATGAAAGCCTGGGGAATCCACCCCCTCTAAACATTATATATATATTCTTGGAAATATGACAAATTTCATAAACACATTTTATATCACACATCCCTGGAACACATTAGCCTTAGGAAAATGAGACTATTATATAACCCTTTCATTATTTTCCAGATTTATTTTTGAGTTGAGACCAAATCACCAAATCTACATAGACTGATGTTTTAAAAGAGAAGGTGGAGTTGGAAACATCCACTGCTTTATTACAGGGGGAAGAAGCAGAGGTAGAAGGGTGTTGTCTCTGGCACAAATATTACTGTTGATGCCTCAGTCAGAGTAAATACAGTTGCTCTCTTCTTAGTGCTGTAGATTACAAGCAAATCCTATTTCCTCTTCCAGTTTCTGTTGCAATGTTGAGGTTTGAAATCAGCAGCCAGGTGTCACGGGCAAACTCTTAGCCTTGCACAACAGCTGGGTGCTAGCTTTAATTAATGCTATCCAAGAGAAAGAAAGGAGTGAATTAATATCCTTTTTTTTCATTTCGCACACTGGTTGAGAAACCAGAGACATTAGTCATTGTCCCAGTTATGTTATGATGTTGTTCACACAGCACCAAGACTGTCTGAATTCAAGAAATGTTTGGACAACATTCTCAGGTGCATGATGGGATTCTTGGGGTGTCTGGAGTGGGGCCAGGAGATGGACTTGATGATCCTGATGGGTCGCTTTCAACCCAGCATATTCTGTGATTCCACTCCTTGTTTTAATCAAAAATCTAAGAAAATGGGACCTACCTGGCTCCATGATTAAGACGTTGCACCAAGGGTCAGTAAGAGAAATGATGCAGACTGTCATTTAGCACACTGGATTAAAAGCAATCTCTTCAGAGTTGAAAGGTTCAGCCTACCAGTAGGGGCTAACAATAACAAAGCACACTTTCCCAGGCTGGTGGGCACCAGGAAAACTGTATTGCTCTTGATGTTTTTGTGGCAGGTTCACAGTCTGGAGAAGAGCACAAGTCACAGCAGCTCTTACAGTTGCAAGTCTTAATTTGTTGATTTGAAATAATAAGCCATCAAAAACCACAGAATTAGAAATCAGTGCAATGTTCATACCCATTAATACTCAAGATTATGCTGTCCTTTAGTCATGTTTGTTTAAGAAACTAGGCAAAAAATCTCAGCTAAATAAAGGGAAATTGTTGGCAATGGCAAAGAAGTGTTGTTAACAAAATGGGTTTTTTTGGTCTTGAAGTAACTGGATTAGGGTCCCACATCATTGCAGTTCAATGTGATGGAGCAAAATTCAATTTGCTATTGGCAGCACCCAAAAAAATAAAACGCAGACTTGAAAGGAGTATAATAAAATCTGTTTTGATTCAGCATTGCAACTGTTAGCTCATTCTCCCTGTAGCAGCTTGGTAAATTGTAGATTGCATGACCCTAACACAGTTTAGAGTTCAGTACCTACCACCAACTGTCTATAGTTTTGAGACATTCTGACTTTGGGTTTTGGCAGATGATAATAACCTTCAATCAAAACAGAACAAAAACTTCAGTCATCATTTTACCTGCTGCAATATTTTACCAGCCTACCTCTCCTTCAACATAGCCATCATAATATACCTTGTACGGAAGGAGAACTGGGCACAGGTGTGATTCCTTCTGCAGGAGAGGTACAAGAAGTGTTATTTGACTTCTGTACCTTCAGGTTAGGCTGTTGAGGGGGTCATGGAGAGGTGCAGCAGAATGCTGCAGCCCCTGGCCCTCGGCATGCCGCCCATCTCCAGCTGAGGGGATCCAGTGGATTCCTCCTGCAGGGAGGGCAGTTGGGGCCATGCTTGTGCCAGTGATGTTGTCTCTGTTACAGAGATGCTGCTGTTCGTTTCCTGTGGCCATGTTACTCCTAGTGCTGGTTTGGTTATTGCTGCACAACAGCTACTTCTCTGTGGATTTTCTTTCTTCCATTTATGCACAGGGTTGGTGAAGCTTTGCTTTCTGCCCCCTCTATGGCTTCCCTGATGAGAGATGTGTTGTCCCTGTAAAAATCTATGAGGAATTGCCACGGAATTTCCTGACCTTTTTCCAGTCAGCACAGTGGGATGCCTCATGTTTCAGGGAAATTTCTATACTTATGTGTGGGGACCATGCTATTAATATTTCTCACATTGCTATGAGACTATATAACAATTTTAAATATTAATCCCTGCATTGCTTCTGGTTATGGCTAATCAACTGATAATCTCCACAGGCAGTAAAAAATTACATGTTACAGGAGTCAGAAAATCTCTTCTGCATGTTCAAAAGAGAGACAGAGAGTTGTACGTATCCTATCTTAAATGTTGAAAAGGTGCAAGGAGGAATGAGATCCATCATTGACTGTACAGGAACACATCTTTCACACAGAAGCATAGTAAATATAAATTAAACTTATATTTTCAAGCAGTCATTATTTTTTCTCATCTTGTATTTCATAGGAAAGGTTCTTTCCATTTTGCTTTGAGAAAACCTAACCTACTTCCAGCCACTGCTCTTATTTATTTTCACTTTAGAGCCAGTCTTGTCTCCAAGTTTGCAAAGTGGAAGCCTCTGCCTGTTTCATGTCAACATGACAATGGAAAACATGATATAACCCCCTCCAACAACAACCGTTTGTTGGCTTTAGTTTGGATAAACTTGAGCTCTGGGACTTCTGGCTTTGTTTAGTTTAGCAGAGGAGATTCCTTTCAGATTAGTTCAGAGACTACTTCCATTTTCCCTTATTTACGTCAAACCCTTCATTTAAACATGAGCTATCAGAATGAGATTGAAAATGGTACTTCCTTTAACAATGTCTGCACATTTTTGTCTTCCTTTGATTCACACAAGTGCTCCATGAAGAGGTGTCTGTCAGGGAGGAGAAAGCATGCACAGGACACTGAACAGGAAGAATGTGAGGATAATGAAAAGTTTTATGCTTTAAAGCTCAGTGTGGGCTTTTTTCTTTTGAAATCCTGGGCCTTCTCTTACAGCTAAAGAGGCACCCAAATAACTGCTATGAAATGAGGGATGTGACTTGTAGATTTAAGAGTTTAGCTGAGTTTGTACCAGAATTGCCTTCAGCACAACAGGAGACCCATCCCTTTCTGCTGCTGGATTTCTCTTTCAGTCACTGTGCATCCCATCTTAGAGGGTGGCACTGGCATCTCTTCTCTCCTGTCAGGCAATGAAAGATTTCCTTCCACATGCAAACCTCCTGTGGGCTGCTGTGGTACCTCCAGGCACCGCTTTGTTCCCAATCTCAGCCCTGCAAAGGGCGGCAGAATAACAGGAACATCCCGTGCACATTTGGAGCAGTAGATATGAAAGGGTGATCTGTGCCTGGAAACTACTTCCCACAGCATTTCAGCGCTGGCAGTTCTTGGAAAACTTCTGGACGTAATTAGTTCCCACTGCAACTCCCTGCAATTCACGCCCAGTGACCAGTCGGTGCGTTAGAAGGCTGTCTGCTGCAAAAATCTCTTTTTTCTCTTTTCTGTCCCTTTGTGCTGCTTCTTCTCTTTTCCTTCTTTCCATTTTCTTTTAGGAAAACAGGCAAGAGCAAAATTGCATCCCCTTTTTCAAACAGACACAACAGAACAATTGCTCACCCGAACACAGTTAATGGGAAATATGGGAAGCATCGCTCATTGTTCCTTTGCTGTTCAGTGTAATTGTCACACTGAGCATCAAAGGAGAATAAACTACATCCCCCATGCCTTCTTTAGCTGTAAGCAGCAAAAATACGATTCATATTTTCTTGGGAAACACTTTTATGTTCATGAGAGGCTCTTTTTTTAAATATATATATATATATTTTCTGTGTTTGGCTTTAAATCTACTGTATGGTGTTTGCTTGTTTCCCTGCAGAGCAGTAGCCATTCTGTGCCAGCTGTTTAAGAGAAGAATGTCCTAGTGAAAGCAAACAATGGGCTGTGTAGTGGGAATTGCAAATCTTTGAAAAGAGTAATTGAAATCTGCTCAGACATTTTGAAGATTCTTTGCACAATATTCTAAGCCTGTTGGTGGCTTAGCTGTTGGCAGGGTGGTCCTCTTTGTAGATCCCTCTTTTTAGTATGAACAGAATAGCAAAAATATGGAGGAGGGGGAGGAAAAAAGGAAAGAAGAGAGGTTTTCAAGTCCAACTGATTATTTTCCTGTTACAGCAGCTGAGAGAAAGAATGATATAACCATCTTCCAGTGAAGAATCAAAAAAAAAAACCCAAAACTGTACAGAACCTATTCATTTATCAGGTATTCTCTGGCTCCGGCTCTTCCACTCATACCTTTTAAGGGCTGTGGCAGATAAACTGTGGTGGATCTGGTTGTGTCTGCTGAAGATGTTCCAGCCCTCCTCTGCTATGCACTGTTGTTTTTTCTCAGCCTGTGCCAGCTGATGTTGCTGCACAGAGCAGGGAGAGCTAAATGTGTGCCAGGCTTCAGGCAGCCACTTCAGTAGCAAAGCCTCTGACCTCTGATATTAATAAAAAGTCAGCTCTCTGCTGACTCTTCACTGCACCAAAAGTGTGAATTTTCACCTCACAAGGGAATTAGTTCAGGAGATCCTTAAGTCTTAGTATTTGAAAAATGGCCAGGCATAGATCTTGATACTTAAAAGTGGCCCCAAAATTAAGAAAGTTGTCTTTGGTACCCTGAGAAAACCCTCACAATACTCACTTTAGAAGCCCTAGGAAGTTGACAATAAGAACGTTGTATCCAGTGTACAAATAGCCATTTAATATCCTCTATGAGGCAGATTAAGAAGAATTTCAAACACTGCCATTCGTATCCAACAAACTGTCTGAAATGGATGTGGGGTGAATTAGTACAAACTGGAATAAGGAGTGAATGGATACAAGTGTTTTGCAGATGAAATTAGGTTAATGATACTCTCTGCATTCGAAATCCCACTGTGACCTTCTAAATTACAGATACCTTTAATTTTTTGGCAGCCAGAGATATGACTCCTTTTCTTTAGACAATATGCCAGAGTGCTTTAATCCTTCACAGGAATATGAAACACAAGAACCAAACTCTTCATTTACTTCCAACTTCTGAAATTACAGGGAAAACAATAAAATTGTGCAGGGACTTATGCTAGAGTAGAATTTGACCCCCTACGGCTTTATTCATCTCTGATGTAAATTCACTATGGCCATGGAGTTATACTGGGGCTGACTTTGTCCAAGGTATCTGAATATATAAATGATATTAACACATGTACTATTCTGCATTGTAACATTTCCCATCTGCTTGAGCCTCAGGAGAGAAGCACTGAATCAAACTGATTTCTTCCAAGGCAAAGCACAGAAACAACATTGCATAAATTTGTTAGTCCTCTCACAGAGCTGAGGGGAGGGTGAGGATCACGTCCCACTTGAAATTTTAATCACCCAACAAAAATGGTTTTAATTACAAAGTTAGGAAATTCAAAACAAAAACCATACATTTTTCCCCACATAACCTTTGGGTTTGATCATGTGAAAAGCTTAAAGCATCTTGAATTAAGTAGCTCAGTGCTTTACATGGGGTGCTGTGTAGAGCAAACAGTAACAGTTCTCTATTTCCATTCATTCCCTTTCACATAGCAGGTCAGAAGCTGAATCTCACTTTTATGATGCCTTGGATCTGTCAGAGTGCTTGCACAGTCTGGGAAACGTGTACACAATGTCTTTTCCAGCTTTTCATTATTCTTCCCAGGACAGACCTACTGCAATGAATGTTGCAAAGAACGCTCCAATGTTATAAACTATTCCTGGTCCTAGCTAAAATCAGAAACACAGGAGTATGATTTTGAGCTATACCTTTTTTCTAAAGTTCTGACAAAATCCTGAGCTGGATTTTGTTAATTTTTTCCACTTAATTGATCCTAATAATGTTGAGCTTGAAGCTATTGCTTTTCTTTAGAAATATGGAATAGAATTGGAAGTGGTCAAGTGTTCAAAACAAGATTACTCTGACAATTGGATTCTGACTGTATAAGTCTTCACTGACTACCCAAAGAATGGGCAGGATGTATGTTTAAAGAAACTAATAAATCCATAAAATCATCAGTAATCGTATTAAACCTTGAATTTATATCAGTTTCTGCTTGGTTTAAGACACACAAACCTTTGTGCCATTTGGCATCATTGACTAAAGACAAGAAGCACATTAAAATCAGATTGCTGCAGGGTAGTAAGAATTTGTGCCAGTGCTACAATGAAAGAACCACAAATGAAGTGCTTGCAGCCTGTTGCTTATTTTTAGAGTGACACCAAATGGCACAAAAGGTGATGTGCCAAAAAATATTGGAATGTAAGAACAGAGGGGATGGAAAAATCTCATAGGCATTTTACCAATAACTAGAAGAGTAACTGAAGAATTACGCAATGCTCCCTCTAAAGAGCATTGAATGCACTGAAATAAGATGAAATTCTTTCTTACTTTGAGTCCTGGTCTAATTCAAATGGTTATCCTTATTAAATGATTTGATCTCTCAGGCACTGAAGAGCTCTGGTTGCCACTGGAATAATTAGAAGTTGATGTTTTTTAGGCTGATTGAAAGCCCAGTAAAATCAAGTGAGGTTCTGATCAGGCAATGATTACCCTTAACCAGGAAGGAAATATCTGCATTCTGCAGCTTATGGTGAAAAGAGGTTGATCTCAAATATAATTGAGTTACAGAGTCAACCTGTCGATAGAAGACTTTGGAAAGGAAATCCCAGAATAACATCTCAATAGAGAAGTCGTTCAGGAATATCTTCCTCCCTTACAAAAACCAATATAAGCCGTGATGTTGTCAAGGAATAGCTAAGAACAAAAGGAGTATAACCATCTCTTGCATCCATCAGGTGTTTTTCTCAAAATTACTTGTATGAGTTGAGAAACAGAGACAACAATTCTCTGGGCAACCCCAGAAAAAGAAGCATGGTGATAGATATACAGCAGTCTGCTCCATCCTGCCCCTTGTATGACTCAGCCTGAAACAACAGTTCTGCCAAAACCAACCCCCACCAACTAAAAAACCCAAGAAACCTTCTTGCACTTTCTTTCCTTATTAGCAGTTTTGAAACAAGGAAACTCTTCTGCCATTGTTTCTCACCCTGGACACCAGCTGAAGCCAGAGAGGCTGTTTTGTAACAATATCACTGATGGGATATTGCTGGCCACTCTTTCCTTGCAGCACTGCTGGGGCAGGGTGACCTTTAGGAGTTGTATGAAGAACATCATTCAAGGATGTCAGCATGCATGCCCAAATACAGCAATTTGTGAAATAGAAATGCTGAGGCAAAACAATGTGACAGACTCAACTCCTTTAGACCACATTACCTTTGAAAAGAACAACAACCCCTCGAAGATAAAGCAGGAAAATTAGAGTTCTTAAATCACATTTTGAAAGATTAGAAAAAAAGCCAATCATCTGCAAGAAAAATGGAGTCAATTTGTGTTTTACTTGGTAGTAAATATCCTTAAGATACATTTCTAAAATGTTTAAAGACTGTAGAAAAGTTGCAGCACTTGTAGCATATAAAGACGAAGGAAGGGAACAAGAAATTATTTGTTTAAAATACAAGTACTTGCTTGTACCAGTGCAGGCCTGGTTTTCTCTAATTTATTTTGTAATCTGATAGATAGATTGGGTGGGTGTCAGAGCAAGGACAATTTGATTGTGTGACATAAGGATCCTGAGCCCGAGAATTCAGCCTCTTCCATGCATTGCCAGTGGAACAGTGCGTGACTCCACGCCACAATACTGCTGACAGACAAGGGCTGTATTATGCTTAACCAGCATTCTTTTATGCAGCTTTCTCCTTCTTACTCTGCATGTGAGAAAAGGGGAAAACTGGGGCTGGCGCTGTGGCAGGACTGTTCCAACGCCAGCCTTCTTGGCAGACAAGCATCTCCAGTAGTAAGAAAGCTTTGGTTTCATTCTGAAAGCCGTTCTTTTTGGTGTGAAACTTGGGAAATCTGTGAACTATTCATTCATTCTTTTCCATTCCACCTGATAGCAGTTCTTCATGCTCTACAGCTCGTGGAGCAGGAAAGGATTTTTAAGATAGACCCGCTCTGATTCTTCACGGTCTGCATTTAAGTGATTTATAAGTTGAGGTTTCTTTCCTGGTACCTCTGATCACATGATGTACAAGTCTTACAAAGTGTTACCTGAAAATGCCCTAATAGGTAGGGATGCCCAAACTGACCCTTATGTCCTCATGCACTGAGTGAAGTAGACTCAATTTGTTGTTTTAAGACAATTCCAGTTGAAAGAATGTCTGAAGACCTTGCCATTGAAAAAAGACCCTGCTTGTTAAACCATTTCTCTTCCTTTATTTCCGTCTCTTTTTCTGACTTCCTGAAAAAGGTAGTATTTCAGACTTTTCTGAGTACTCAGCCCTTACCTGAGAGGAGAACAGGCCAACAAGCCCGGCTGTTCTGGCTCAGCAAGCCAATTCATTCATTATGACAGTCCTTTTGTTTCCATTACTAATGATGGGATAGAACGAACATGTTTGGGTTTCTTATAAACATCATCATAATACCAGACAGGCAGCCCAAACCATTTGCTCTGAGGTAGACTCTGTGGCATTCTTTTCTGCTCAGTAAATGGAAAGCAGCATTGCTGCAGATGTTGGGATGGATTCCTCCATCTACTCCACTGCAGGGGAGAATGATAGCATTTCCACTGAAAATAGACAACACATCTCCTTTCTGCTTTGTCCCTTGGTTAAACAGTGTATCAAACAGTGCTGGAGCATGTAATTAATAAATGTATTTACTATGGAAGAAATGTAAAACAACTTTTGAAGTAGTCATCCTGTAAAGCAAATGAGCAAAACCAGGTCAGAGTAAGGAAGCACAGGCTTTGTACAGTTAAAAAGCAACAGAAAGACCCTTCTTGGCTTCACCAGGTTTTAGATACAGTCAAAGTCAGAGGCAAGGTTTCTTTCACGTCAGTGCTTTAGCCTTTACCAAATTCACTTTAAATACAGCAAAAATTGTTTGAATCATTGTGTTTGTGATCAGATTCTCACAGATCAAAGCTCCTCAGTTTTGTTTCCCAAGCCATCATCAGGCAGCTGCTGGAGGATCATGAGTCACCTCTGTGTGGACTATTGCCCTTTCTGAGGCAGAACCAGACAAATTCAAGATGTTCTTTAATTTCTAACCATTTACTCACATCTCTGCAAATGGGATATATGAGTCTGCTCCTAATGCAAAAGCTGGACATTTGCTCTATCCAAAGTGGAAAAGCCTGTGGTTTTTGAGGATACTATTAGGGAATTTTTTCCTTTTGCCATGTAATTGTGGTTAAGTCACAATCATGGTACTTGCACAAATGCAAAACCAAAAGCAGCTACAAAACAGGTCAGCTTCCCAGTTCATAGCACTTGATAACAAATTCCCATTCACCTCACTGGGACTGGGGTTGTGTCCCATATGACATCTGTCATCCTTGAGGCCTGCAGTGACCATATTTGTTTTCCCTTGTATCCATTTGGGCTCTTTTACGTACCACACTTGTAGGCCCTTTGGAACTAAATGATGATTTTCCTTTCAGTTCCCACTATTGATCTGCTTCTGTACAGCTGCTAGTCTGCTTGAAATGGGAAAAAATTCAAAACCAGCATATGACAAAGATTGTGTTGCCTTTTTTTCTTTTGTTCACTATTTGGGCTGGCCCAGGGAAATGCTACTCACAGCAAAATCTTTAACAACATGAATGCTCAATAAACAGCATAAATGTGAAGTTATTCAGGCTTTCAAATATTTAACTTTTTTACTGTGCACTAGAGATTGTCAGAACTTCCAACAAACCATTGCAATAAGTGCCACAGAGGTGAAGTGCTGTGTAGCCACCCTATTTAGGGCTTTGGGAAGAAGAATAGGACTTTGCATTGCTATAGGCAAATACTGTTGAGTTCTAATATTTTTTAAATCTTAGGCTGATGTGTACATTTAAGAATCAATAAGAAAAGCTGGCCAGTATGTGACTGTTATAACACAAGTTTAGAAGCAGACAAGTCAGCTTTTTTATAACCTCATTATTCCTATATGTTACTTGCCAGTGCTTTAGCATAAATCAGCTTTCCAAAGGATTTTGGAGCTAATGGTTAATCTTTATGAGCAATGCAAAATGCATTATGTCATAACATGCTGACACACAGATCTACATCTGAGCACAGAGGGGGTGTCTTTAACAGACTAAGTCTTCCCAGATGTAAGTTTCCTTTGGAAACCTTTTTTAATGCTTTCATTCTGCCAAAGGCCACAGCGATTTTCATTGCAGCTCTCCTAGCTTATTTCTTAATTCGTTTAACAATGTCCAGAAAGTTAGAAGCAAATATGAATGTCATTATATCCATATGTCTTCGATTTTTTTGTCTTCTCTCTGTTAAATGATGCCATCTACTGTAGAATAACTGAACGGCAATCTTGTAAAAATGCGGAGAAATCTACTTTATTTGCTTGTTACTGTAAAATTGTGTCAATTGTTTTGACACATTTTGAATTTTCATTATTTTCATTTATATTGTTTACTAAAATATGGAAAGGTGGGTGCTCTCAGTGGGAAAAGCTGGTCACTGAGGAAAGCCTCTGCTGGTGTTCTGAAAACAGAATCTTTTCTAGTTAGTAGTGTAAAAATATGGGAAAGGTGGCCTTTTTTTGCTACCCATCCAAGCTGTCCTCTTCATAGTAGGGCAGCAGGATCACATCTCTGAAAATAACAAAACAACAGAACAAATCAATGAAAATTATGTAAGGAGTAAGAAAACAATGAACATATGAAAGTGCAAATCCTTGCATATGAATTTCCTAGTGAATAAGGACTTTGCGGTCTTAAACACATAGTTTAAAAAAAATGTTGCTTTGAAAGGCTAAGGAAATGATACTGAGAGCTGAAAATCTGAATATTACAATTAATTTAACACATCTTTGGGGTATAGAAAAATGTGTACACTATGCATCTTTTTATACGTGTATGCAATTCACATAAATGTCCATTACAAGTGCAAGCAGTAATAATATTAAGTTCTTTTAGATCTGTATCACGTAATCTTTATTTAACAATTATATCTAAACTCACCCTAAAGAAAAGTAATTTCTCCCCTTCCTTGTTACATTTATAAATGAAAAGAATCTTTTAACCTGTGGACCTGGGAAGTGCTTAAGTGGAGTGGCAGCTGAGTCACTCTGACATGGATCTCTGCCCATCCGTGCTCTCTAGGGTGCATCCAACCTGCTCACAGTGAAATCCTGGTTTGTGAAAAGGAGGGAAATGTTTCTTGCAGAAACAGTCAGCACTTAACTAAGCAGAGAATAAGCTTATTAACCAGGGATCCATGGACATGGTTATGTGGTGTGAGAACTGGGAAACCAAGCAACTTTTTTAGAAATTAACTTGGCAGACTAAGGAAGGATGTCTATATCCTCTTCAAAGATAGTCATTATTAGGCAGTGTCCTTTGAAGCAGCATCCTCTGATGCCATGACCCTCTGTTGTGTGGGGGAGGAAGAGGTTGTCCTGGAAATGATCAGTTCTTTTCCATCTCTCTTGTGCAGAATCTGAAGTTTCTTGTGAGACTCAAAAGAGATGGAAAAGGAAAAAGTAAATTTCTAAGTGATAGTGAATGTTTGAGGGGGGTGAATTCTCATATGCCATTGGAATATTTTCAATTTTAGGATTTTCTCTGTTGTCAAAGGAAGGTAAAATACTGGCTCCCAGCCTGATATCAGGCAAAGAAAACATCTGAAAAGGGTTTCTGAAGCTTGATGCATCTTGTTGTTATCCCAATAAAGATAATGTTCAAAATCAAGTCATAACCATAAGTAGTGTCAGCCTACTGACAGCCAACATTTTCTGGTTTGCTCAAAGTATAATTGAAGTGTGAAAATAACAGGTGTGCACAGACAGCCTGTAGGAGGGTTGAAATCAGAAAAAAAACCTCCTGTCCCATGCAGTGCCCTGCTCCAAGATCCCCACTCCAGCTCTCCTCTCAGTCAGTCATGATATCTTGGTTGTATTCCCAGTCACCCCTCCAGAGCTCATACAAGGAGGGGATGAATTTCATGGGTGAAATGGAGGAAAAAGTCAGGTTAATATGGACAAGGAAAAGCAGCTGAGTGAGACATTGGGAAGGGAGGAGAGGAAAACTCATCTCAGTTGAGTACATGGCAATAAAATAGGTGAACTCTTCAGGTACAAAATAAAATAGGATTCATGGAAGATGAAAAGGGAAGTCACGTGTTATAGGAAGGGTGAAGCTCAGAGGGAGCATGAGAAGAGGGGAAAAACATCTAAGTATGTGTGTTGCCAAAGAGCCTGGGGGTAGGTATGGGAACAGGTACCCACAAACACAGAGAGAAAGGAAAACAAAGAATGTAGAGAGAAAAAAGAAACCAGTGTGCTAATGCAGCAGTGGAGGAGAGAAAAAATGGGATCAAAGATGCAGGGGACAGGGGACAGGGGACAGGGGGGTGAGGGGTGGAAGGATCTGAATAATCCATAGGAAGGGACTGCACTATAAATTTGGATGCAGTCTCATACTACATAATAATGACTATTACAACAATTTGATGGCATTCAGAAATTTCTGCCTGGAGCCAGTGGTAATTTTAATGTCAGAGCTTTGAATTACATCTTTTGGCAGTTTGGTTTTCTTTTTAAAGGGTGGTATGTTGTAGGTAAATTATTCTGGTATTAAAGCTTTGAGAATGATGTAGGTTCACACATAGCTCTTCCTCCAGAGTTTTGCATTTGTAAACAATTACTTTGAATTAGTTATGGAAAAAATATTACAACATTATTCAAGACATTCATTGATATTTATATGTGTAATCTGAGACTTGTAATAACTTCTATAAAACTAAAAATGAGCTTATAAAACTTTGTAGTGTTATTTTCATATTGGTTTCTTAAATGACTCAGCTTTCTAGTTTATGATTTTTTTCTAAGAAAATACAAAGCCCAGATTTAATGTTTGAAGTTGGTTTTTGTCAATCTCTTCAAATTCATAATGTACAACATGGTTGATTAGTAAAACAGCTGTTGGAAGGAATTCACAAAGCCATGAGTATTACAGAGGAACAATATTTTTTCTGAAAATACAGACACTTGTAACATTTGAGTAGGCCAGATGACACAACAATTGCAAACCATTTGGGCAATTAATGTGAACATTCTTTTAGATCTGTCACATACATATACTTTCAAGAAACACTTTGAAAACCCTTGGTGTTAGCTGTTAATGCAGGATGCAGTGACAAGCTGGCCAGATGGCTTCTTCCATGTGTAAGTGCTCACACTGGCACATGGGGACCAACATACACTTGTTTGAGAGGTTTGGCACGTTTACATTTTAGCTGCAGCAGAGAATTCAATTACTAATTAGACAGTAACTCAGTCTGACACTAAAATTACTCCAGACTGAAGATTATCAGAGATTTAATTGGGCTTTGGATCAGCTCCAGGAGGTTTCCATTGATGTCTGTTTCTACATTCAGAGCAGACTCTGCAGTTAATGTAACAGATCCTTTCCAGTGTCTGAAGGGGAGTATTCAGCCTTTTACCTCACGTGCATAAACTGTATGACAGCAGTAAACAAAACAAACTGTCCTACAGTTTTCATGTTATTCATCTTTGATTTGGAAAAAAAAACATTTGAAATAACATTAAACACTCTTTTGTCTTTCCAGTCACAGGATGTACCCATCTTGGGCAGGCTTACGCTGACAGGGATGTTTGGAAACCAGAGCCTTGCCAAATCTGTGTGTGTGACTCAGGATCTGTTCTCTGTGATGACATCGTCTGTGATGACCAGGAGCTGGACTGTCCCAACCCAGAGATTCCTTTTGGAGAGTGCTGTCCAGTTTGTCCGCCCACAACAACACCATCTCCAAGAGTGAGTTTATTCTCAATGTTGCTTCTTTGGTGGTGTTGCCTTCTTGATCCATGTCAACCTCAGTTCATTTTGGTTTAGATGTTCTTAAACACTTTTTAATGCCACTTTCTGGCTTTAGGCAAATACCTAGGATGGGCAAATTTTGGCAAATCAAATTTAAAAACCAGTTTGAACTTACAGAGTTTTACCTTTTTTGCTTAATTCAAAAATATTTCTATGTTTTATCAGAGAATTGGTACCAGCTCTCATAAAACACTTGTTAGACCTTCGGGCCATGTAGCTGAAAGCATTAAGTCTTTCAACTCAGTTTTACACAGACAATAGGCACAGAAAAAGAGTAGAAAGGGACAGAGGGCAGCAATTAGCCACTACATTTTTCATTTTATGGAGAAGCATAGGAATAATGTAAACACCTTATTTGCTGACCACATGCTCAGTCTATGTCCATGAAACTAATGCCAGCACAGAGTCAAAGAAAACTGGAGAATTTCCGCACCATACTGAGAGTCTGCATTTCTTATCAACTCAATTCTACACCAGCACAGAGTAAATGTCCTTTTACAGACTTACTGCTGACTTAATGCCCTGGAAAGGAAAGGTGATTCAAACTGCACATCCCTAACTCATCATCATCTTGTTTATAGGCACCAACATTATATAAGCCAGTTGCAGCAACTTAACCTCAGGAAAATCAAGAACTTGGTACAAGCCAAGTCCCCTGACTGACCACTTCAGGGAGTGAGCCAGCTGTGCTGAGCTCTAAGGTTATCTGAACATTTCAACCGTGTTTAAGACCCATGAGATTCTGTTAGAGCACAGAGGTTGCCACAGACACATTGAAGATTCCTGTCTAGAGGATAAGAGAGTGAAAAAGATGTGTATATGGAAGAGAGAGGGGATGCATTTCTGCAGCTCTAGAGTATAACTGCCTGAACATGAGATGTCACCTCGTGTTATTTTCACCACACTAGTTCAACTCTACTCCTTCCAGGATTACCTGAGCTGCCTCAGTGAACAGTTTGAGAGGTGTAAATGAGTGGTACATACAAGCACACTGGAGATTTAAGCACAAGTCCCTCTCTCATTGTGTCTGGAGATTCATTTTATCAGTTCTGGGGTTCCTGATAATGAAGGACATGTGGAATACTTCCACCAGCCTCACTCTTTGATATATGAGCCCATTGAAAGCTGTCCTGTTGACCTTGCATGGTGCAGAGAGAAAATGCCACCTTGAATGTTCCAAGATAGTTTCAGCTGAATATTCTTTGCTATCACCAGCAGCTGAGTATGTAAATTGAAAATCCAGATTGCAACATGTAATTGAATTACTCATTGAAAAATAAGTAAATTGGAACCGTAGATCCGAGAATTCAAAATTAGCTACACACTCACACTTAACATGCGGGACTGAGAAGGATACAAGAAAAATGTCCCTTACAGGGTTCCACAGTGGTTTATGTCCCCATTGTACTCAACAGCACAGCTCCATTGACTTTATTAGGGTCATGGTTTTTTGGCTGAAGAGGAGATGTAATTCCATGGATGAGCCAAAAAAAAACGCAGACAGACTGACCACAGACCCCATAGCTTTTAAATATCCTGAATAAGAATAAATGGAATTCATGTCCTAAAACTATATTCAAATGTTTAAATGTGCTTTGCTCTTGTTTATGTGTGTAATTTTATTTTTTTTTTATTATCTTATTTAATTACTTTTCTTTTTTTTGTTTTCTAGACTCCTGGAGTAATTACCCGAGGCCCCAAAGGAGACCCTGTGAGTATATCTTTTTTTTTTTCCTCTGCAAGGAAATGAACAAAACCAGACCCAGTTCCTCTAGTGTTATATATCCTATCCAATCTGCTAAGATATCCAGCTTTTATTGGTGTCTGCACTGTCTGAAGGACTGTACTACATAGTTATTTTGAAGTATCCCTTTAAGTTCAACAAAACTCTCAAAAATTTAAACTGGAAGAACACAGAGAGATTGGTCCAAATGATGTCACATTTGTTATGTTTTGTTATACTTCTTCCCAGCAGTAAAATAAAAAAATCTATGACTCCACTAGCAGTATCAATTTTAGATTCAGGAATTGAACTGCTTAATATTTCTAACATGTTTGATCAAATACCAGTTGCAATAAGGCTCCAGCAACTAAGAATTGTTTCCATGTGTGCAATTGGTGTGCTATGTCTTCCCTGAATGTTTGTTTGTGATCTTGTGTCTAACAGAGCCTTCCCACCACAGTCACACAGGCTCTGTTACAAATGGAAAGATTCGTCCTGCGATGCCCTTGCAGTTGAAGGCAGGTGACAACATCTGTATCTATTTGTGTCTTTGCAGGGTTCTCCTGGGATTCCAGGCAGAAATGGTCCCCCTGGCCCACCAGGACAGCCAGGGAGTCCTGGAGCTCCCGGGGCTCCCGGGATCTGCCAGTCATGTCCCAGCATAAGTGGAGGTGTAAGTCATTGTTATGTTCAGTTTCTACATTGTTGTCCATAAACATGCAGAGCAATACTGGAGGCACCTGTCCCTTGCACCTTCACAGACGCTTTGCTTTCATCTCTCATTTATGCCTTTGAAAAACAGAGCTGAGTGGTAGGTGGAGTTCTGTTGTTGTTTTTTGGGGGTGTTGTCTATAAAATTTCCCCGAAGGGCAATCAAATATCTGCCTTATCTTATTTTTTAAACTTTTGGAGCCAGATCTGTTGAAGTACTTGTGTAACTCAGAAAGAGTCCAACTAGAAAAAGTGTGTAGGAGGCAGTATGTCCACTCAATGGTTAGGAAACTCTCATACTTTCCTATATTTTATGAAATGCATGTTTAATAAAGAAACATTCCCATGAGACTAGACTGAAACACAGGTCCTCTGCTTGCAAGGAAGTGCCATGCAAGTCCTATTTGTCGTGCTCCCTCTTTACTTCTGGCTCTGAATCTTGAATTCATTTCTGATTACCAAAGAACTTTATTAGAGCTGGCAAGGTTCAGCAAGAGAACTATATTGTAACTAAAGTTTCTGTGCAGTTGGATTTGTTCTGTAGTGCTTTAAGAGATGGAATTGTCTTCCATGCAATTGACTGGGCCTGGATTTACAGGATGTCAAAAACTGCACGTTGAATCAATTGCTACTTTTGAATATAGGCCACTGATTATAACTTGCATGTACACTTTCACTCCCAGGTAAGCCAGAAACTGAGGAAAGATGTCTTGTTTTTATTTAATTCTGAAAGGGATTGCCCCTGCAGGACAGAGCTTTTGGGAGAGGTCCCCATAGATCAGTTAACCAGTCTCAATGGACACCACAGTAATACAGCAAGAGCTACTGGCTTTGGGTGGGCAGATGGTGACACAGGAGAGGATAAAAGGCTGAATTAGTCACCCAAAGATGTGCTGTTGAATCCTGACAAGAGAGTTGATATCAGTAGCACAGGAGTCTTGTACCTGGCCAGCGGAGGAGCTGGGTCCACACTGGTTTGGGATATCAGGCAGAACAATGCATATATTCAACCCTGCATGTTCAGCCACTTGTGTGCCATTACTGCATTAATGCCATATCATTTAACTAAGTCTGCTAACATGAAATGAGTCATTCATTAGTCATTCATTAGTCACAGGTAAAAGAAATCAGGAAAATAATAATAAACATTTGCATTCTTTAGTGCAACAGAAAATATTTCATCAACTTCCTTGAGTGACAACTAAGTCCAAAAGAAAAGAGACTGGGAGAAGAAGCTTAAAAGGAATAAAACAAGAATAAAAGGAGAGAGAATGGTAATTTTTTGGTTCAGCTGAGGCCCAGCTGTCAAGATGAAAAATGGATACACCCAGCCTAGGGAGCTAACTTTACCATGACCTCAGAAGGAAGACATTGGCTGTACTTCTGTTTTGGATGATGTAAATATATGGCAGCTATATGTCAAACAAGTATTACTCAGTAGATACAAATGAGTTATTTCCATAAATTTGCCATACCAATGTAAGATAAGACTTACTCTATTTGTAGCAATCACAATTTTTCTTCTTTTTTTCTTTTTTTTTTTCCCTTCTGTTCTTCTCTATTTCTTTTACAGAGTTTTTCTCCACAGTATGACTCCTATGATGTGAAGGCTGGTGGTCCAGGTGTACCCATGTACCCACAGGCCATTGTAAGATGCTATAGCCTTTTTTCTGTCCTTTCTTTTTTTAAAAGAATAAAATTTCTGCTTGTAGATTGTGCCTTGGATGTGTATGTATCCTGATTTTAATTTAATAATGTAAGTTCTCATTTATTTATTGCCTGCAAGTTGAATGTGATGTAAGGCAGCAGTTTGGTCGGCAATATTACTTAGATATAGATCATCTGGATTTTTTGGCTGTTCACTTTCTTTCTTCAATTTCTTACCTTCTTTTTCCTAATCTCTGTCTCTGGTTCACTTTATTATACTATTTAAACATTTATCCTTTCTCCCTTGCATACCTTCCTCATTTATCTGCTTCATGTTCTTCCACTAATTGCTTCCCTTCCTTCCACAACCTTTTTACCTTTTCCACTGCCCTGTATCTTCCTTTACACATTCAGCAGCGTTCTGTCTTTACTCAGCATGATACTCCATACTTACTTGCTTTTTCACAATTCAAATTTGTTTGATAAAAAGTGGATAAACCCTCTTATAAACCTTTTTTTTTCGTCCCAGAAGTCAAAATCTTTTCACTTTTTCTTTTTACAATAGCTGGTTTTTTACCCACAGCTATTCAGTCTGTGTACTAAGGATGCTGTATCTGCATAAGCTTTTCACAGGTTTTTTGAGTGACAAAAATCATGGATTGCCTGAAAGAGTTGTGCCTGAGCTATACTTCCCATATAAAATAAATCTGAATGTTGCACCTTATGATTTTCCTTTTAGGCACTGGACTTTAGAGATATTCACCATGAAGTGTTCTTGATTCAGGCAATCTGCTATATAGAGGATGTTGTGAATTGTTATTATTTGAAATTGGCTGCTGTTTCATTAAGCATAATCATTATTTTCTGTCCAATTCTGCAAAACAAGGTTTGGGTATCACATGTTGTAACATATTAAGGCACTTCCAAGTAAATGTGTTATTTCTCAGGGTTCATCTTGTGAAGTAAAGTTTACTAATCATGACAGCTGGTTTTCCTGAAATATAGTTCATTATTTTCTCATCTTTGTTTTAATCTCTTTATTTCTGCTTCCTCCATTTGCTAATGTGATTATCTATGCATTGGTCTTCTTCAGCCGTCTGGTTTTGTATTTATCTATTCATTCATTCATATTCAGCTCCTCACAGTTTTGCCCACAGCTTATCATAATCATCTGCATTTTACTACCTATTGTCTTAATAGAGGATGTGCTGAAGCAGGCAGGGTAACCAAGACACTCAGTTAACAACTATGGCCACTCCTCTCTATATTGGCATTTTTCCTGGAAGTGATCAGTGATTTCTTGTGCTCTGATCCCTGGACTTGACTAAAAAAAACTCCATCAAACTACTTTATTGGGCACCCTAGAATGTCTTCAGGATTGTCTGTATGCTTTCAGGTCATATGGTCTTTTGCTTTGCATCATGGCATATGTGACTGCAAAGTAACAGCAGCTACAGGTAGATGTGACTGAGATCATTAGGAATAAATAATGTTTATAATTATCATTACATAGGATAAATCCTTTAGTATTTTATAAATTTATCAATTTTTAACTTAAATACTTAGTTTGAATAAGTATCCAAACTGAAATAATTTGAAAGAATTATGAAAAAAAAATAGCACAAATATAGTCCGTGGGTGGTTACCATGCCTGGTACTTCCTTTATCACACATCTCTCCATTGCTGTCTTCCCATGGTTTTCCACTGCTTGCAGATGGATTTTGTGCTTTACATCACAGTTTCTCATGACTTTCTCATATAACCTCCATGTGCTGTCTGTGTCTCTTTCCACCAGTGCACATCCTCCATATGGTCATTTGTTCACTGCCTGGAGATGCTGTCAGCAGACACGTGTCACCCCTAACTATTAGTTTATCTCCTCAGTGTGTTGCTTGTAAAAAATAATATCTTGTTTGTTTGTAGCCATAAGCCAAATGGATTGGGTGCTATTGATGAGTTGATGGCTCTAATTCATCTTGAGTCTCTAGTTACTTAGACCAAATGAGTTGTAACAATTAACAACGAGGGACTGCTTATTATATTCACACATTGAAGGGCACCCCACTTTCCCTGACCCTGACTGCTCTGCCACTCGTATATTTCTTGTCCTAAAAAATGTAAATATTACAATTACTTACTTTTTTTTGGGCAAAAGACAATCTGTGGACTAATATTAACATAGCATGTTTGTAGTATAGTAGTATACTATACTACATATGGCAGGATAGTATAGCAACACTGTTGATCTTGTATTATGAAAATTAGGTTCATGTAACACCAGTAACAAGTGACCTATTCTGACACAATACGACAATATCCCATGAAACACACATTATGTGGATAATTAAACTATGGGATATATTGCCAGTACTGCAGCACACAGTGATTCTCTTATAATTCACATATGTAACTCTTTTGGCTTTATGAAACAAATGAAGAGTTTAATTTGACAATAACTTTTTTTGAAGAACCCCATACAGCAGCAGTAGACCACTGTGCTAACTTTCAAATGTTTTATGTTTTGCAGCATCAAATGCTTTTGTGGTTGTTGTTACAGGAAGTAGAAATACTGAGGGTTTAGTTAGTCTAAGACTAACTTTCTTTCTTATGACTTAGTACTGTTAAAGTTTAGAAAAGATTTCACTGGTGGAAATGCTTGCCTTACTAGCAGTAACAAAAATATGGCCTTAATTCAGTATACCCTCAAGTCCTGAGAAATCTGTAGTGTTAGGCTAGTAAAGCTCAGTTACATGGCAGAGAAGCTGACACGCATTTATTCTGTTTAACAAATTAGGAGTTCCAGTTATCTACCGTTGCCCTTCAGGCAGCTGACAAGTTGAGCTGTGAGCATCCTGCTAGGTGTCTCAAGGAGGGGCATAGTGACTCAAAAAGCAGGAATTGCAACTGTGAAAATAGCTTGTGGAGTATGTCAGTTAAACTTGCAAGGAGAAACCCAGTGAAGCCTTTTCTGAAGGGACTGTAGCTACAAGACAGTGTATTTCTTTAGCAACGTGTATATATAATGCTGCCTCTTTTCTACTGCACTTTTTGACTGGCACAGGTCACTGTGAATTTTTCTCTGTTCTAACATGTAAAAATTTATTTCACAGGTATTGATGACTATTACAACTGCATTAAGCTTTACAGTTATATACATTAATATAACTACTATTTTTTAATCTACACTATAGAGTGGCTTTCCAGGACCCCCTGGGCCCAGTGGCCCCCCTGGCCCACCTGGTCATGCAGGTCCCCCTGTAAGTACAATTAATCTTTTCATAATCACCTTACATCATTTATATGAGCCTCTCCTTTTCTCTGTCATAAATATTAAGTATCTTTTCAACCAGTAAATCTAGATATTATGCTGAAGAATTTTATGGCTAAATGTCATCCTCCATTGATTGGGCTGTACCCTCTATGCCTCACCAAGACTCAAGTGCTTGCTTAAGTCCATGTGTACCCCTGAGCCCTCTGCAAGTCTGTGGGGTCTCAGCCAAGGCAGTTTTAAGATGTGCCACTGCCTGTCATCCCGTTAACAACCCCAAATGTTTACCCATACAAAAAGCTGAACAGGAGGTAAAGGAGAGTGGGAATCCTGATAAACATTCAGCGAACACACAAAGGGTCTGGTTTTTTGACATCCATCTCCTGTTAGAGGAGCAGTTTTGTTTCTGATTTCACGGAGGCAGGTTCTGCTTGGTTCTGCTAAATTGACCTTTGGTCATTTGTTGACCATTCTGACTACAATTCTCCTTACTATTATGTGATTATAAAGTGTAACAGCACCATGAAATGGTGCATGTAATTGCTCACATCTTAACTGGGTTTTTTGCTGCATTATAGGGCTCTGCTGGATACCAAGGTTCCCCTGGAGAACCAGGACAACCTGGCCCTCCTGTACGTATACATTTTGTATCACTTATATGCTAAAGGCGTGATCTTACAAGCATGAAACAGTGTCATCACTGAAGTGGATTGAACAGACAGTTCATCCTGTCTGTTTACTATAATGTATTTCAAATATACAAGTACTTTATGATGCCGAATGCATTTTTACTTTGAAAAAGACTTAATATTTTTTATTCTTTTACAGGGTCCTCCAGGCCCCGTTGGAATGATAGGCCCAGTTGGTCCACCTGGGAAAGATGTAAGTTCACTATTATTCACCCATTTATTAATAAATGGGAAGGGAAAAATGTTAATTAAATGGTTAAGACAGCAAAGCACATTGATACCATTGCATTTCAGAATTTTTAACATCTCATTTCTGCATTTGACAACATGACTGTAAGACACTGGATTTGCCTTACGTTAAGTCTAACTATGCATTAAAAAATGTTTTGGTTTTAGTAGGCAATTTGATTGATATAATTAAAAAAAGAGAGAGAAAACATGAGCATAAAAAATAACACTTTGATCTGGTGCAAAATAAATTAGCAGTTATAAAAAAAAATCAGACAGTAGTGGTAGTTTCCTGCTCCCCTTAAATCTTCCTTTGAGAGGTCTAGTCACTAACACCACGTTTTGTATCACACCTGGCAGCCCTGAATAGGTATAGTACCAGGCAAGACAAAAAGATAAATATTTTGTCCACTTTGAGTACTTCACGCGAAAAATAAGTTTTCCGGGATCATCTCTTTCTAAAGTTTGTCTTGGAATAACTTAGATGTTAACTGAAATCTTGTTTAAAATTGAGTTTTTAAATCCTGGCACTTGTTTTTCAGAAAGCAGTGAACTGTCACCCCGCTATGATTTTTCCCACTGTCTTTGGTAGAAGCTTCACCTGCTTATTCTGACTCACCTTGATCTTCTAGAACTGCTGCTTTGCCAGTAACTAAAACAATAGTAAGCACTAAAAAAAAAAAAAAAATTACTTTCTTTCAATAGGGAGAACCAGGAAGACCAGGCAGAAATGGAGACCGTGGATTCCCTGGATTACCGGTATGGAACAGCCCCCACTAACAACAGTTTTCTAATCAAAAGGGTTTTTTTCCCCCACTTTAAGTTAGTCAAGTGAACATGACTCACAGTGAAAACTGGTTTGTGCCCTTAGTACAGTAAATACATGATTTATTACACTTCTGTATTTATGTGTTTAGGGTCACAAGGGAATCCCTGGGATGCCTGGGATGCCTGGGATGAAAGGTCAACGAGTAAGTAAACCACTTGAATTATGGTGTTGTATGGTTGTACTCTTTCAGTCATCAGTTTAAAGAGATTGAATCCTAGAATTAAAGGCAAATTTCTTAACAATGGGATCTGACCTTCTGTAACAAATACTTAAATTTTGTCTAGTTACCTCAATTGCAGAGCTTCACCCCAAATGCCAAAAAGTGTTCCAATAGCTGATAGCATTCATTATCCAAAATATGCCTCTTTTGGGGGCTTAATATTTTGCCAAGAGGAACCAAGTTTTACAGAATGCAGCAGGAATACTGTTCACAGATATGGTTTTACTTTCCCACAGGGTTTTGATGGAAAAGATGGTGCCAAAGGTGACAGTGGTGCTCCTGGTCCAAAGGTAAAATCCTAGAGGGTCATCTTTGTAGTAGGTAGATTAATGACCTCCATCATTCGTTGTACAGCTGTACTTTGCCTCTCAAACAGTTATAAAAATCCAGTTAACATTAAAGAAACCCATTTAATTTCTCTATGAAGAGAATAAGAATCGTTCCAAATGAGTTAGACTTCCTGAACCACATCATGTCCCAGTTGTCTAGTCATAATAAACATGAGATTACAATGTGAAGGACATGGCTGGATCATCTAACTTTGTTGCATAATACTTAAAGGACTGAGTCTTACTGATTTTTTTTTCCTCTTTAGTATTTCGTTTTGGCACTTGTTTAGACTTCTCAGACCTTTCAGACCGCAGTTCCCTCTGAGGACACTCAGCTTGATGCAGAAAGGGGCAACGGATTGGGGTGTCTTGTTTTGTGTCTCTTCCTCTAGAATAAACCAAAAAGTGTTCTCACCAAAGTTCATTCTGTCATTGGTGTTTTGTTTCCATAACAGGGTGAAACTGGTCTTCCTGGAGTAAATGGAGCACCAGGCCAGCCAGTAAGTATGTGCATCCTGAAGTGTTTACGTGTTACCCGAGTTACTCATCATTCTCTTAACTTTAAGTATCCCACCACATGCATTGAACAATAGTGAGATATGCAAATAAGAGCAATGTCTCTTTGCTCAGCCATATTAATTTGGAAGCCATTTAACTGAATTGT
Organism: Corapipo altera; assembly: GCF_003945725.1. Classification (NCBI taxonomy): domain Eukaryota; kingdom Metazoa; phylum Chordata; class Aves; order Passeriformes; family Pipridae; genus Corapipo; species Corapipo altera. Next base: position 509,287 of record NW_020884987.1, read on the forward strand.
TTTCATATGTTTTCTAGGGACCAAGAGGTCCAGCTGGTGAAAGAGGAAGACCTGGGAATCCTGGTGGCCCTGTGAGTAATTGCAGCTGTTGTTCTCACTCAGAGGCAGCATATTTGGATTCAATATGCTGAGAATTCCCTACTTCATAGCTTTCCTTGTAATAGTTGTAATGCAAAGGGCTAAAAAACGATATGGCATCTGTAAAATCATGAAAGCTTTCTGGTCCCCAACAAAAAATGTAACAATTCTAACTCACAACCTGTTCACCATCTTATTTTGTGTTTCCTTTTTTTAAATGACTTGATTACACCTTGAGGGAGAGTTCTATGTTTCAGCATATGCTCAGGTTCAGCCAAGAGCAAAAGGAAGGAGGAGTGGAAGCAAAGGGCAGCAGGAGAAGTCAGAGAGAGGAAAAAAAGCAATCTCAGAAGTAACCTGTGGGAAAAAGACAAAATTCCTCTTTGAATGGGATTAGGGAGTACATCACTTGCTCTGAAGGAATTCATAGCATTCAACACAATCAACAAAGCATAGTTAACATATAATAACCAGCAACTTGTTTGCACAAACACTACATAACCTGAGTAGAGGACCTGGTCTAATATGTCTGGAAGACAGGTAACAGGATTTAAATCATACCACTGTTTATTAGGTTTTTGGAGTGAAATTTTAGTCTTTTATGTGAATTAGGACTGTTACTTTGAAATACGCATGTACTGCGATCTTATTTATTCATAGAGATGATGCCACCATTTCCTTAAGAAAAGTAGTAAGAATATATTTTTGCATCTTACTGTCTCATCATTACCGTACAAGTCATGTGAAGTGTTGGACATTTCTTCACAAAGTATTTATTTAATTATTATTTTGAGATTTCTCAGTTGAGGAATCCTCAGGTCTTGATCAACTAGATGGGAATGTACAGACACGAGAACATGGTTTCTGAGTCACGGACATAAAAGCATGTGGGTTCTGTGCTCTGTACTCAACACCTCTCTTCTTTCTGTAGGGTGCCCATGGCAAAGACGGATCTCCAGGAGCAGCAGGCCCACCTGTAAGACAACTCACGGATGTTTGACTTTAAGTATTTGTGTTGCTTTATTCTAGTTACTTCTAGCTGGTGTTCTGCAGTGCACTGGTTTAAGAATGACCATTTTATTTTAATTATATTTCATAACTGTGTTGGTTAAGATACTTGAAGCACTTAGAGTGCAATAGGAGAGTTTTAACACTGCAAATCAGGAAAATGCAAAAATCCAGAACCAGATTATTCTCAGAGAACATACAGATAGGTAGAATTGCTTTCCTCTATGTAGATCAAGTTGTGAATAGTCTTATTAAATACATTTAAATTAGCTGTCCAAGGTGGGAAAAAATTTTTTCTTCATCATCTGCCTAGAAACCTGAGCATGTCTACTTATAAATGTGACAGCTATATTGTTTTTTTACCCTTCCTACACCTTTTTTATAATTAGAAAAGATTTTGAACATTTTTATAACTTAATCTTTGCAATGATAGATTTCATGGTTTTAAATCTAAAACACAGAAATTTAGCTGAACATGTAAATGTCAGAGTTACCAAGGTGTAGGTGTGATACTTTAGGACTAGCCAAACTTCATCTTTCACAGCATGATTTGTATTTTCTATTTTGCCAGGTGTTTCCCTACTCAGAGGAAAATCCCATAATCAGATATTTCTTTTTTAACTTAAGATTAATTCCATATGGCTTTTACCTTTTGCATTAATAGTATTTCTTTCATTTTTAAGGGTCCCCCAGGTCCCCCTGGAACTGCAGGATTTCCAGGCTCTCCAGGTTTTAAGGTATTCAGCTAAAGATGCATGGGATTTGGTCCTTTCTATAATTATACACCTTATGTCACTGTACATAATATTTTATGAGGCCTCATTTTTCTGGCTGCTATTACAGTGTTTGCAAGCCTAGAACTGATGTTTTTTCATATGTAGCATGAGACAAACCCTATGCCCATCATCTTCACGAATGCTCACTCCAAAACACCTTCAAGCAGTAGGCCCTGTGTTCTGTGCTGTGTTAAGACAGGGACTGAAGGGAACATCCCACAACTTCAGGAGTTGTGCAGCATTTACTGGCTGGAGTACCTGGGTACCATGTGCCTCAGCACTGCGGGCACTGTCTGATTTGTCCCTTGCACTCAGGAGGTGACTGTGGCAATCTTCTTCCCAGGTCAGAGATGCCACAGATAGAGGAAGACACCATGAAGCCAATACTGATTGCCCAAGTTTAAAATGCATTCATTTTCTCATTTTGCTTTTTTTTCCATAGGGTGAAGCTGGTCCTCCTGGTCCTGCTGGTTCTAGTGGTAGTCCTGGAGAGAGAGGAGAACCTGGTCCTCAGGGTAATGCTGGGCCACCCGGGCCTCAGGTACATAAACACCACATGGGACCTGAGAGGGGTTGTTGTCATCTGCTCTTCACAAAGCCCTGCAAACCCTTTGGCTCAGTCCTAGGGGAGTAGCATTATTTATTAATACATTTCTTTTTACAGGGCCCTCCTGGAAGGGCTGGAAGCCCTGGAGGCAAGGGTGAAATGGTGGGTACTGTTCATATCACTACCTTTTGCTGCACTGTGTTGGTGAGGGTCACCATTTGGACTGGATAGAGTCCAATATTGCCATGCTCTCTTCATCCCGGTTTGCTGTTCACTCTCTGTAGGGACCTTCTGGTATTCCTGGTGCTCCTGGTCTGCCAGGAGGCCGTGGTCTTCCTGGTCCACCAGGTACAAGTGGAAACCCTGGAGCAAAAGGCAGTCCGGTGAGTAACTAATATTTGTTACACTGGTGGTACAAGCAAATATGGTGGAAGTAACTCTGATACCATTAAAAACCAAAACCAAACATTAGGAAGAAATTCTTTACAGAAAGGGAATGGGCTGCCCAGGGAAGTGGTGAATTCTCCATCCCTGGAGGTTTTTAAGATAAGACTAGATGTGGCATCAGTGCCATGGTCTGGGAACCATGGCAGTACTGGATCAAGGGTTGGACTTGATGATCTCGGAGGTCCCTTCCAACCCAGCTGATTCCATGATTCTATGATTCTATGATTAAACTTCTATTCACTTGAGACTGTCTAATAAATTATTTTATAATGAAAATAGTCAATACTTTTTATAAATATACAATATATTTATCTTTCACACATTTAGGTATTGCTATATACAAAAAACACATAGAGAGGATAGTAATACTTATTTCTTTTCCTAAATTATCTGTCAGTTCAGAAACTCACTACAAAAGTCTACCTTGGGCTAAATCTGTTGTTTTAAAATCCGAATTTAACCTGTTTAAATTCCCACGGGCTGAGTCCACAGTCCACTACATCTAGTGAGTTGTACCTACTCTTATACTGCCATTTACCCCAGCAGACTCTTTTCTGACAGCCTTACACCACACACAGTTCTTTGTCAGAGAAAATACTCAAGGACTTCGAGCAAAAGACTCGATGTCTGGAATAGCTCAGAAACAAACACAAAATTTTACTCAGTGGTGTTTAATATTGTATCACTTCTTTCTTCACTGGATTTTTAAGGAGCCCTGTGTCTTCCACACCCAGGTTCAGCCAGTGAATGCTAATTTCTGTGCAGATTGATAAATAATAAATATGAGTCAATAATTTGAAAGGTATCACTTTTGCATCTTAGTATTTTACCCTGTTGCTACCCATCATTTTAACAGGATTTTCTCTTGTTTAGGGAGACCCCGGTAAGGATGGTGCAAAAGGAGATCCAGGCCCAAAAGGCGAGCGCGTAAGCAATTTTAAAATGCGTTCAGAGACTTCTTCCAAGGAAGTCTGAACTCTGAATCACTCCCCATACAAAAAAACCCTTTTAGGGTTTTTTGGAGACTTCTGCCTTCACTGGCGGGCTTGGGTTTTGTCGTTGCCAGGGTGAGAATGGCACCCCAGGAGCTCCTGGACCGCCCGGTGAGGCAGGACAAAGAGGTGCCAATGGTGAGCCCGGGCAGAATGGTGTACCCGGCACCCCTGGAGAAAGGGTAAGGTTCTGCAGGTCACCTGCACATGAAGTACCTTTTGAGTTAAGGCAGAGACAGCAAATTCGGGTGTTCAAAATACTTCCAGGAGAAAATTTGGCCCTTGTCTCTTCTCGGCAAATTCCAGATGCGAAACTGGGTTATGAAACTGGGCAGAATTGTTATCCAGCTTCTCCTCTGAATTGCAGCACTTGGATCTATCTCAGCCTGAAATAAATTAATGCCTTTCAGGTTTCGATGTTGAAGAAGCAGTGATCTTATATATCTGGAAGTTGTATCAAAAGATTTGTGCTGAAAAGCATCATAAACTCTGAGAACTACAAGGGGGTATAAATAAAACAAATTTCAAAATTACTTCTCAGTTAACAAAAATAAACAATTACAAAAATTTCAACTCTGGAAAGCGAAATTAATGCAAATTCTTCCACCTTCAAGATACGTCTTTATGTCAACATCTCTATTGTCAATACATCTTAAATATCTATAGCAGCAATATTGTCAGGATATCTTTTATGTTATAATATCTTTACTGTAAACAGTCTTTTTAGCTAGTAGATTCAATAGTGTTCTGAAGACACTCTCACAAAGGAATCTCTGAATTAATTTATTTAACAAAATAAATAACAACATCATTACAGATTTTAGATTTCTGTTCCCATCTGAACCATCAGCAAAGTTGTGCTAATCTATTTATAACTCCTAACTTAATAATTGATTGCAATATTTGCTTGAAGCTATGAGAAATCAAAGATGCACAGCAAACAAATTAATCATACTAAATACATAAATGGGGTACAAATTAAATTTTACAATTAAAAATTTTTGTAAGCAATGAAGATAGTAGTGAGTGCAAATACTAAAACAATAAACTAGAGCTCTTCTCAGTATTGAATTAGAGGATATAATGTATAATTGTTCGATACTGAATATGACATTTATTTTTTTTTATTACTTTAGAAAACTCATAAATAATGATGCAGAGCCAGTTAAAATAATAATGGGTGGACTATAATTTCAACAAGAGGGTTATAACCAAAGAGAAAATAATCTGTATCCTTCTTACTGCAGTAAAATGCCACTTCCATCTTTTTCTTTTCATTAATTTTCATAACAATGTGTCTAATAGTAAATAGTTTAGAAGAAAAACCCATTTTCCCATTACTTATGCCACATTGCCTGTGATCCACAGTCTGTTCTTTTATTTGGTAGGGCTCCCCCGGATTCCGTGGCTTGCCCGGTAGCAACGGACTTCCAGGTGAAAAGGTATAAATCTTCCCCCCCAAAAAAAACCCTCCAAGCTTTCAGAGAATCCACGTGATTTTGAACAGAGAATTCCGGATTCAATAGGGTGCTGGTTTCCTTGCTGTGACTTCCCACATCTCTTTTTTAGGGTCCCGCAGGGGAGCGTGGGAGCCCAGGTCCCCCTGGCCCCAGTGGACCTGCAGGAGAGCGCGGACAAGATGGAGGCCCAGGTCTTCCAGGAATGAGAGTAAGACAGGACATCTCCAAGAAAGAGAGAGAACCTCTATCAAGGATGACTCATCTGAGCTGATACGATTGAGGCGTTTTTATTTAAATACATTTATATTTGAATTATTATTTAAATAGACCTTAATGTTTAAACAGTTAAATTATATATCCGTTTATATATTTCAGTATAGCCAAGTCTTACATTTGTTGCTTGTTTGCAATTAAAGCAAATAAGCTGTTGGTCAGGCTTTCAAAGATTTTCGGAGATGGTCTCACAAGTGATACTCACAGGATGTAAAAATATGTAAGTGTTCATAGAACAATGGAACAGCGTTCTGTGAACTAGGCCAAAAATTAACAACTGCTGACAACAAATATATTGAAGTTCAAAAGCCCAACTGCAGGCTGCTGGGAGCCAAACAAGATTTTATTGGAAGTGAAAATGAATTATTTAAAATGCAGCAAAAATAATATGTAGAAAAATAAGTTAATAAAAAAGTGTTATAAATTGTGCTGCTTTTAGGTAGAGGTACATAGTCAGAATTGTTTCATTACTTGATTTTTTACCATCTGAAATTAGTTTTCTTCCCAAATAATGAAAGAATACATTTTTTGTGCTTGCTGATTAACGTGCCATGTCTTGTTCATATCCAGTGCCCCTCAGGAAAAGCAGTAAACCCATAATGAAAAAATATTTTAGCCTTCTCCATTTTTCCCCTTCATGCGATGGGAGAAATGGGAGGACTTTTAATCTTTATTAAAGAGGATTAAACCAAACAAGTAGTTTCTATATATTTATGTGTTGAAACATACTCTGCATTTTAAACCAAAGTGTAACACTTTTTTTTCTTCAATTGCAGGGTTTGCCTGGAATTCCAGGAAGCCCTGGAAGTGATGGGAAACCTGGCCCTCCCGTATGTACACTGTGCAAATATTTTATGCTAGTCCTCCTACTTGACCTTACCTTCATCCCACGGTATCTACATGACAGGTTGTTATCACAGTCAGATTAATTGTCTCCTTTCTTGTTTGTTTTAACTACCATTGTAATAACAGTCTGTAAATCCTGTCATTTAGTAGTTAAAATATGGAGTATACAGGAGATGAGTTGAAATACAAAACATATTTAAGTTTTGAACCACAGTGTCTCACCCTCACTCTCCCTTTGATGGTTATTCCTTTATTTCACCTGAGAGATGCCATGACTTCCTTTCTTTTCTCCTTATCCCAGGGCAGTCAGGGTGAATCTGGACGTGCTGGTCCCCCTGGCCCTCCAGGCCCACGTGGCCAACCAGGTGTAATGGGTTTCCCAGGTCCTAAGGGCAATGAGGTGAGTGGGATTTCTCCACTTCTTCTGTTCTGATGCTTGATCAGTCAAATGTTAAAATAAATTGTTCCATACTGGGGCTATCTCATGCTGTGGCTTCAGGTTGTTGTCTACTGACCAGAACAAGTACTTCAAATGTGATCTCTCTCTTTTGTAAGGGTGCACCGGGTAAGAATGGAGAAAGAGGCCCTGGTGGACCACCTGGAACACCTGTAAGTTTTGTCAACATTTTGTTTCATAATATGATAATTTAATAATTACATAATATGACAATTTAAAAATGGCATAATATGAATAATAATTTGATGAGTCTTATTAGGCCCTAACCATGGCCTAATTTTGTCTTTGTACAGGGTCCTGCTGGGAAGAATGGTGATGTTGGCCTCCCAGGTCCTCCAGGACCTACTGTAAGTGTGGTGGCCCTGTATGAGACGATGATCAATTATTGCCGAGGGGGTTTGGCATCTACAGGTTGACACTGTGACTTTAGGGGAAGGAAAATATTTTTAATGATATATAGAAATCTCCTTTTATGAAAACAAATAGAAGAACTCTTATTTGCCATTATTTTATTGAATTAATACTCAAAACATCAGTAGGATAAACTTGAGTCAGGTACACCTGGCACAGATTGAAATGAAAAGTGAATTTAAGAGCTCTCAGAGATCTACCACCTTTTCAAACTGAAGCATGTCTCCCTTTAATGTGTATATCAACTATTACCAAGCAAAAATGTGTCTGGGGAATCACATCTAACAGTTGGAGTGAGAAGAGAAAATACCAGAACACCAAGGTCCATTAGTCTTTGGGATTATGCAAAGTCATCATCAGATCATGAAATGAAGGCATAGATTAGAGGTGCTGTTGAAATGTTGTCAGACAAGTTCATGGGGTTTTTTTTCTCATTTGTTTGATTCTAGGGTGCTTCTGGGGACAGAGGAGAACCAGGACCAGCAGGCCCACCCGGCCTCCAGGTGCTGTGTGTTTATTGCTTTCTGATTTCTTTCAATACATTAAAACACACAGAAGTAAAAAGATAATAAAGGCATCTTAACATTTATATTGCAGTGCATGTCATCATATTTTGAAGTAAGACAGATCATCCACTTGACAAAAGTTATTACTTCGTATATCATAATTGCAGGCTGGGTGGTTAATTTAGCTATCAAATTGGCACCTCTGCCTTTGTAAAGGATTGGAATGATTTAAGTACACATCTTTGAGTCAAAAAAAAAAATTACAAGATGGAAAATGCATAATTTATCTATGTAACATGGATAACATTGTTCCTTCACATAGGGATTGCCTGGTGGACCAGGACCAGCTGGAGAAAACGGGAAGCCTGGAGAACCAGTAAGTAGTGATTCCTTTTATTTAATGAGATATTTTTCCTATATTACATTTCCAAATTCAGTCAGTTCTAAGTTCTATTCAGAGCAGAGAAGTCTGATTTTAGTGATAATAGAGGGGAGAAACAGGATGTCAACCATAATGGAGATTTACCAAGTGCATGGATAACTTACACTTATTTTCTCGTAACCAGGGGCCAAAAGGTGATGTTGGAGGACCCGGATTCCCAGGCCCTAAGGTAAATAATAAAGCAACTTTTCTCAATTACATGAAAGAATTAACACAGCATGAGCCTGAAAACAAAGAATAATGCATTTCTTTGTCACAGGGTGAAAACGGTATCCCAGGTGAACGTGGTGCACAGGGTCCCCCAGGACCTCCTGGAACAAGAGGTGGGCCAGGTCCTGCTGGTACAGAAGGTGCCAAGGTACCCACCAACTTTCTTATTTTCCTGCTATTATGTCTCTCATTCAGGTTAATCTTGTTTTTCTAACTATTTTTTGTTACTCCTTAGGGTCCTCCCGGACCACCTGGTCCCCCTGGAGGCACAGGACTGCCTGGCTTACAGGGAATGCCAGGAGAAAGAGGAGCTTCTGGAAGTCCTGGACCAAAAGGGGAGAGGGTAACACAGACACGCTGCCAATTTTATGCTAATTTAGTGTTAGCTTCCCACAAAGCACTGGGTTTGTTCATGTCTTCACTTTTGGCCTGATTTCAGAGGTGTAGATTGTGTAGCAGTACTGTTGAGTTAGCAATGTGATATGGGTCCTATATGCTGAAAAATATGGGATTTCCCCCTGCTTTAATATATGCTAGATATTTTCCTGTGCTAGATCTCTTTGGGGATGGATACATCAAACCAGCTAATAAACTATGAGAATAATTCATACCACAGGCAAACAATTTGTCATAGGCTTCATTTTGAATCAATTCGGGTTCTTTTCCATCAAAGTATGTAGTATCTGATGCTGAATACTGGGCAGAATGTCATCCCCAATTTTAGATTTGTATGATCTCAATGAGGAAATGTGGTTATTGAGAGACCCTCAGCACGAGACCCTTTCCCTTCCCTTATGCTTACTTTTGGCTTATGCTTTTTGCATCTTACACGTCCTAGGGAGAACCTGGTGGCAAAGGTGCTGACGGCCTTCCTGGTGCAAGAGGAGAGAGAGTGAGTAACCTTTTTTAACATCTAACAATTTATCCATTAGCTTCACACAGTCTGCACTTAGAACATGAATAAACTTAGAGTTACAATGAATAAGTATTGTCTAAGAGGTGTAAAGTAGTAATCCCATTGTGTTTCATGCCAGCAGTGCTAAACTAGTTTTGTAAACTAAATCAGACTTAATACTAGTGTTTGTGATTACCGTTGCCTGGGTAAATATAATGGAATTTTTTGAAAGCAGAAGATCTCAGTTAATTGGGACAATGTTTTGGAGGGAAAGCAATCACATAGAAGTAGAGAAAATCTATCTGACTGATGAGAATGCAGGTTTATAACGAATCACAAAAAGACATCTATAGGAAACGTTCTCACCCAGGATACTTCTACAGGTTGCTGCATATGATATATTTTGCAACTATATAGCATATACACATAAAATAGACACTTGAAATATATACATATATATCAAATCAGTACCTGCAAGCAGTGCATCCATCAAAATAATGAGGCATGACAAATATACCAGTGCAGCTTGGTTGAGTTGGAGGAAATACATTTATTTCAAACCATAAGGTACACATTAAATTGCCAAGAAAGAAAAAACTCAGGGAGCCAGTCAGGAGATATTGAACATATACTGAAGAAATGTGGATCAGTTATTTATATGAAAAGTTAGGGCAACAGGTAACTTCTAGTGTATGCCATTGAAAGAGGCCTGTTAACTTCAGGTGGGTATGAATTAGGTTTGGATGGCAAGGAAAAGAAAAAAATTATCAATCCATTGGAGATCTCTCAGTTGCAAAATGGTGTGAACTTAGACTGTCACTCCAAAACATAGTTTGCAACAGCACTCTGGCATTGTAGACTGTCTTCAATTTAAATATCTCTAGCAATCTGTTTACATTGAGACATAAATTATACTGATGAAAACACAGGTAGCATTGTCATATTTTGATATAAAATATGCTCTTTTCTTATTGTTTAGGGCAATGTAGGTCCCATCGGTCCTCCTGGTCCTGCCGGCCCACCTGGAGATAAGGTAAAGGACCTTCTGTAGTGACACATGGTGCAGTAAGAAGTCCCAGCAGTAGCTGTGTCACGGGGAGCAGACAAACACCCAGTAACCATCCTTGTTCCTTACAGGGGGAGACTGGCCCAGCAGGTGCCCCAGGCCCGATGGGTTCCCGTGGAGGTCCTGTGAGTGACAGTACTTTCCTTCCAGTATAATTTGAGCGTTGCTCCTGTAGCCTGGTGTAGACATCAGTGCTGTACCTGCCCTGTCAGGAACTCATGAGACTTGAGCTGTAAATAAGCTAAGCACATTCAGATGCTCTTGACTCCTGGGATTTATAGGTACTAAAGAAGCCTTCAGAAAATCAGTGCTTTTAACAGCGCAAAGGGGTCAGGGGGCTGTACTGATAGCTCAGGGCAAGAGTGTGAGCAATAGTGGTGTCCATCTTGTCTTACAGTTAAGCAAACTTTTAAAAATACCCTTATATTTATTTTTTTTTATACTGATAACACATCACATTGGGATCTCAGTTGGATCTGGGAAACACCATGGGTTATTCTCAGGGTTTATACAGTTGTAACTGAGATCACTCTGTCAGGCTTTAGATAATTTTCATATTATCAAATAATTCCTGTTTTTAGCATTCAGGAGCAACTGTAGTTTTGGAATAGGGCTTTTTTTCCTTCAAAGGCTGATAAGACAAAGAAACTTCAGCAGCATCAATAGGAGTGTTCTCTAACCTGTAGGTTATCTTGAAAAGCTTATCTTTTTAACATCTTCCATTGCTGACATGTTGTTTTCTACAGGGTGAGCGAGGAGAACAAGGTCTTCCTGGACCTGCTGGCTTCCCTGGAGCTCCAGTAAGTACATCTACCACTCTTTCTCTACTCAGTCACATGTAGAGCAACATGACTTTGTCCCTAACTTTCTGTACTGGCAGATCAAGAGAGTTCTATTGCATTCACATTTAATTTAATACTTAAATTCCCTTCAGAAGAGTATCTGGATAAGGTTTCTCATCACAGTGGTACCATCCGCTTTTTTTTTTTTTTGAGTAGTAATGAAGCAATATAATTTTTCTTCAGGGCCAAAATGGGGAACCTGGTGGGAAAGGAGAGAGAGGCCCACCTGGTCTGAGAGGAGAGGCTGGACCCCCTGGAGCTGCGGGTCCACAGGGCGGCCCCGGTGCACCAGTAAGTCTTTGCTGTCCCTTATTGCCACAGAGAGGTTTCTTCAGCCCTCCCTCAGCCTTGAGGTGGCCAGGCCCCCCAAGTGCAAGCAGCTGAACTGCCTGAAACTTCTTGACACTCACTGTGATTTCCATCTTTATCAAATCATTTTGCTTTATCTGCTTCCTTCCACGTAGGGTCCACCCGGTCCCCAAGGAATAAAAGGAGACCGTGGATCTCCTGGAGGCCCTGTGAGTATCTCCTTGATTTAGTCACTGCTAAATGTCTCTGTCTATTACAACAAATATGATGTAAATGAAAAAAAAAAAACCTTCAATGACTGTAGTATCTGCTGTTCAAGAATAATTCAGGCATTCTAGAAGGAGTAATTAAAGTTGAGGTGTTTAGTGGTCTGGATTACATTGGTTTTAATATAAGTAAGGTGACAAAATAGCTTCTGGCACAATGACCCAAGGCTCTAAAATGGCTTATCTCAACAGTTATTATATTTACTTGCCATCATTTCCAAGCTTCTCAGAGCCCATTAATTCACATCTGAGGAGCATATGTGACCTTCTACTTAAAAAAAAAAAGAAGTATTAAAAAAATTCGCAGCAAAATTGTAAAAACAGGGAACTTAAAAGCAAAACAGCTAACTGTAATTCAAAGTCAGCTGGTGTATAAAAATCAATTTGTTCATCTTTTTCCAGTCTTCAGAAAATGATAACTAAAAGTATTGATCTCTTACAGGGTGCTGCTGGTTTCCCTGGTGCTCGTGGTCTACCTGGTCCCCCTGGTAGCAATGTAAGTAGTCTTATGCTCCTTTTATTCTTACTTTGGGAGTATATTTATGCATGTATTAATATAATAAAATATATTATGCAAAATCTTTCTGAATATGACGTTTGGACTTAGGGAAATAAATCTGCATAAGGAGTTTACTCTCCTTATCATATGGAATAGCAATTAATTCACTTAACTTACTGTCTTGATACACCTTCTAGCATGGTTTTCTTTCCAAAGCCAGACTTAGTGAAGTCCTTCTCCTGGATCAGGTCCTTGAGTATTTCTGTTGGTGGAAGACATCCTGTCTTCTCTCTTGCTCTTTTATGATGCAAGAAATACTCAATACTCTTTTTGAACTGGTATTCACTTTCAAAGCTATGTCTTGTAGATAATTGCTGAGTTGTTTTTTTTCTTAGGTACCTGTAGAATAAAATGGCATAAGATTTAATTGTTTTGGGATTAACTGAAATTGTTCTTAAGGCAAAGTTTCTTTCTTATGGTATGGCTTCATCTGAAGTTTAATCTACCAGTCTGCAGTGTCCTATTATAAAAATACAACCTGATGCATCCATTAATTCCAAACTTTTATATAATATCTGTCTGTGAAGAAAAGCTGTTTCTTAATATCCTTGTATGTTCAATGTGTGCCTACTTTTGACTCCCACAAAATTAGTCTGATTTTTGATTCTTTAAAAATTAAGGAAATAAAAAGAATACAAATGCATTTGACCATTTTAAAAGCAAACTTTTGTTGTATGGTAACTGAGATATAAAGTAAAAAAATTCTTTTGTATTTGGATAAACAGATTTTAATTTTCTGTCAAAGTTACAGGCAGATGGAATTTGAATATTACTGAACAAAAAGGAAAAGTAGGATTTTATTTAAGATATCATTAAAGTCAACACAGTTATTTCCATTGATTGGCTCAGCTAAGATTTTAATGAAAGGCATTTCATCCTGTACATGTCCAAGACACTATGTTAAAGGTATCTGGCAGCAGTGACTTAAGAAAGCAGAAGGATCTGCTACTCTTTCCAATTTCTGTGGCAGAGCCCTGAGTAAGGGACATGTATCCTGTGTTGGATCCATTACAGCCACTGGGCATCCAGAATGTGCAGGTGTTACATTATGCAAACCGTATGTCCAGACAGCAGGGATAAAAAAATACCAACTTTGAGAGTGATACATGAAAGGATTCTCTTATAGCACCAGATCAAATTTGGGTGCACAGAGGCTGGACCCTAAATCTGCCTTCAGGCAACGACTCAGGTCTGGCTGACTTTCATAAGAGCAGTGCCAGTGTGCAGCTGTTTCAGATAACTCAACTCACACTCTTCTTTTTAAAATTCTTTTTAGGGTAGCCCAGGTCCCCCTGGTAATGCAGGGCCTGCAGGCAAGGATGGGCCTCCTGGACCCCCTGGTAGTGCCGGCTCTCCTGGCGGTCCAGGACCTGCTGGAATCAGAGGTGAGCCCGGCACACCAGGGGAAAAAGGGCCACCAGGTGCACGAGGAGAAAGGGTGAGTACACCTTCAGCCAGGGACTGTGACACCAACAGACTGGGATTATGTCTGTCAAGAATAAGTGACCACCTATGGAATGTTAAAGACGCTTGTATTGATTGATGTGACCTTTCCTCAATCAGGGGGCACCGGGTGAACCAGGTCCTCAAGGCATTGTTGGCGGCCGGGGTAACACAGGTTTGCCAGGTCTGCGTGGCCCGAGTGGTCCACCTGGGATGGCAGGAGCCAAGGTGAGAGCCATTCACTGCAGGGATATAAAAAATAATGAATGTGTTAGGGGCAGTGGGGGGGAGGGGTGTTTAATGCTTTTTAGTCCAGAGACAACAGAATTTACAGTTATTTGTGCTTACATCCATAAGATCAGGCTTTAGAATGTCTGACAACCAGCAAATGTGGGATGTGAGGTTGTCTTTTATCCCCTTTACCAAGCGTCTCATATCAGATTATGTAGAAGTATAGAGGATGCCTCACACTCTTAAGGAGGGTCAAGGAAGAGGCTATAAAGTCTCCTTACCACAAGATCTGAGTCATAGTCTCATGAGTTGTGAGATAGATACAAGTTGTGTATCTTTGCTTCATTGTCAATATGTTTCTTGCTTAAATATTATGACTCAAACGGAAAAATACTTTCACCTCCCTTCAGAAAAGGTGGTGTGAGGCTTGGTTTATATTTTATCAGCAATACAGCAATAGAGTAGCTTTTCTTTTTAACTGCTTTGGCTATTGTTTTTGGGCACATAAGGCATAGCCATTTATTATTTCCTAGCTGACAAAAAACATTCCTTGAGTTCAATGGCATTGCATGAATGCTACCAGCAATGAAAAGAAACCATTCGGTCCAAGTTTTTATACTCTCTTGTTTATTCACAATCTCCAAAACCACACTGGCCCATCATTTTATTAGGTCTCCTTAAAAATTACTACACAATTAATTAGATGTGTAATACACTGGTATTTCATAAGTACATTATCTGTAACAAAATCCTTTCCCTTTTTGTTCAGGGTGAAGATGGTAGACCAGGCACCAACGGTGTCCCAGGAGAACGTGGTGCCCCTGGTCCCCAAGGTCCTATTGGACAAAGAGGCTTACCTGGAGAGCCTGGCAGAGATGTGAGTGGATGTGATTATTTCCTGCTAGTTTGTGAGTTACTAAAGGGAGACTCTGGGAGCATATGAGCTTTAAGGTTCACAAAGCCTCCCTCAAGTGCCTGATGCACAGGGGTCTGGGCACATCACACTCTCAGGTAAGGTGGCACAGCCATAGCCTGCTGTCTCTGCCATCCCTTCACTGCCTGTGGGTATCATCTGTCTCACTTAGAACTGAACATGAGACTTGCACTGCTCGTACACCTGCAAAATAATGCAGGTCTTACAGATCTTTTAGGGGCCACTCCACCTCCACGAACTCTTTCTGCTAGAAAACTCCTTTGATGAACATTATTTAAGCTGACTGGGAAACAAGCTCTTTCATCATGCAATTTATGAACACACTGTACCCCTCTCTTTTGCAGGGTAACCCTGGCTCCGATGGCTCGCCCGGACGCGATGGTTCCCCAGGTGGCAAAGTAAGAAGTCACCAACATCCTTAGATTCCCAAATAAATGACACATGAGATGCATGACAATATGCACAGTTCTCTGCTATCTAATTTGTTTCTTGAACCTCTTACACTCAGTTGAAAATACCGTTTATATTGAGTTCTGTAAAATGTGACATTTATTATCCTGTCAACTGTTACTGTCTGCAGGGTGACCGTGGTGAAAGTGGCTCTCCTGGTGCTCCGGGACCCCCTGGTCACCCTGGACCTGCAGGTACTGCTGGCCCACCTGGGAAAGCTGGTGAAAGAGGATTTCAGGTAAGACCAAAGTAAATAGTTTACTGCTTATTTACGTACCTTTCCTATGCAAAGTCCATTTCATGCAGTAATAAAGAGGAAGTTTTGAAGAGTCATACATTTGTTACTGTCATAGTTTCTCGGCATCGAGAACCTCTTCTACAACAATATCGAGGGGAAAGACATCTCAGTTTATGTTCCTAATAACTACAGAAATCCAGCTCAAAATTTGCATACTCCACAGGATGCCAAAAAGCACATCATCCCACCGGGTCCTGTCTTAATTTCCACCCTATCTGGTGCCCATGCAGTACAAGCAATGTTATTTATTTAAAGTAAGGGAGTACCTTTGGAAGTCTTCAAGTTATTTCTCAGAAGTGCCAACACCAGCATAGCCTGAGCACTGAGCACCACGCAAAGTGAAGAAGGGCTCTAGTGCCTAGAAGCAGCTGAGTAAGGCTGGCATTGGTAAAAAAGGGATCTGGTCATGATTCTTGCTGATTATAAAGTGTGTGTGTGTGTGTAGCTTCCTCTTGTTTCTGAACAGCTGCTGGCTTTGAATATTCTGCTTATCTGGAAATAAAAAGGTGGTCTAGGCATCTCCAAGTGATCCATATCATTTCATTCTTATCATGTCACAGGGTCCACCTGGCCCTCCAGGCTCTACTGGTCCTGCTGGTGCTCGTGGTCCTGCTGTAAGTTATATTTAAAGTATTTGTGATATTATCCATTCACTAATCCCTGTTATTTGGGCATTGCTCTTATCTCCTTATATATTCCTTTTGTTGCAAATCTACTCTTACAGGGTCCTCAAGGTCCTCGTGGTGATAAAGGTGACGCTGGTGAACGAGGCGGCCCCGGTATAAAGGGTCATAGAGGGTTTCCTGGTTCCCCCGGTCTACCTGGTCCTCCTGTGAGTATTTTGTATTGATTTGGGAACTACAGCTGTTCTTAGTTTCTGTGGTTTAGGTCCAAGGTGCCTAGTTAGCCTCAACTAATTTACTGAGGAAAGAAAAAAATTATAAAGAACACATGTAATTTGATTGTCAAATGTGTTCAAAAGTCTAGATTCTCTGAATGAACCTGAAAGAAGCATTAACAGAAAAGTGTAAGAAAGCTGGTAGGAGCTGAAGCTGGGTTTACTATAATCCCTTCCAATAAACACTTCTTGAATTATTTACATAGGCTATTCCTGATTAAATTAGAAAAGGTAGAAGTATGGGTTGAAATATCTATGTGTATTAGAAATCCATCCTAGGCAGATGATTAAAGCTAGTCAGAATCCAAATACCTTTCTTCTGTCATGTCTCTTTTATAGGAAGTAATATTAGGGCAAAATGGGCATAAAATTGTAAACTACTGAATTGTAAACATGCATTACCAATTTGAGCAGTTCTTAATAGCTAGAAGAATTGATGGGTAGGAATAGAAAGGCATTCCCTGGATATTTATGACAGGTAAAAGTTTAAAGAGGGATTTATACCAAAAAAAACTATTAATAGCACTCATGACACAAGTGAGAATCAAGAAACCAAAACTCACTCAATTAATCTACCACAGGTGGCACCAATACCAACCTATTTAACAAAACAATATAATCCATTCTCTGATGTACAACATGAGTAAAAATCTGATAAATTCTCATTTACACAATGACTGCAAGATGTTCAATAATTATTAAACAAATGGCTTAGTTCTTTGTAATGCATATGTAGAGCAAATTTTAAATGCATTTGAAAACATGAGTTTTTGTCAAATTATTAAAAATATTTCACTGGTAATATGGTTAAAACTGCAGCATTTTGAACCTATAGTTACATATTCTTATTAATACAAGATTTCATTCAAAGCTCATTGGTGTCAATTGGCTTTCTTGCATTTTGGATAACACATCACTAATATGTTTTCTTATAGAGAACAACTGAGTTTTTTCTGGTCAAGGAATGTCAACCATTCTCTCTGATATCCAACACAGTCTTTTTACAAGGATGTATTTCATATAATCTGAAAGATGTTTTCGAGGTCTTTATTTAAGGTATATAAGTTATAAGGTATATCCAGCTAGTTGCAAAATATTAGCAGGACGTGCATTGACTGATTTTCCTTTTCTTCATAGGGTCCCCTGGGTCCACAAGGTGCACTGGGAAGTCCAGGACCTTCAGGTCCAAAGGTAAGAAAAACTCATTACCTAGCCTAACTGCAAGAAAAAATCAGACTGTTTGGTATATACATATATATATATATTTAAATTTTAATTGACCATCCTAACAGACAGCACCTGAAGAAAAACACCTGAGAAATTTTACAGAAATGTTCAAAATATCTCACAAATTATTTCTGAACTTGAGATTGCCTCATAAACTATTTATACCATACTATTTGTGTTCATCATTGTTCTAGGGTCCCCCAGGACCAGCTGGACCACCTGGAAAAGAGGGTAGAAGTGGATACCCAGGTCCAATTGGTCCTCCTGGCCCCCGTGGTACCAGAGGTGAAAGCGGCCCTGCCGTAAGTAAACAGTGCACGCTCACACAGACAAATATTTAGGGAATATTCAAGAAATGTAGGGTGCTCTCCTCTTTAAATATCTCCCTCGGAAATTCTGTATTTCATGGACAGAGTCTGTGGCAGTCTACCTACCAATGCTAAATCCAGAAAAATACAGCTCATTTGTAGTTTAGTGTAACTATTGGTGCACTGGGCATCGTGTTAGTCTTGGATGATCATTGACTTTTCCACGTACAGCGGGATCTCCACTGCGGAGCACAGACTCCCTTTGTCTCTTGGAAGCTATGAAATGGATTTTCTAGACTCCTCTAGAGTGGCCAGAGCTGCAAAGATCACTCTCATAATCACCTCCTAAAGCCAAGAAGTGGCCATTCTCTGGATTTTGGTGGAAAGGGTTTCTTCTTCTGACAGCCCAGACAGTCACAGCTTGACAAAATGAGAGGAGAAAAATTCCAGTCTTAGGAAAATACAGGCCTGGAAACTCTAACAGACATTAAACATCTGTTTAATTAATGAATGAGTAAATAAAATGTCTACGTGAGAACTCTTTTTTTTTTAAGATTAGGGCAGACTTTCAGTTTTAACCTATGATCTCTGTTCAGGGCTACATTCATTATATTTTTTAGGGTCCACCAGGCCAACCTGGTCTTCCTGGTCCTTCTGGTCCTCCTGGTCCATGCTGTGGTGGTGCGGTTGGCCTGGGGGCTGGTGAGAAAGGTCCAGTGGGCTACGGGTATGAATATCGAGATGAGCCAAAAGAAAACGATATCAATCTGAGTGACATCATATCTACAATGAAATCAATTAACAACCAGATTGAAAACATCATTAGTCCTGATGGGTCACGGAAGAATCCAGCTCGCAACTGCAGAGATCTGAAATTCTGCCATCCTGAGCTCAAGAGTGGTAGGTTTAGATTTTATTTTCACCAATGGTAGCAGGTCTTGGGTGTTGGTTTGTTTGTTTTGTTGGTTTTTTTAACCTGAGTATTTAAATGCAGTGGTCTGCTATAAAAAATTTGATTTTTTTTGAACAAATATCCTGATAAAGATGATAAACATAAATATAATTTTAAACTTTAAGTAACTATGCATTTAAACAGTACATGCACTGATTTCAACCCTATTCCTTACATCCTTATAAGTGAACATATGTTTAAATAATTTTAGGGAATAAAACATCACAAGTTCTATATTTATTTCAAATGTCAGTCCCATTACAATATTTACATGAACTCAGTATATTTTTATATCATCTTATTTTCTGTGGCATCTCTTTGGTTAAAATTAATATGGTTCCTAATTTGGCTCAGGAATCTGGCATAGAAATAAGCTTTACCATCGTGCAGTCAGATTCTTCTCCAAATATATTAAACTCCTTAACATTTATTTTTTTTTTTACCTCTAGGGGAGTACTGGATTGATCCAAACCAGGGCTGCAAGATGGATGCTATTAAAGTATACTGCAATATGGAAACTGGTGAGACATGCCTCAGTGCTAACCCTGGGACTGTGCCAAGGAAAAACTGGTGGACTGGTGCAAACAGTGGAAACAAACACATTTGGTTTGGAGAATCTATGAATGGAGGCTTCCAGGTGAGAAATAATCACAGTCAACAGCCCATATTGTACATCACAGCCTACTAAAAAATAAATAGGTGAAATAATCATGATGTAGGCTGTCCCTAGACGTGACTAAACGCTCTTGTATATGTGTGGCACTCTGCAGTTCAGCTATGGGGATCCTGAGCTTCCGGAGGACGTCTCAGAAGTTCAGCTGGCCTTCCTCCGCATCCTCTCCAGCCGTGCCTCCCAGAACGTCACCTACCACTGCAAGAACAGCATTGCCTACATGGATGAAGCCAGTGGGAACGTTAAAAAGGCTCTCAAACTGATGAGCTCTACAGAAAGCGAGATCAAGGCTGAAGGAAACAGCAAATTCACATATGCTGTTCTTGAAGACAGCTGTACGGTAAGTAAACAGGAATTTACTGCTGTAGTTCGATAAATAATGCAGATAAATAAGAAAGAGAGAGCTTTGCATGGCCTGGGCAAGGAACGAATACAGCTGCCCCTAATAGGGGAAACTTAGGTCCTGTACACTAGAAGTTTCATTCCCATAGCAAGTGTAGAAAGTGAGGTCCACTCCCATTAAAATATTTGCTTTACACGTACCTCCTTGCTTTAGAGTCAACACACTGAAGTCACAGTCAACAAGTTTTAATCCATCCCATGTCAGCTCTAAAACTAACCACACCAACAAATCAAGGCTAGCTGATTTGAAGCCATGGGCTGTGATTATGGGAAGGGGCAAACGCAGTTATTTTGCAGATCCAATACTGCTTCCCTGTGCCTTCCTCACTGCAGCAGAAAGCACTGGAGAGGAGCAGTAACACCCCGAGCATGCTGGTCTATCAACCTCTGCAGCCTTTCCAGTAACAAATGCAAAACATTATTACTGTCCACATTTTCTCCCTTCTGGTGTTTAAGGTTCCAAAAAGACAACAAACACTGTACGCTAAATTTGCCATTTAAGGATGTGTGAACATATCTACTTCACAGCCACTTAATGGCCATTTCTTTAACACCAACATGAAGAGCTGTCTCATCACTGCTGACACTCTACTGAGGCCAAAACCACTTTTACAGAGTAGCCATTTGTACTCTCTCTCAGCACACAGAGCACATTTCAGTCCAAAGTCAGGATGCTAGAACTGCTCCAGAGCACTTTACTGTCCATCAGGATTCCAAGCCTTTTAAGCCACAAACCCTCACACAAAAAGTCCAGAAATGAAGAATGCCTTGTCTATATGTTCACTGCCATAGAGACTGCAACCAGTTTTCACAGGGTTGAAAGGGACACGTTAGTATGGAAAGAGAGAACATGAAATCTGATAAACTGTGGGATGATTTTCACATTGCCCCAACACTCATTTCTCTAACATTTTTTTTCCTCTTCTTTTTAACTTCACAGAAACACACTGGTGAATGGGGTAAAACAGTCTTTGAATACAGGACACGCAAGCCAATGAGGTTGCCCGTGGTTGATATTGCACCCATAGATATCGGTGGTCCTGATCAGGAATTTGGTGTGGACGTTGGCCCAGTCTGCTTCTTATAAATCCAAGATCCTGCTCTTTCTGAAACCCCAGCAAACAGATTCACACTCCAACCATGCTCCTTTGTTTAAGCCTTGTCAGCTAGTAAAGGTGACCATCTGTATCCCAGTTATTTATTAACAAAATTTCTGGGGGAAAAAATCAATTTGATATCAAGGGTGTTTGTTTTGTTTTTGTTTTTGCTATTACACAAAATACAGTAAAAATGCTTTTTGCTCTATTTTTTTTTTTACCAAATTCCATCTTCAAAACATGTCTCCGTGGTGCTATAATACAACTTCAACACTTAATAAAACAACACTGTGTTCTATTAGTTGAATGTTAGCCAATTTAAAAAGCACTGATTGCTCCCAGTACCAAAGTTTACCCTTCTTTCCAAGATGAAGTCCATAAAGCTAGGAAGACCTCCCTGTTTCAACTACCTCAACATGGACAGAAACTGGGATGTGTCTGAGTCAAACCAAAAATCAATCAAATCAGTCAAAACACATTGGACCCAGTGTCAATTCCATAGAATCATTTGGTACAAAAACATCTATTTCTGTACTGATTAGCTGTGAAAAGTACAGTATATTTTAAGAGTTTAATACCTTAATGTCAGTAGTCGCCATAATTTTATTGTTGGATTGTATTCTGTTGTCAAAGGTGCTTCTCTACTTTCCTGTCATTGCTGGTCAAGACCACTAAAATTAGGGAAGTGTAAAAGACTAATATGATGGTGCTAATGTATTTTTCACTCCTAACTCTGCAAGTCAGGGTTATTGACTTGCTTAAAAAACCCAAAATGTAAAGGATTTAAAGAATTGTAAATGCCTCCTGTCAAAGATAGCCATTGGCATGTCATAGTTGAGAACTTTCTCCCTTCACTCTGTAAAAGTCAATAAAGATGCAAAATTGTGAATTTCTTCTGTCACGTTAACACATTTATAGTGTTGAAGGTTAACCATCTTTGTAAGCTTTTATATGGTTGTTGGTCTATTCCTTACAGAGACACATAATAAAATATCTTAATAAAACTCCTTGTTGTTTCATAAAACTGACTACCCTTTTTTTTTAAGTTTACTATTTATATCTCTTTGTTCAAGCAAATTAACAAGGCAGGACACAACTCTGGTACCGCTTCAGCTGATTTTTTCAAAGATAATTTGTTTGAAGGAAACCCTGGTAATCCTAAGGGATGCAGTTTATGGTACACTACTAGGAACTTTTCTTTCTTAATTTTCCTACTCCATCCAATGGCTCCTTTTTGCAAGCCTGGTGAGCTTCTCTATCCACACAGATGCAGCTCTTTGCAGCAAGATCCAAAACAGAGCCCATGCACCAAGGAAGGTCAGTTTGGAGAAAATATAACCTTCCCTCCCCAAAAAACCCGCCTCAGTCTAAATAAATAGGCAATCATGGGCTACATAAATAAATGGTTCAAGGGCAGGCCAGAGGCACCAGCAGTTTGCCAGAGCTGACAGTTTAAACATCTTGATATTTTTTATGGCCACTGGAACTGCACAACCAAGTGATCCCCAGATTTCAGCAAAAATTTAAGGAGAAGTAATTACTACAATAGTTTGGCAGGATCTGAGCTTGAGGCCATAAGCCACACAAAGGAATCCAGGCCAGGAAACCTCTCCCAGAGGTAGATGCTGATAGATGCTCCTCAGTCTTTCCCATGGAGGAAGGTACAGAGCCTGCCCCCACATCATTAGCACTTTTGCAGGAGACCAAGCTGGTGAAGGTGGACTGGCTGGCAAGTGGACTCGTTCATCTCCTTTCTACATTCTTTATGGAAATGATGTTTAAAACACTCCAAAACTTGACAGAAATCCAGCAAATTTTCCTTTAACAGGAAAAGTTTGCTGTCTAATTAGACCCTAATAATAAACAAATTATAAACACACTTACTTACTCACTCCTCTTCTTTGGCTTGTGGAAAAAGCAAATTTCTTCTCTTGTTCCTAAATATATTGCCCAATAATCATCTCACAGGAATGAGCAACAACTTCACAAGAAAGATAGTCCCTTGTACCTGGTTTTCCCTTTGTGACCACAAATGCTCTCCTGGGGCAGGCAGGGCAGGGGTTAACACAGGTGATTCTCAGCTGCAATTCATCACATTCTTCAGGTTTCTCACGATCTTTATTTGATGCATTAACAAGCATTACCTCTGATTTTAACATGAGCTAAATTTCTGAATAGCAGGACAGCAGGTAGAACAGGATAAATCCAGCCTAAATTATAAGAAATCGACTGAACTCCCTGGAACGCACAGAGCAATTCTGCTTGAGCAGGCTCCTTTGTGGATATTCTGAACTCTGCAGAATGGGCTTGAAATCACAACAAAACAAAAGCTTTAAACTCACAGCAAGGGGTTTAAAGGGAAACAATAATCCAAAAATCAAAATGTTGTGTTTTTTCTAGCATAAGCACACAGGTTGGCCAACTGGGTCTATGGGTCCCCAATTTTTTCAGCATTTCGAGTTCAGCTTTTGACATGCTGGTTTAGTTTTACATTTTGTCATGATTTTTTTAAACAATAGTACGATCATTGTCTAACGCTATCATTTTTACCTTGTTTTCCATGCAGTATTTGCACACTTGCAGGAAATCTTTTTTTCTTTCTTTACTATTTCTACATTTCTATTAAGTTTTGCTTTTCCTCTTGCAATTTTTTTACTTTCTGTCTTTCTGGGATCCTCCCTCAGTAAGACCAACTGCCCATTGATTAATAAATCTTCCATATAGCCTTGGTTTCTTGAAAAAATAATTAAAATACCCATAAATTAAGAGAGTATTTACCTGTCTTTGCTCAATCTCAGGCAGCTACAGGGGAGAATAAAAACCTAGGGCCCGCATCCTACAGTAGTAAAAAAAAAAAAAAAGGTTTTTTTCTGCTCTTTACCTGGTTTTAGACTCTTTACTTGCCTTAATAGAGGTAGAAAAATGTAAAAATGTAAACTCTTCTTTGTAGTTAGTCTAAAACTAAGGTGCATATATCCAAAACTGTGGTTTGAAAAAAGGCTCTTGACAGATGATTTAAATCAATTCCCTGTTTGCCTTCCTTACATTTTAAGCATCCAGAAATGCTCTGGATGAAAACACTAACACCTGTTTTCAAGCTCTAAGAGAAGTGGATTTTAGGCACATATTCAGGTGCATATTCCTTTGTCATATAAATTTAAAACTATCTTGGAGAAAAGAAAAAAACATTGTTGTCTACGTAGTTGAAAGAGAGGCTTGAAGTTGAATGAGAGGCAAAAAGAAACAAGGAAAGTTGTCCACACAATATTCATAAAGGAGACATTTCTTTCCAACCTATGCTTTGCCATGCTAAGGTTGTCCTGAGAGTTTTGCTAGGAAAATCTAATGTCCAGTGTTCCTTGTCAGGTGCATGTTATTTATATAGGCTGGAAAAGGTGTTATTTTGGAGGACTCATCATTTATGACAATAAGACCACATTATTATAGTCATTTAATTAGAATATATTTCTTATTATTGATAACACATCCATTTCAACCAAGACTGAAACCCTGAGGGTTCAATGAAAAAATCTTATCCATTTCTTTACACCAGGAAAGAAATTGGGTCTGGCAGACTTCAATTTTTAAACTAAGTGCCTCTTTAGGGAAATGTGAGTAATGAGACACATAATGTCACGAAAATCTTGAGCTACAGTAATGTATGAATTTTTTTATCATGATCTAGCATTTTAATTCAATGTGTGCTTGTAACCAGATGTCCTTGAATACATTTTGCTATGCTCTTAAAGAAAATCTATATAAACTTAGACATAAAGTTCCAGAAGAGAAAGACATTTTGCAGGAGGTTTTAGGACTTGGGAGATGAAGAGATGTTTTCTGTGTTTCTACCTACCTGTTTACTGGGAGGGGGTGAGAAGTAGCTTACACTACACTGAGAGATTGCTGTTCCAGGATGAATGAAGATCGCCAGAACAAAATCCCAGTGTTCTTGTCTTCCCACCTGCTTTTTCATCCTGCAAAAATAGACTCCAGTGTTCGGCCTAGAGTGTCTTGTGAAAGCATTGACTGTAACCCACTGCTGCTTTCCCATCACAGCAGCCAATTCTGCTTCCTGAGGTTGTACCTGGCAAAATTAAGCTTATCCAACCTTTCTCTTCTTTCAGTATACCCTTAGCCATAAATAACTTTGTATTAAAGGTCACAAGTTTTGTTGCTGATTCTGTGCCCCCTGAAGAAGGTAGTCACTAAAGATCACTTTTGGAGGCACTGGAGATGTTGCAGTTTAAGTGGGATTTTTGTGAATGTTCCCATCATAGCTCACATTTCAGCTTTGCTACATTTGTTATAACAGCTCCAAGGTACCTGAAAAAGCCTGCTACCTCCTCCTCTCACGCTGGGAGCATCTACAAAGCAGAGAATAAAATTCCCAGCAGGAAATCACAGATTTGATGTGTCAGCTGGGACAGAGTTAATTTTCTTCCTAGTAGCTGGTACAGTGCTGTGTTTTGGATTTGCATTTGGGATGAAAATACTGCTGATAACAGACTGATGCTGTTGCTGAGCAGTGCTTACATTAAGTCAAGGCCTTTCCAGCTTCTCATGCTACCCTGCCAGCAAGGAGGCTGGGGGTGCACAAGGAGCTGGGAGGTGACACAGCCAGGACAGCTGATGTCAATGGATCCAAGGGACATTCCAAACCATATGGTGTCATCCTCAACATATAAAGCTGCAGTGAAAGCTGGCCAGGAACCACTGCTCAGGAATTGGTTGGGTATAGGTCACTGGGTGGTGAGCAGCTGCATTGTACATCATTATTTTGTACATTTGAATTCTTTTATTATTATTATTTTTCCTTTCTTTTCTGTCAACACATGAATTATACATTTTTCCCCTCCAGCTCTCTTCCCTCCCACACTGGGGGGAGGAGTGGACAATAAGTTTAGTGCTGTTTAGCTGCTTGCTGGGTTAAACCACATCAATGTGACAGCAGGAAATGCTTTGGACTTGCTCTGATTTTTGTGTGGAAGCACACAGCTTGTTCTTTAGAGGGCAAAGGCTCCTGAATCACAAAGATGGCTCCTACAGTTGTCACAATCTTCTGTCATGGGAGTATTTCTTTGTGGCAGGGAAGATTGTACCCTGCTAAACACGCAAAAATATTTCACTAAAGTTTCTAGAATTGTAATAATGTTCTTTTGTTACAGTTAGTTGTATCAGACTTTTCCACTCAGTTGACTAAGGCCAAAAAGCAGTTCTGTGATGTTTTGTCAAATGTGAACTTGCTTGATTTGGTTTTTGTTTGTTTGTTTGTTTATTTGTTTGTTTTTCTCTACAAACACTGAGCTACAGCCTTTACTGAAAGAGGGACAGTAATACATAAATCAAGGAACAAATTTTGCAATAGAAACATTTGACAGCCCACCATTCTCTGATATTGAGAACACAACAGATCATAACAGTTTATAGCATTATTAAAAAAAAATAAGCCAGAGATTATAGAAAGATGGGTTCTTACCCTACTAGGAAGAAAATAAAAATATACACAAAATTAGAGTGGGGAACGAGTAAAAAATTGACTCTTTAGTATCCTGCTCAAATTAGAGTGTGGCCTGGTATCTTAATGCTTTTCCAGACTTTCTCCCAGCAACGGATAAAACATGTAATGCTGATAGCACAGTAGATATATCAACAATCAAGCTAATCAAGTTTTCTCCTGCTTTGTGTAACACTATTTGCATACTTGCAGGGAATATTTTTGCTTCATTCACATTTCTACACTTTCATCTAGTTTTGCTTTTCCTTTTGCAGTTGTTTTACTCTCTTTCTGGAATCCTCTCTCAGCAAAACCAACTGCCTAGCGAGTATTAAATCTTCAGTGTAGCCTTCATTTCCTGAAGGAAGGGAACAGGCAGGCAAGGAAGGAGTTTGGGAATTTTGGTTTCTGGATATGATTTCAATGAATAGTTGTCACACCAATATTGCATTACTGGTTTTGAGGAACCAAGAGAAGATGTCAACTGCTGGCAGTCCCCAGGTGTTTCTCACTGAGGACAGGTTAGTTATGGAAAACAGAAGCAACGACCAACTCTTGTAACTTAAATTTAATTTAAATGCAGTCTTTGGTATTATGTTGCTATAATCACTCTAAGTGCCTTTTTTACCATTTTTGAGGCTGTTTGTGACCGAGACAGAGCTTCACTAATGTTATAGCTGACATTGACCTTATTTGAAATTTATGAAGTAGCATTATCAGCTCCTTCATTCTAGGTTCACAGAATTAAAGCTGTATTTATGTGAGACTGTGCCACATTGCCTAGACAAAAAATCCCCTCCCTACCCCCCCACCTTTTTTTTTTTTTTGCCTGCTTAAAATTGTTCTACAATACTTTGAGGAACACATAAACAGGGAAAGAGATGCAGTATTCATGTATCCTATAAACATAATCAAGAGAAGAGAAAAAGCATGTCCAACCACTTGCGTTACAAAGAAAAGTTAACTACCTGAGAGCTCACACTTCACAAGAGGCCTTGCTTTAGTGATTCTCCAGCCCTAGTTTTTACAGAATATTATCTTAGTTAGCTCTCTAGTTAAAGATCTTTTTCAGTGCTCAAGGCAGCTGGCTGAGGAAACACTGCACACTTCATATGCAGTTAGAGATGCAAAAACTTGAAAACAAAAAGTATCTTCCATAACAAAAGATTATTCTTCTTCAACAACCTCACAAAACATTTGTATTAATCATGGATTATAATACTCTGTTCATGAAAATCAGAGATTAAAAATAACTTTCTAACACAAACCTATACTCCAAATATTATTTATTTTGTGCATCTGGATAAATGTGCTGTAGAAGTATGGATCACAGCAACTGGATATCTACCTGTGTTTGAGCACACTGGATCAAGCCATTACACCTCAGATTATTCCGTGGAATTAACATTATCTAAAACTTCTCAAGGATCCAATAGTATATAAGTTAACTCCTGAGTCACATCCTCACAGAAATCATTTCATGCTAGTAAAAAAGAAATGGTAGAGTTCCTGCCTGAGTAATAAAAGTCAACAGGTAACATCAGCGTGAACCTGTCAGCTTCCCTCTTCCCAGCCTCTGTATCTCTCCTGTAGGACATGCACATGGACAACCCGGAAAACTGCCAAGCTCCTGCCCTTTCAGAAGTGGGAAAGGAAGGTAAATTCTTGCCTGCTTTGCCACAAATGCAATGTTACAGCTTGTCCAGAAACTGTTCTCTGTAAGTGATAACTTACACGGACATTGGGAATTGGCCAGATTACATTTCATTCCATCTTGAACAAAAACTCTTTCTCTGGAGTCTCAAACAATCCTAATTAGGCTTGCTGTGATGATTTTGTACAAACTGGCACCTATCTGCAAAAAGTGGCACAGAAGACATGATTCAAAATATCCCTATATTCCTGGGTTTGAAATATTTCAGGAGAATGCGTTGCAAATGAGATATGCAAAGAGCAACCAAAGATTAAATACTTCTATTTTTAATTTCCTGGAAATTAACTGATATGGGACACATTGGAGAAAGGAAACCACTTACATAGCGAGAAGCACGTATTTAATTAAATGCTTTGCAAAGATACATGAATAAAGCTGTGTGCATGACTTTCTTTAGGGATAGCCCCAGCTGTTTATTTTTTTAAAAAGAACAAACAAAAAAAAAAAAGTGGAGAGCACAGATGCAATAAAGAAACAAAAAAACCTAAGTAAGTTTGTACCCACATACTTTACAAAATAAAGCATGACAGAGGTACAAAACATTCTATATACTGAATGACCAACAAATAAATGCACTGTAACATTGTTCTCTCAAACACCATAAGCCTAACAGCTAAGCTCTGAAAATGACATTGACAGTAGGCATCTTTATTTCATCAGCCTTCTATAGTCATTTAGCACCATCATTTTTTTGTTGGGTTTTTTCTTTTTTTTTTTTTTGCCCTGCCTATCTCCTTTCTTGAAATAACAACAGAAGCGTAGCACCTTTTAACATCTAAAATAAAAACAGGAATATTAATTGCATCCCAGCTTCCAGAGATGAGGTAGCTCATGCTAAGAAATGATGGAACTGTCCTGGCTTGACAACTCAAGGCCAGAAAGTCAAATTACTGGTGATGCATGTCTGGATGTCAGCTAAAACCAATGAATTTCTAAACTTCCTTTATTAGCAATTGGTCTGGTATACATGTGAATGGTTTGCAATGTACAGAAACTGGCACCATATATAAAACATCTCTATAATTTGATATGCAATGGTTTCTTAGATGGGCAAGTACTGGAAAATCAACAAGTATTTGGTTTAAGACATATTTTTAAGATTAAGGATTATTTAAAGGAATTATACTGATACATTGTGAGAAGTGAAGTCTGGCCTTAAAATTTTATATGTGGGACACCCCTACTGAAAACTCACATTTACTCCAGTAGTGTTTTTATTTCATAAATTAATCATGGCTGTGGATCTCTCTTCTGAGCAGATTTACATAGGAAAGTGCAGGAAAAACAACACCAAACTAAGATGATCTTGCCTGAAGGTTTTCTTCTACAAAAGACACAGATTTCTGTGAATGTCTGTTGTACCAGCAACCACAGGAAGACAAACTGGGATAGAGGGAGTAGGTATGACTGAAATACAGCCAAGGGTTCGCAGAAGTGCTCTACTTTTCTGTTATTCAGTACATATCAAAGCAAAAGAAATAATCCTTAGAGCTTTACATTGTCCCACATTAAAACTAACTATTTTGAGTACCTGTAAATTTCAAAATTATTAAAAATGAAACCGAGGAAAAAGATTCATAAGGATTCATATTACTTTTAAAAGGTGGTCATTGATCCTCTTAAAATAGTACTGTTGTACTAAAAAGTTGGTTCTAATCACTTAGAACGTTTGCAAGTAAAATAAATATTCAAAAGGAGGCCGGGCATTTCAAAAGAGCTGTATATACAATGCTGATCCAACATCAGCCATTACTTCAAGAGTCTCAGGATTAACTTCAATCAGTCTAAGTTCACGTGTTTAGTTGTTGCTGTTGCTTGGGTAGTGTGGTAATTTCCCCCCTTCCTCTTACACGAAGCAAACTGGCCCAACTTCAACTCCAAATTCCTGGTCGGTGCTGCCAATGTCCACTGGTGCAATATCTATGATAGGTAAGCGCGCCACATTCTGCGTCCTGTACTCAAAAACAGTCTTGCCCACGTTCCCATTACGTTTCTAGAACGAAAAAAAAAAAAAAAGGAAAAAATTAAGTGTTAGGCCATGTCAAAACCAGCCCAAATTCCAGTGGCGAGTCAGTTGTCTGATTGCTCAGAAGGATCTCAATGCAAGTTTGCTGAGCAACACCACCTGCACCGCACCTTGGTTATTTTGAAAGGCAGAGATCTTGCTCTCTTGCTGTTACAGTAATGAACAGACCTGTCAGGCTGAGACAACAGCACTGGTTTTTCTTTATGCTGTGAAAGTCTCCTCTGTGTGTTAATATGCACCTGCACACATCACTACTTCAAAGGACAGAGAGCCCTTACTTAATTTCAGGTGCAAAACTAAATTCAGAAATATTTGCCAGTGTCTTGTACTTGGCTGAGGCTGCTACCGAACATGAAAAAATCTACTACTGTTGCTGGTTTCTATTCCCACTAAGAATTTTTGGGGGGGAACATTTCCTTTTCAACTCACTGGAGTACTGAATGAGTACTGTGTAGTCCACTGAGTATTCCAACTCATTGGAGGTCCCTCCACTGCACTGTTGCAATAATCATACCCATCCGGCAGACAAAATATTTGTGGTTATCTCACCACTCTGTGTGATTCCACATAGAGGTAAACAAATACTGGGAAATGCAAAATGGCAGGATTATGTATCTCAGTACGCTCATTAAGAAGTAGTAATTTGTAAATATTCTCTAAATAAATGCAGACTTCTACTACATAAAGCTAGAATTGTAATAAAATGACTATTTGATCAGTTACTTCTGCAATTTGTGATACAGTTCGGCAGCATTTTAATTACTTCCTTCTATGGATTTTTTTCTAATTCAAGAAAGAACTGAAAAGGCACAAAAGTCCTGTTTCTCCACAGCAAATGGCAAACCCCCCAAACTTACAGAGCAGCTGTCATGCAGAACAGTGTATCTGAATCGGCTGTTTCCCTCTGCTTTGATCTCCAGGTCATTGGCCCCTTTCAGAATCACAGCTCTTTTCAGGTTTTTCGTCTGGTCATCCATGTACCCTACACTGTTTTTACAAAGGTAGGTGATATTCTGGGAAGCTTCCTTTGACAGGAGGCGCAGGAATGTCATCTGAGTGACAGCTGTATCCCCATACACAAACTGTGAAGATGAAGAAATAGGTCGACTTACATTACATTAAAATTCATAAAGAGCTCACAAAGTTTCTAAAATCTGTCATTATCATACCCCTTTTCAGACATAACTAGCAGGAGCCCTATTACATAAAATCTAAGAATGATTTCTTTTGTAATTTGCTGCCATGTGAGGACAAAGAAATGCAGGCATTCTATAACATGGATAATTTTGAAGAATTTTGACTGTAAAGCTCAGCAATTGAATAACCCAAAGGCAGTTGGGCCTCCACAGAAATGCAAAGTTTTGGAATGAATTCTGCCTTGTTTCTGAAAGGGATTCTTCCCTATAAAACAGTGCATTAAAGTAGCCTTGAAGCATATAAGAAATGTCAAGCACAGAAAACCCTTTTACAGAGTACCTGTTACACTGCAACTTTAGCAACTTGTTTTGCATTTAGAAGCATCACAAACAGCTCGAGTTTGACTACATAAAAATAACCATACATTTGCATATGGTTTTATCAACTAATCAATCTTCAGAGAAGTCTGACAAATGTTTTAAGAAGTGCCACTGTTTCTACAAAAACAAGCAATTTTTCTATCAATAGCAAAAATTCTAAAATTCTTGAGATTTTTTTCCCCTATCTGTGCACGTTTCATTTTATTCATATGTTATGAATCATTGCAACATATAAAAAAACAGTCAAGAGTGACTAAAAGTTTATACATTTCAGTGAAACCAGAGAAGAAAAGAGAAACTCTTGCTGATTGACACTGTCATAATCTATAAAATATGGTATCTCTATTGAGCAATCTTGGACACATTTATTTTTTAGAATCCATAAGGAGTGCATATGACTTTTACACAGTTTATGTTATTTGTTACCAAATCTGACAGTACATCAAAAAAATGAAATTTTTTTTATAGTAAGTATTCCTCAAGATCATTTATTCCACCAAAGAGCATCTGACCTACAAAACCCCTCTGTGTAGCTCTGTAGGCAGCTAGACATCAAATGTGATATCTTGGGTCATGGCAAGATCTCCTGAATTTGATAATAAGTGAAAGCATCTCAAAAAAGCAATCAATATCATATCTTTCTTAACTGTAGGAATTCTGAACTGTTTTCAGTAATCCAGTCGATAGCAGCATTTTTCTTTTACACACCAAATGCTTAAAGACAAAAACTCCCTATGAAATAACAGTTGAAGATATTCTCTGTGTTTTTGATAAAGTAGGGGAAAAATGGCAAAAGCTGGTTAATTAATTATATCCTTTGCATAGGATAAACTTCTGTTATTTGTCAGGATCATTAAGCCTAATTTCCAAGTTACCACAGAGTGAAAAACCCAACAGAAAGGTGAGTGGAGTTTTTTCTGCCTACAGATTGATGCATTCAGCATGGATCAACCTGGCACATATAACAATCATACTTTCTTTAAAAACAAATCTGTGAAGTAAGTTTTGTTACTTTTAGCCGTAAAGAGTTTTCTGAAAGGAAGAGCAGAACTCAAAACAGCAGAGATCTGGATCACATATTAGGGTAAAAGTACACTTCTTTTTAAGGACAAGATAGTGATTTAGTAAAATAGGTTGCTAGAGAAGCTGATGGCTTTGGGATCAAGAGAAATAAATCTATTACAGCAGTGGTCCACTTACAGGCAATCCTGCCTCAGATGCACTTGCAATTGCTGCTCCCAGCTGTATCCTGTCTTTACTGTATGGTAATAACAACCAATTGAATATAAGTCAGTCAATCAATACTTATAATGTTCTCACTGGTAGATGAAGTTCTAAACCAGAAGAAAATAAGTTTCACAGAAGCCAACTCTTAATATTAACTATATTTATTTACCTGTGATCCCCTGTTCATATCAAGGCCATACCAAACAGGCTTTAAGTCAGATGACCTGCTGGCCCACCACATTTTGCGGGGCACAGTAGATGGGTTTGCTGAAATACAGGTCTCTCCAGTTTCCATGTTGCAGTACACTTTTATTGCATCTTCAACACATCCTTGGTTAGGATCAATCCAATATTCACCTACAAAGAACATAAAATGTGCCTTTATTATATTATAAGGATTCTTGAAATAACTGGGAAGACATAAGCAAAAGTATGTTGTAACAGCGCAAAAGAGGCATATGTTTCATGAATCAATCCAAACTGTGTTTTGATGTGTGCTTCAGATACACACTATAATGTTGCTCCGAGATACAAGCTGATCAGTATTTCTAACATTTAAAACTGGAGAATTCACACTTGAAAGCTGTCTATGGTTAAGGTTTTTTAAATTCATTGCAAAGCTTCTGAACCCTCCAAGTATATAAAGAACACTCAGTGGCCAGAAGACATTTTTCTCCACATATGAGAAACTGATGTCAGCCCCTCCTAAATATTGATGTTGGAAGCAAAGTTTCAGGAAACAGGGCAAAAGATGGTAAGGCCTACCACAAATTATCTCTACCTTCCAGTCTGTTCTGATTTATCCACCGATAATCCATGTAAGTTAGGGAAAGCCCTAAACAGTATGTTAGTGCTTTACCACCTATGAAGTGCCAATATGAAATAACAGCAGAGAATTCTGTATGGAATGCACTTACAGGCACAGGTAGCACTTTGAGCTAATAGCA
Organism: Corapipo altera; assembly: GCF_003945725.1. Classification (NCBI taxonomy): domain Eukaryota; kingdom Metazoa; phylum Chordata; class Aves; order Passeriformes; family Pipridae; genus Corapipo; species Corapipo altera. Next base: position 543,515 of record NW_020884987.1, read on the forward strand.
ACTAAGCTATTAGTTACTATTATACTAAGAGCTATTAGTTCCTAGTTATTAGTTACTAATTATTAGTTACTAGTTATTAGCTACTAGTTATTAGCTATTAGTTACTATTATACTATTATAGCAACTAAGCTATTAATAGCTATAAGCTATTGAGCTAATAGCAATTAAGCTAATAGCAACTTCCAGCCCACAGGTAGCACTTTGAGCTAATAGCAACTAAGCAAATATTCCCAATTGGCATCCCAACTTATCTCTGTCATCATATGAGTGCTACTGCACTTATTTTAAAAAACATCTGACTAAATACTGAACAACTAAACATGGGGTACATCAGAACATACACTTCACTGGCAAGAGGAAATAATTTTTTGAGAGATATTTTCAAGCTCCTATTGTGAATGTCAACTTAGGCCATCAAAATCTGTATTAAACATGTTTTTTCCAGTGCCCAAGTGTATACTAGAAGCAAGACAACATCATATAGACCACGCAAGATGGTGTGTTTATACTCACCACTCCTCTTGGAGGGGTGGCACAGCTTCAGGTCATCACAAGTCCGTGCTGGGTGTTTCTTTGAGCCATCCGGGCTGCGCATGGTCTCAATCTGGCTGCTCAGTGACTTCAGTGTGGCATGGACTCCTGGGTCTGTTTTGTTATGGTCATCTGGGGCTGCTTCATCCTCAGTAAACTCTGGTAGAGGATCTGTCATCGCGTCATCGTAGTGTCCCATAATGTCACCAATGGCAGCAGTGAGGTGGCCTGGTGGTCCTGGAGGGCCGGGTGGACCAGGCTCACCTGGTGGACCCTAAGGTTCAAAACAAAAAGGCAATAGAGGCACAGTAGAATAAAGACTATGCAAAATGGCGGCTGTTATGGACTGAAATATTGGTAATGTCTTAAACATTGTCAAAACCATAGAAAGACTTTTTGTCAAACTACAAGGAAGGAACTGCCTCTCTGCCACCACTGAAACCTGACTGGAACTTCGACCGTGTCGGGGGACTCGAGATAAGACTGTTGTCTAATCATCTGAAGTCTGAGGAGAAGTAAACAAGGCTCAGGGAAAGACAATGTATCTGTGTTAAGAAGTAGCCCTGGGCTCAGGGGGTGGTGGTGGAGAAGTGTTTTGGGTGTGTCTCTCCACACTAAACTGAAGGAATAAACACCCACACCCCATTTCCCCCCCGCCTTCCCCCCGGCTCTTGGAAGGCCACATGCACCATGCACACAGGACATTCACATGAGAGGCAGCTGAGCAGGGGTCATAAACCATCAAGGACCCCCAAAGAGCCCCCCCAACTCATTCCTGAGGCCTTCCACCACCAGAGGACTGCACGTGATCCATGCAAGGTAACAAATCCAGAGCCTGTCACAAGAGACTGCAAAGCCTCCCGCCCACCCACAGGGGACGTGCCAGGTATCTCCTGGATGTATATTTAACCACTGGACTCTATGTTTTGTGAGAAACCCTCACCACCAAGAAGACCAGAAGAACTGGACGGACAGGATGCCAACAGGTTACACGGAGTGGAGATACTTCTTCTGTTTTAATCTCTCTCTGTCACTCTCTTTATTCCTTCTCCCCCCCCCCCTTCCTGTTTCTTTCTCTCTCTCTTTCTCTGTCTCACATTTACCATTAAATAAACCTCATACTATTGACTTTGGCATCTGGTCTCGTTTGTACGTGAATTGGGGTAGAGGCATTTCTAGTAGTTTTAATAACCAGATCATAACAGCAGCAAAGTCAGCCACTACAAAAACCCCAAAACTTCAGGGCCAGTCACCCTCACGCACAGGGAACAATTCAGATATAAACAATTCACCTTTTTCAGGAACAGAGGTAAGAGATTAGAACCACATATGAGGCGTTCTCTCTGCTTCACATCCTCTCTGATTGTCTTAGTGCCTTGCTCCACTTTTTCTTACTCCTGATTTTAGACTCGACAGCTGGAAAAAGTCACCAAGGAATGGCCTCCTCACTCCTTTTTTTTAAGTCATCTGTCCCTTCTTGTTCAAATCTCTGCCTAATAACTTTATTTCTTGAATTCCCAACAGCTGTAAGTGATTTTTAGAGCAATCTAAAATTCCTGCTTCCCCTGAGATGCCTCAGGCACATTTTCAATTAGTAAAATTTGACACTATAAACATCTTTACACATACGCAGCCCAGTGCTTTCTGGCCAGAGAACCCAGGGTTTCTGTGAGACAGAACCTGCATCATCCTTCCTTGGAAGAGCAGGTGTTTTCCTGACTAAGTTTTTCCAAATGAAAGGTTGTGAGGTCCCTCTGTCAACTTGGAATGTGTCTGATAATAAGCATATCTCCACACACAAGCTCTTCTTTGGCAGCATAAAGTCTGTAACGTACCTTCATTTGAAGTTTGGTGCTCTGGTGCATCAGATAGTGGATCAGAACTGACATTTCCTTTGAGAGTGATTACTTCAGAATTCACAACTAGCACTCCAAATGCTTACTTACAGAGCACACACCCAAACACACACTGTGTCTGGCAAAGGAATTCTTAACATTTATTTCTTGTTTTTTGGTTCCAATTCACAGTTGTGTGAAATCCACCGGGAAAAGCAAAACTAAAAGTACTGGTATGTGATATTTCTTGTACTGTCTCATTACACAGGTGAAGCACCTGGAGATACATTATGTTCTCATACTCTGCCATAGACTCTTCATTCAGGTCTTGGTGTCTTGACAGAAGTAGAAATACAAATAATTGGCAGAAATTCAAATGAAATAGGGTGAATAATGAATGGAATGATAAACATCATAAACATGGGAAACAACATGTTTTACCAGGCAGAAAGACAGCAGAAACTGCCTTCTTTGTCTTGCTCATTATTTTGTTCCGTCTCTTCCACTTCTTCCCGAAAATAAATAACACCAATTTTTTAATTCTTCACATGATCATCTAGATCACTCTTTTCTCAAATTCGTCTAGTTTTCTAACTTGTCTTCCTTGGAATAGCCTAACTACCATTCTGTGAAAGAGTACTGCAAATCGGTAAATGTGGAATACGCCTGGGGTGTTCAGCAAAGGTTTAAGACTTCTTCCAAAATGGTCAAACTAGTTTTTATTAGTTGTAAATCAACTAATAGTTGGTGTCTATAAGCCTCAGACCAGGCTGAAGGTCAGCTGGGCTTAGTGTTAGAGTTAGGGCTGTTTATTTGGACTGAAGGCACAACGGAGTGTGGTGATGGCTGTGCTAACTCAGTGCCACCCTAGGGGCACTGACAGTTTTGAACTGCTGCCGATTCCAGACACCAGCTGGCCTATGCTTAGGCCTGAGGTTTAAGGACCCAACTGGCCAAATGGCCATGTTAAACTACAGATCCAGCAGGATCCAATGACCTAACTGCAGAACTAGCCCCAGGCTGGTCTAAGGGGAGCACAGGTGCATGAGACTGGGATCATCACAAGTGCAGAAGATGAAAATGAGTAAGAAATGATCCCTTCCAATACACAGTAACCCTGGCTGTTTGTTGGAGAAACTAGCACATTTATTATTTGCCTCGAGCTCGTGGATGTTTGAGAAAGTGATGGGATGGGCCGTTGAACAAAGCTCATTATTCGAAAGTAAACTTTTCTCTCCATGTTCCCACCAACTTACCTCAGGTCCAGCTTCTCCCACAGTCCCTCTGACACCAGGAGGCCCAACTGGCCCAAGAGGACCAGGATTTCCATCTTTGCCAGAAGGACCAACTGGACCTGGAGGACCCTAGAAAATACAGGAGAAAGAAGAAACATATTTTAGCATTCAATAACAAAGTTGAACAAAACAGCCCTTTATAAGTAGTACCTTGTCAGAAAGCAATCCAATTATTTGTGTCTAATACCACAATTTTAAAAATCACTGTTTTTCTTCTGTAAAAGTAAGAAGGCAGTTTCAATGTGAATCACCTCAGACAATATAACTTGGATCAGCTGTATATTTTTTCCTTAACCATTCAAGTGGGATCAATTCCAGGTGCTATGCAGTCTGAAATGGCTGCTGAATGCCAAAACTTATACAGGTTCAGAGATATACTGTCCCTTGGGAACATCCAAGAGAGTCATCTTTCTCCTTTACTTTTGGGTGAATGACACATATGGGGGTATGAAAGGCAGAGTAGCAATCAGCAGAGCTGCCACTTATTTGGCTTCGCATCAGCTGCAGCAAAAGCATCTGCAAAAAGGGTCTGTTGTGATCCTGATCTTTTTATCTAGCTATAAACTACACTTATGTCAAAGTTTTACTGTATTAAATGAGGTGATGTCTCAGCAAAAGATATTAGGGTAACCACTACATGACACCAAAGTCAATAAAATCCATTGAAATAAAAGTGAAGCAGAAATAGAAGTCTGATCATGGAAAAAGAAATAATCAAGCACGAAAAACCTTACACATTATACTCACCCGAGGACCAAAGGGACCTGGAATGCCAGGGCTGCCTTGTTCACCAATAGGACCCTAAACAGAAGAAATTATCATATCATAGTGATATTTGAAGCATATTCCTTCAGTTTTAAAAGACTAATGTGTGATATACAAGATTTGGGATGAATAGGATTAAAATACACATGAACAATGGGTAGTACCTTTTCCTTAGTACCTTAGTAAGTTGATAGAGTTTACTGATACTTGGCCATATATTAAGTTGTTTCTGCAGAAAAGCCTTGGTTTCATGGCATTTAGAATCAGAGTGGCTTACAAGAGAGTAATTGACAGAGTTAATGTGAAGTGAAAATATGATTTGGCTGCTGGGGTTTTTTATCTTGCAACACACAGTTTTACCTCATCATGCAATGGTATCGTAAAGCTGCACTAAAAATATTAGCAAGTATGGACAGCCAGGCCACCCATAAACACCTTGGGAGGAAAAAAGTAACTAATTGGCTTTGTTTTCTTTTTTAAATTGCATAAATATGTTCCTGATACGTTATTTAACTACCAAGAAAATACAACTATAGCAAAAACAGAAAAACTTACAGGAGGACCAGGAAGACCTTGAAGCCCAGTGAAACCCCTGTGTCCTTTCTGGCCCCTATCACCTCGATCTCCATGGTCACCTTTGTCACCACGAGGTCCTTGGGGACCCTGTAAATATCAATGATGAACTGTAAAATTCAGAACTGGAAAAAAAAACTCAACCTCAAACACCCATCATTTGCTTTTAGACACTGTACTCAGACCTCTTCCTTTCTAAAGCCAAAAAGAAGGTGATTCTGGGTCAGCTCCAAAAACCTTCATGTTTTACCAAAGAATAAGTAAAAATAAATACAGAAAATTTATGCTTAAATATCATTGTAGTAAATTTAACCTACTTAGCTACAGAATACAGGAAAAAAACCCACAAGAAACTCCAAAAAAACAACGAATTTTTTTATGATTTAGAAAATTTCTCTGGATATGGCAAATGATTTTTGTTGATGAGATTGAAATATTATGGTTCTTTCACAGACTCATAATGATAAGACATATTTTCACTATGAAATCATCCATGATGCATTTTTACTTCTCACAGCTTCTTTCAAGTTCACTGTGATTACAGTACAACTGAAGTTACATTCCTTAACTACAGACAACAATGTCCAGGCTCTCCAGCACAAATAACTTGCTTCTATTACTGTCACAATTTCATTTTTGTTAATTTTGACAGTTTCAAACTGCTCACACTAATTCAAGAATCAGTGGAAAATACGGCCTCTGCTTTCAATTCTATATTTCTCAGCTCAAATTAAATGCTAAATTTCTCAATGCCAGATTCCAAATATTTTATCAATGGCATCATTATCACTAACTACTCAATAAACTTTTCCTGTCTCATAAATGACATCTGCTTAGGGACAGGACAACATTGTTTTGAATTTCCCAAGTTTGCAATTAATTTTCTGTTCCAAGCTTGGATTGTAAAAGAGTTATGTAACATAAAAAAAGATGACTTTTTTTAGCTTTCCATTTGGACTGAATTTAGAAAATCGTGAGTTGAATTAAGGCAGTTTAATGGGAACAGGTGATTTTGTTGTATTTCTGCCATTTTTACCTAAAAATGTGTTGTTTTGTTCAGCATTTGTCCCTTTACCCCTTATTTAAACACAGATTTTAGCCATTTGTTAACTCAGGTACTACCATTATCCAGACAGCAACACAGTCCAAATAAAGAGACTTCCAAAGCCTTTGTTATTTCCATGTGGAAATAACTGGAGTATCTAAACAGATTTGTCCAGCTTTGCTGCTCAGAAGACTACCTGCACCCACTTGCAGTCAGAACACTGCAAAATGAAGCCCTGTTTAACATTCTGATATGGGCTGAGTTTCTCATACACTTTCCAGTAAAAGGTATCTCAGACAAAACCACAGTGCCCACAGACAACTTACAGGCAAACCTCTTTTTCCCGCACGACCCGGGGGACCCATCGGACCTCGAGAACCCTACAAAGATGACACACAGAAGGGATGTGAAGCAGTACACAAAAACATACATGATGGTCTTTTGATAAACAAACAAAGTGTCTTTAAAAAAAGCCTCACTTACAGTTTCACCTCTTTGACCTGCATCTCCTGGCGGACCAACAGGGCCTGGAGTTCCTGGACCCCCTGGAGAACCTGGTAAGCCTGCAGGGCCAGGTTCACCACGGTCACCCTACAAAACAGAATTGCAACATTATTTATCTAAAGAGGACTGGTCTAGACCGGTAGCACTGCTAACCTATTTTTGAGCTATTGCAATCTACAGAGATATTCCTGCTGCAAGAACTCAAATCTGGGCTCATGGAGGCCGGTGTTCTTAGCCTCTTAGCCAGGTATCCTCAGCTTTGAGAGGTACTGCTTATTCAAAGTTGTGATACACTTTCAGAACAAGTTCTTCATCCAGGTTAACTGAATGAAGAAAAAATCTACATTAAGTCAGCAATAAAACAGAGATTTCCAGAAGTTACTTCAGAAAACAATATATTCTTACACGTTCTCCAACAGCTCCATCTCGTCCAGGAGTACCGTCATTACCAGCAGGTCCCTGGAGTTATGGAATAAAAATAGAACTATCAATTAACTCTGTAACCTTGCATTTCTAAAAGAAGTTACAGGTGGATAATAACTTTCTAGTTCGAGGAGAATAACCTCTAGTCTTTTTTTGCACACTACAAGGCTCTAATACTTACTTCTGGACCAGCTTCACCTACAGGTCCAGTGGCGCCTGACTGGCCAATAGGCCCTGGGGGACCTTTATCACCAGGTGGCCCGGTGGGACCTTGTTTTCCTGGTGTACCCTAAAAAAAAAGATGAGAAACATCAAAATTTTAATCACAAAACAAAGAAGGCACAAAAAAACTGCTGCCTGCAAAACTACTCATTAATCCAGACTGAAGCCCCATGTGCATTTGTAAATTCAAAAAACTGATAATTCTAGAAAATGTTCTTACAGATTTTAATATATATTTAGTATACTGTGTATTTTTGAGAAGTTTAATTGTGCTGGTTACTTTTGAATAGGCTTTTACTGACTAGGAGCTGCACTTGAAGTTAGTTTATCTAGTAGCAACTCTCTTAGGCACATACTCCCTTGATAAATCAATACATCCAATATCATTAGCTGTAACAGGTAAGGTCTTTTAGACTCCAGAAAAACATAATGAAGTTTGATATGAGTAACTTTTGGGGGTTTTTTTTCTCTGCCTCAAAACCAACGAATCTTCTTAGCCTGGAATAAGTTCTGGCCAACTTCAGCTATACATTTACTTTATGGATCCAGTGGTAATGGCAGATCCTCCATATCAACCCTTTAACTAACAGTCTATTTAATGACTTGAATTCCTGGATAATTTGGTTTTCCAATAAATATCTATAAATCCTACATTTAGCAGAGAGCACAAATGGCAATTTTAAAGACTGTAGTTCACTATTTATGAAATAGTGATTACAGAGTATCCACTCACATCCAAGTAACCTTTGGGCATCTAAATGAATAGTTTGGGGGGGTTTTTTTCAAGGTTCTAGTTTTAAGTCAAATAGGAACATTTTAGCCAGAGATCTTAATGCTGTTACCCCCTTATTCTTAATTCAGGTTCAGACCTTCCATTATGGCAGAAACAAACCTTGCACCTCATGCATTTGCATAAGATTTATTTATTTTCTATTCTCTCTATATTTGCTCCTGCAGTTGGAGTTTTCCAGCTTTCTCCTTGTGCTGTAGGGCACTACACTCAGAATCCCACAAAGAGAATGCCCAGGCTGGTGACATACTGCCTTGGTCATTACTTACTGCAGGACCTGGCAGCCCTGGCATGCCTCTTTCCCCTCGCTGTCCTGGCATGCCAACGATTCCTCTTTGACCAGTGGTTCCTGCTGGACCAGGGGGGCCGTCAGGGCCCTGAAATCCAGAAAGGAGAAAAACACATCACTGTCATGTCAGCAGTAATAAATAACAATGAGACCAAGCCCAGAGCTGGCCTAGGGAGAATTAGTGACACCCAGAGAACGTACCGGCTGCCCATCATCCCCTGGGTCACCCTTGTCTCCAGGACCACCAGGAGGCCCAGTGGGTCCTCGATCTCCCACGCGGCCATGAGAACCGGGATCACCGCGAAGACCTGGGGGACCTTCTTTTCCCGGCTCACCAATAGGCCCAGCAGGCCCTGGGGCTCCCTAAGGAGATTAAAACACCTCATTATGTTGGATCCTTTTCTGATCAGGACAATAAAATTCTAAGGACCATGTTTTAATTAGCTATAAATACACATGGTCTGAGAAAGGCTGAAAATCTGAATGATCTAAAAGCTCATTCTCATCATCTCTTTTATGATCAGATGGATGAGATGAAATAAACATCAAACTACGTTCAAGTTCCACCTGTGCCTCCCCAATTTTCTATTCCAAACTCCCTCCTTTAAAAGACATCTTTTTTTGTTGTTTTTCTCTTTTTTCTTTTCTTTTCCCCTCAGGTGTACAACCATTGCCAGAAAATTTACTCTAGTGCATTATTTCCACCATCATCAAACTAAAGTCCATATCCAATTTTTTCATTCACATAGTACAAATTGTTGTAACAGATCTTTGTTCATTCCTTAAATATTTTTTAAAAACTTCACGGGTATACTAAGTTTTCCACAAACTTCGCCTTTTGAGAAACTTACAATGGCTGCAAGTTATTTTTCTCATTAAAACATGAAAAGGCATATGAAGCATGACACAGGTCTCTGTGGAGTTGAATCCTCAACTTCTTGTTTTAATTGCGTTTTTGAAAATGTTGTGATTGTGGTTTTGTTTTGAATTTATTTTGATGGATCTTATGAGTAACTCCACCAATGAGATAGCTCAGCAGAGGTCTCCTCCTTTACCCTAACTTCAGTCACCACTGAAGGGACAAAAAAGTAAAAAGCAGAGGTAGATATAGGTTGGTTTTTTGTTCCTGTAAGCAATTAAGTCATCGGCTCAAAGTCTACTTAACGCAATGGAAAGCCTTGCACCCATCGGACACACTGGCACCAGATCAAGACAAAGACTAATGAGTTTTACTTAATGATGTAAACATGCAGCCACAGAAGTTGGTGTTGACTAGCTGTTGTTTCTGTAGTGTCAGGTCATAAACACTACTTCATCTTTCCTGCTTTATTTAGTCTTCAGGTTCTTAACAACTAGTTTATACAACACACCTATTAGGAATAAAACAACTGACTTACAGTAGGTCCTGGAGGCCCAACTCTTCCAGCAGATCCTGGGAATCCAGTAGCACCCTAATAAAAAAAACATTTTAATACCACATTTATCAAAAGAAATACAGCATTAGGTACCTCAAATGTTCTCAGCTGAATTAGTGAGCAAATGTTATATTTGCAGGCTGTGAAAAAACAAGCTGACACGAGGAATAATTCACTCATTACGTAAAATTCAGTATTAGGTTATCTACAGTCAGATCACAACAAATAAAATCTACTTACAGGGGGACCCTGAGTTCCTCTACCACCTTTCAGACCAGGAACACCTGGAGGACCCTAAGAGGAGAGGAGAAAGAGAGGTATGAAAGTGAACACCCAGAACTTTTTAAACAAGCAAGATCAGCCTATGCCACTGGTCCTGTGATGATGTTATTCACACTTACTGGTGGACCATGAGACCCAGCAAGACCCTGGGGTCCTGGAGATCCAGCATCTCCTTTCTGTCCAGGTTCTCCAGGTTCACCTTTTACACCTGGCTGACCATCAGGGCCCTATAAGAAATAATATTTAGAAGAGAAATCAGGTTAGATAATACCATATCTGTCCAGCCTAACAAAGTTATTTTGTAGGGAATTTCTATAAGCAAAAAGTACCAAGGGGACAAATTGACCCAGAAAACACTGCATTTGCTTAACAGTTCAGATCAAGGGAGCTGTAACAGTTTAGCACAGTCTTTAGAAGATCATACATGAGACTTTCTGAACATTCTGTCAAGTGAATATTTCCATTTTAAATATTTTTCTTCTCCAGCTCACATTTCCCTTTTCTTTAGATTTTCTATTTTCCTCAGCAACTACTACATACTTAAAATCAAAAAGGACTAAACAAAATTGTCTTTTCTAGGCTTTTTCTTTTCCCACCAAGGGAAGCAAGTGCCTGACTCTTTGTGAAAGGTCTGAAACACGATACTTAAGCTGTGGGAAAGTTTAGAGTATTCCCTTCCATGTGGTCCATCAACTCATTCCAGCCTCCACTACTCATGGTGCAAATCTTTGCTACCTTCAGTCGATGACACTTTTCAACTTGCCTCATTTTAATCTCAAAGGAGCAACATTGCATATTAATGAAAATACGAGATCTGGTGAGCAATTACATAACCTTATAAAGAAAACCACTTTTCAACTGTCTAGAGCATTTACTGGCCCTTTTCTTCACTCGATATGCTGATGGGAAAAAGAACAACCCTTTTTGCAGCAAAAATGCGTCTCACGTTCCAGAGCACTGCAATATTATTCATAATGAAGGAAATGAGCTGTGTCAAAGCATGAGCAAAGGAAACTAATTAGTGTTCCAAAACACATACCGGAGGGCCAGCAAAACCAACAGCACCAGTTGGGCCATTTTCTCCTCGGGAACCCTGGTGAAAAAAAAATTAGAATAATTGTATTTAACAACTGTCTTTTCTATATACAATATAATTTACAAAAGATGTTAACTATTTATTGTTGTAAGTGTGATTATACTTTTGCTCTATTAATCAGAATCAAATGATCTTTCAATCATAAAACAAAGGATGTTAACTATGATGTTAAAATCCGCCATGTGGTCAAGACTATATGCAGCTTTCAGAATTTAAAAATGGAAGAAATGAACAAGCACTAAAAGAGAAGTAGAAGAAATTCTGCTCCCAACCCACTCCTTCCAGAGACAGCATGATTAGCCAAACATGCAACCTGCCACTCCAACCACACTGGGGAAAAAAACCAGTAGTTCAAAGACCTCTACACGGTCAGAATAGGCTGTGAACTGCTTCAGCTGAGCTTTCCCCACAACATTTGTTTGGAAAAGAAGGAGCTGAAGGCTGCCAACTCCAGCACTCCCTAGAGGGCTGGAAGCTGTTCCAATTTATCCTGGAAATAAGACTGTTCTGATTTATGACAGGGACACAATCAATTTCAAGCAGTATGAAGGATCTAGAAGGGCTGAGCCTCTAATTCCTTGATTGAAGTCAACCCTTAAAATACTAAAAATCACTAGTAGATGAAGATGACAAGAGTTACATAACTAGATGAACTAAGAATAACCTCTGCACTTTGTCCATCTAAATATTTGTATATGTACAGTGGTATCTGGTATGGGTATGCTTTTAAAAACACTTAAACAACTAAAAGTAGTGGCATACTTTCAGGAGTGATGTGAGTTTAACTCTGTAAAGTTTTCCCTCAAACAAGTATAGGAGAGAGGATCAAAATCTAGTAATAGTTTTGCAAGTACACAGTTACAAGTCAGAACTACAAATCTGGCTACAGGGAAAGAAAAAGAGGAAAACATATCAGCAAATGAGAAAAAGGCCTAGAGTTTGGATAAGTGTTGGATATTAACTTATGCCAGGCAAAACCAAAATATGTTTACTCACAGGGTTTCCACGAGAGCCAGGAGGACCAACTAGACCTCGAGGACCTGGTTCACCCTTTAAATAAAATTAAAGGTTATTATTTCCCAAGTAACTTATTTGTTGAGTAGCAAAAGTGCTAATAAATTCAGTAGAGAATGGAATAAAAATCTGTTTACCTTTTCACCAGTGGGACCTGCTGGACCCATTGGGCCTATTGGACCAGGGAGACCCTTTTGAACAAATTAAGATGAAAGAAAATTAGAGAAAGGATGCTCCAAAACAGTTACTTTAAAACTGCTCAGATGTTACTGTTCCCATATGCTTTTTCATTCATTTGAATTCTTCTTTAACTCTGAAAACTTGTTTTAACTCCTTTGTCTAAAATTGACTTGCATTTCTCCCAGTGACCAAACTCCTCATAAAAGACCTCTATTCCTTCTTTATCTTTTTCTTCTCATCTAACTTCATCTTCTCCTTTGTGCAGTGTTTATGAATAAGGCCTGTGACTTACTGCCTGTGTGAGGCTTAGTACATTTACAGGAATTTTCACATGTGAAACTCAGGACTGACTGTGGGCAACTCAATCCAGACAACAGGGAGGCATCTGCCTTAGTCCAGGAGTCAGAGCTGGAAGGCCTGTTTTTCCTCTATTGATCTCTGCCTGTTCTTTTTTTTCATATTTCTTACTGTAGTCAGCTTAGCCTAATCTCAAACCAACTGAGAATCCTTTACATTGACATTCTGACTCTCATTATTAATGACACAAAACAGGATCTTGGAAGACAGATGTCCCAAAACCGTCTCAGAGGTTGGGGTAATGACAATGACTACAATTAATGATGTTGCTAAGTTTGGTGTTTAACTCCACAAGCTGAGACCCCCCAGAACAGTAAACAACCCAGGGTGTGAAGAGTAGGGTCTGAGAAGAGTGGCAGATTTACTTACTCTTGCCCCGTCGTTGCCAGCTGTACCTTCAGCACCTTTCTCGCCTACACCGCCCTACGGAAAACACCCAAAAAGGCTCGGTTGTGACACTGAGTGCTGAATAGTCCATACCCAGGAATAATTGCAGTGTCAAGAGATAGGTAATTCTAATCAGGAGAACAGAAACAAAGAGACTTACTCTATCACCCTTGGGGCCGGGCGTTCCAGCAATCCCTCTTTCTCCAGGCATGCCCTGAAGACCTGGTGGGCCCAGATCACCAGGTGTCCCACTAGGGCCTGGGCTCCCCTGAAGCACAAAAAGAACAAGTTGTTGTCTATTCAACTAAGAAGTATCTTTGTATCTTGGCTGCAGAACATGCTGTGCCTGCGCTGAAGTCTCTGGGGTACAATTTTAAGTAATAATTTCATCTGAAATTTGGACTTTGTTCACATCCAAATACTTTTCTTTCCCCGTTGTGTTACTCAGGAAGTTCAGTTGTAACACCACAGTCCTTCCAAAGTGTTTATTCAGTGCATATTGGGGATGAAAACTGGCAAAAAAAGAAGCTTGAGCATGTTTCTGCCTTGACCTTGATGCCACATATATTTAGTACAAAAAGTAGGTACAGGTAGAAGTTGCCAGAGGCGAAGGTGCTTTGTTTTTCCTTTGTTTCTCACAGTTCATGCCTGTCACATGTCCCACATTACTAGAGGCACTCCCTACTTGGGGTGACCTTCCTAGGCCTAATCACATCGATGGCAGATGAAAGGCAGGCACGCAGCTTTCAGCATTGTTTTTAAAATGCTCGGCCTCGCCAAGTGTCTTTGCACAAGCTGACATGGCTCTTAAAACATTGCTAGAAGGTTGTCTGTAGTTCAGAAATGGTTTTGTCCCATTCTGCTGAGAAACACAAAAACCATTTTAAACTTCAGACCTATATAAATTAATACAAAATGCTATCTCTCAGCACTTAAGTATGTTGAAAGTTATTATAACTGGAATAACTTCTCTGTCCTCCTGAAATCCTTATACAAAGAAGAGACCTTTCATATTTATAATTTATGTTCATGCAAATGAGCAGAATTATATATTGCATCCCTCCAGCAATGCAAATCTCCATTCAGTTTACCTTTGGACCATCAGGACCGTGACCTCCAGCCATGCCCTTCTCACCCTGGAGTCCTGATGCCCCTGGTTCTCCCCTTTCCCCTGGATTGCCACGTTCTCCCTACAAAATAGAAAATTATTACTTATTTAGAAGTCAGGGTACAGTCTTGGTAGACAAAATGCTAAATGCATCATAAGTGCAGAACTGCAGAGCCCATGAACAAATTCTAGGAGAATTGATCAAATAAAATGCTTTTACTGTTAAAGATGGGGGAAATAGCATGTTTGTCAGCAAACTAAAAACTGTCATTTCACAGCTGTAAATCAAATCATTTAGCAGCTGGTACTCGACACCACTTCAGGAGCTACAAAATCATTAAAGGGGGTAGGTTTTACAGAAAGTATCTTAAAAAATATCCACATTTACAACCATTTTGTTGGTGGGGGAAAAGAGTCAAATAGTCACTTTAGCTGTTAAAGTCCATATTATATATCAACTTGCAACCTCAGAGAACTATTATGAATATTTAAACTCTGAAAGAAAACACTTACTCTCGGGCCCAATGGACCAACAGCTCCAGGATCTCCAGGCACACCCTAAGTGGAACAGAACTCACTATTAGAAAGAAATCACTATTCATAACCTTACAGTTATGGAAATCAGAGGTAAACATTTCATTCCCAAAGTCCTGTGAATGTAGATGGCTAGTTCTAAATATTATCTATCAATGACAAGAGGTGATAGTCCAACTCAGTCCAAGAATATGGTCAGATTCTAGCAATTATTTTATCCAAAAGCAGTTCTTGGACAACTTGGAAACTACATCAGTATATATTTTGAAATAGAGAGGGGGAAATTACATTACAAAGAGAAGAAAATGTAAAATTACTTTATGAAGTGAATTCATTTTAATTATATGTTACACATAAATTACCTGATCACCTGGCTTTCCTCCCTCACCTGGAGGACCTGGTGGCCCAGGTAAGCCCTGTGAAAAAAGTAAATAAAATGCTCATAAACATGATAGAAATTTATGTAAAACACCAAGACTATGAATGTACTAGCACACTCAGTACAAGAGACCCCCAAGGGAAACAGTTTTATGAATATTGCACCAAAGCATTCTCCCTCCCCTAAATGAGATTACAGCCCTTCTCTAAAACATTTGCAGGACATTTGCTTGTCAGCCCTAAAAATAAAGGTCTCTATAAACAAAGATTGACTTAATTAATACTTCATTATCAAGACAATCACTTTGCTCTGCATTTGGAACATCTTTGGAAAATCTCCAAATAAAAGCTGAATAACAGCAGCAGTTTTCTCAAGGGATACAGAGTTGGCATTTAAGCCTTTGCCAGTTCAGTTGAGTGAATATCACTAATTATTCTGAACATCGTTGCCTTAGTTCTGAAGTTGTGTCTTATCATATATCACTTGATTGAATTTCTTCAATATAAGTCGATAAAGACATGGCTGTTTATTTTTTTCTTAACGAAATACAAATAAAAGTAAAAATGAATGCACATACCTGAAATCCTGTAGGACCTGGAGGGCCTTGCTCTCCTCTTTCTCCTGCAAGGCCCTACACAAAAGAAAGTAATAAGTAAACAGCAGAGGAATATAGGCACGATCCACAATTTTTCTTCTCTCTGAATATGTATGTTTTCAACACTTTTACTTATCCCAGGCCAGGATATGCCCCATCTAAAAGATATTATTTCTTCTTAAGGTCCTTCCCCCCTCAAAAGTTCTGTGGTCACAGAAAAGAACTCAGTTCTGTTAAAACTAAGGAAGCTAGGAAAATGAACTATGAAAATTTTGCTCCATGCACTATTAGTTGTAATGGTTAGTAAAAGGAATTAGACTACTCATATATATACACACACATATATGTATACACACATATTTAATACAAAGCTTCCCATTTTTCTAGGACAATTTGTTCTTTAAATGTTCTTGGGATTTTTTTATCTGTAATCAACAACTGGCATGAAGATAGAAAAAAACAGAAGCCAAAAGGGTGAAGAATGGATGGAGTGATGGGCAGGCAGAGTGGTAAAAGCTGACTTACTGGAGGGCCAACAGGACCAGAAGGGCCAACTTCACCATCTTTACCAGGGGCTCCCTAAATTAAAATGACGTAGGAAGAAATCTTGTGTAATGAATTTATATAACAGAAAAGCATCCTTTTCTGTAGTCATTGCAAATAACAACCATACTCACTCTCTGTCCTGGGACACCTGCATTGCCTGCTTCTCCGGGTTTGCCAGGATCACCCTAAATTGCAGGAATAAAAATGACTATTTTTAGATACTTTTTTCATCCATTAAAATATATGCAGATGTTTCAAGTTGAACAGATTTTGCCATACTCACGCTACCACCCTTTGGCCCAGGAAGGCCCATGCTACCTGGCTGACCTCTGATTCCTATTGAACCTGCTGGACCTGGACGTCCATCTTCTCCAGGAGCACCCTGAAGAGATAAAGAATTTTTCACATTAAGTTGTAAATAAATAAAATTTATTTACAAATACATTATAAATATACTTATTCATAGGCATTTATTAACCTCAGAAAATGTTTGCATGTAGAAAGAAAATAATGCTAACCTGCTTTGGTGCTCCACTTATCAGCTAAAATGTCTTTAGAGCAGACATAGCTTTAGCCATAGTGCTGGATTTAATCAAATACTATGCAATTATTATAAATGAGTCATTATGTACCAAATACTTTATTGTGTCCCTAAAGAGACAGCTAGAAAAATATTTTAGCAATAAATGGCTTAAAAATGTTGCAGCAGCTGCTGAACAACAGACACTGCTATACAGACAAAACTAATTTTGAAGTCAGGAATCTAAAGCAAACAATTAAAAGAGAAGATGAGCCTTAAGAAATCAAGAAAACTCATGTTAATAGAAGTAAATTCAATGATGTGGGACCTCTGAATTACTGTAGCATTAACTGAAAGAACTAATTTCTGTAACACTTACCAAGGGGCCAAGTTTTCCTTCAGGGCCTTGAACACCTGGATTTCCTGTCAAACCCTAAAATCGGGAATACTATTGGTGTTAGGGTTAGGCATGTAACTCCAGAACATTAAATAAATGTAAATAAATCCAAAAGACATGCACAGTTAATACCACAGCACAAAATTCCCTGTGTTAAAGGTCTTCCATCCTTATCTTCACTTTACAGCTTCATCCCTTGCTGTCTCTTCTCTTCCCTTTTCCTATTCCCCCTTTTCTTGCTGTTACACCTCTTGAGCTTCTCACAGGCTCATTTTTATTTCTGCCAACATAACCCAGTGATCTATATCACATCTTACCTTTTATCTCTTTTTTTATCCCTTTATGTCGTTTTCTGGTATTCCAAATTGTTCTCTTATAATTTTCCTGTAAACAAATCCCTAGATGACATGCATCACCCAACTGTGTAAGTTATCAACCACCAATTTAATGAAGGTTGACCTTCAATTCGTGTTCTCTGTGGCAATTATGTGCTTTACAAGCACACTTCCTTCTGTTTAGCTGTTCTCTATCAGGGCTATTTCCCCTTTCTCAAAGACAAAAGCTGTGCTTCCCAAAATCAGTAGGGAAAAAAGACAGGTATTTTGGCCTTTAGCCTCACAGAAATGAGTCTGCCCTTGTATGACAGCTTCTTAATTCCATAACATTCATTGTTGCCTTTAGAAAATGCAGAGTGCCATGGTTTATAGCATGCTGCTGTTAGTCCCTCACCCTTGCACCAGGAAGGCCTGGTTCACCAGGACGTCCAGGATCTCCCTGACCTCCTTTAGGACCAGAAGATCCTGCTGGACCACGCTCTCCTTGGGCTCCCTAGAAAGATACAAATGGGCTACTTGTTAACAGCCTGAGCAGCAACAGTAAGAGAAGGTTAAGTAAAAACAGTGTCTTCCATGAAGGACCTATTTTTGCAAACAGAGTTCCCAATTATCAAGACCATTATTATTATTATTATTATTATTATTATTACTACTTTTTTCCCAATTTTTTACTTAAAAGTTGTCTCTCACCCTTGAATCAAATTTATACAAGAATTTTAGAATTCCTTTATTTTTACCAAGAAGTTGGGAATTTACGGAAGCACCAGACAAATACCCACGTGAATCCCTTCCCTAGAAGTGTTAGAGTGGTTAGGAAAACCAAAGACAGATAAGCCCATTTGTGTGAGGAAAATTACACCATCCACAAAGAAAAGGCAATTTTTCAAATAGCTACTTCCTACAGAGCAATACATTAAGAAATATAGTAGTAGAACAGGTCAAAGTCTCTTATCTATGCACACTTCAGTACAAGGGAGCCTTAAGTCAGGGACAAGCAAGCAAAGCTGAACATCACAAGGAACCAAAAGTGACTTTTCCCAAAAAATTTTATTCTCAAAACACTCAGATCCCTTTTGGCATTTCTGAGGCCTTTTTGATTGTTTTTCCAGTGATGTTGAGGATCAGCCTATTTGCCCAGAAGCAGACATTTTTAATGGAAGAGTTTCTTTTTATGTATCTGCATGTATGAAAATTTAACAAATGACCCAATAAAAGATGAACACTTTAATTTCATTTACCTTCGGTCCAGGCAAGCCATCGGAACCTGGAAAACCACGGTTACCAGGAGCACCCTAGGAAAAGCAATAGATGTGAGGTGATTATCTTAACTTCTACGTAAGTTATTGCAAATAAAGGACCAGATTTATGGTTTGGGGGTTCCTTACAATTTTCTAACTTCGGTACTTAGTCTTGGGGTTTTTTTACCACTTGGAGTGGTAAAAATATCAATGTCTCATTCATGCATATTGAACAGCTCCCTGGAAGCAAGATGACCACTTACACAGGGTTAAGCAAAAGGTCTGCAGATTAGCTTGTCCTATCTCTATCATTTTCCCTACCATACCACCCTGTGCAGTGAATCCCCACATGAAAATATCCAGTGTAAAAAAAAAATAATGCACAGTATTAACTTCTGTTAGGAAAATAAATTTTGACTATACCCACAACAAAGCTGTAAGAACATCCATAGTTAGGTGAAGAGGTTTTTCAGCTTAGCAGTGCATCTCTCAAGCCATTATTCCTTTGGATTGCTTACCCTTTCTCCAACAGGGCCTGGTGGACCTACTGACCCTGGATCTCCTCGAGGACCTCTTTTCCCTTCTTCACCAATGGGGCCAATGGGACCTTGGGGACCTTGTGGGCCCTAGTGTAAGTAAAATGTTTTTTTTAAAAAAATCATTGTTAAGCTTACCACTTCTCAGGCATATTGAAACAGACTGTCTTCTAAACACCATAAACATTTTTCCAAATAAAGGAGAAAAAAAAGAGTTAGGTTTTGATTCAGTTAAAAAATGGAGCTTTTCAGCATCTGCTTTTCTCTTTCACAATGTTTATAAGCTAATAAATTGCAGTTGGGCTGTACAGTGCTTCTTACAGTCACCCATGATAATTGGTATTTGGAAAAGCTGCAAAGATTGTTTGACAAGTCAAATCAACTTAAACTCTGTAGAGTCAGTTTTGTCCCAAAAGTCACATGCTTGCAGCATGTAATTAGCCATGTTTTCAAGTAACTTTTCACAAATATTAACTGTGGGCTAAACAGCTATTCATACTGTGAACATGCAACTATTTATATTATTTTGTGTCTAAATAAACTATATCTAATATATGCAAAACTTCATAAGTATTAAATATAAGTTCAAAATAAAATGGACTTTATTATGATTAGCACACAGACCTGTGAGCTCTTAAATGTCCAGAATCATATGGATCCATTTCATATGAGATGGAGAAACTACCAGGCTCTCATTCTGCGTGCTACAGAAACCTCAATAGTTGCACTAAGTGGTTTTTCTGTCCCTGAGTCCTGTCAGGCCTATGTTGGGTGGGTGATTTATAACATCCAAGAACCCACTTCACCATTCAGTGTTAGCACACTCTACACCAAGGGTCACTGTGCTTTGTCTTCCATAATGGTTACTCTCATGATTATGAGCAGTTAGAAATGTCTTTAAAAATTTAAAGATCTACTTGAAATATTCATACAAGCCTTTGTGATTCCTTTTCATCTTACGAAGCACATGGAGACTTACAGGTTCACCTTTGGGTCCTGCCTCTCCCTTGAAACCTGGGACACCGGGGTCTCCCTGAAAACAAACACATGAGTAGCACTGATAAGGTTTAAAGTCTGCATAAATCACCTGATCAGTTTGTATTATACTGTGAAACAGAGGAACCTTTCCTAGCTTAGTTACTAGTTGTAGGCAATATAATAGGATGCTTATAATGATTTGTCTTTCCCCTTACCATGCTTGTTTATTGTGACGTTATAAAGACAAAAATTAAATAAATCTCTTTGTCTGAGTTTATATAGACACACTTCTTTCTCAGACTTTTAAGAAGACAACAACAGTATTTTGGACACACAGAAGATCCACAAAATCCGAGTCTCAGCACACTCATTATTAATTTATTTAAAGGAAGCCCTGCTGATCCCTATCCTTACCGGCTGGCCTCGGATACCAGGGGGGCCAGTGCTGCCCTGTGGTCCGGGGGAACCGGGTGGGCCTGATAAACCAGGGGGTCCTCCAGTGCCTGGAGATCCCTGCAAACAGAAACAACAGCAAGCACCGTAAGGAAACATAATAAAAATAAGGAAATAAAATAAATTAACTTACACAATTTCTTCAGCAGGAAACATGATTACTTACAGTAGGGCCCTTCGCACCTGGGGAGCCATCTGTGCCTTCAGTACCCTAAAGATAATGTACCAATCATTAAGAATCATTTTAATGAGGAGGGCATCAATAGCAAATGCAGAAGGTTATTTTATCCACTTTAGAAGACCAGACAAGAAAGACTATTAAATAAATACAGCAACATATGATCTACTTACGCTAAAATGGGTAATAAAGTATGCAAGTAAATATGATTTTTAATGTTGAAGGTCTTATGTTTAAACTTAAGTTTAAAGTACTTCTAGGACTGATACTGAATCAAGCTGCATAACTTTCAGTTTTCCTTCTTGTTGTAATTAAATAATAAAAAGTTATTATCAGTAAAGTAAGCACAAAACAAATGAATGAGACCTTTTTTTTCCCCTGGTAAAAAAAAAAAAAAAAAAAGTAATTTGAGCAAAACTCGGTGGTGCTCAAATGGGGTACTAAAAACCCCTATAAACAGATAACGTGCACAAGCTGAGCACTGAGGAACTCAATTTAATGTACTTACAGGAAGACCTTGTGATCCAGCTGGGCCCTGTGGACCTGTTTCACCTCTTTGTCCTTGAGGACCTTCAGGACCACGAGGACCTGTTGGACCTGCTTCACCCTAAGATTGCACACGACAAAATAACAACATTATTTTGCCCTAAAAAGCAGCACTATAAAGTAATTAAGGAGGCATACTGAGTTTATAACAGAAAAATAATTTGGTTTGAATTAGTTTATTACTCTTAAATTTTGCTTACCTAATTTTGCTTCTATTACTTCTATGTGAATGTAAACTTTAAAAGCATAAACAGGATTTTTTTTCCTCAATGTTTACAAGACAAGGAAGCTTTCTATATGCAAGTAGCACTATCCAGGAGCCCAAATCAGATCACAGGACAGACACGTCTCTCTAAAATCCCAGTATGTGTCTGTAATTTTACAAGGGCTTTTTTTTTTGCCTTCATTAGCAGCAAGACTTAAGATTTAGACATAATAACACATCTGGGGTTGGTTGGGTGATTTTTTTTTGCACAGTGCAGATGAACTCACTGTTTCAGTACTATATTAAGCATAAAATCCCTATAAGATTAGACTGGATGCTCAAACAAAAAAAAAAAAAAAAAAAAAGAAATTCTTCCTAGCATCTTCTTTGAATTTTATCTTTATATAGGAAATTAGCTTTTTGGAACTGATGGCTGTTAATATCACGTCTTCAGAACTAAAGTCCACCTCTTCGTTTTATATTCTGCTTCGTTTTTAGGAGTTCAAAGCAGCTACTCCAATTTGACATCATCTGATGATCAAACTTGAAGCCAAGCTTCTCCTTTTCAAAAACTGTAATCGATTCATCATGTGACAGCTTCTTCAAACATTTACTTGTGTAAGATAGTGCTTACCATATCAAAACCATTTATGACATGCACTAAAAGGTCTATCATTTAACTGTACACCCATCTTTTGTCTAGACTGTGCTTTTGCAAAGCAAGCTTGGACCAGATGATCCTTGAGCTCCCCTTCCAACCTGCTGTTCTTTGACTCTACAATTATGTTAACACTCTTCTTAAGATTTGTTTCCAAAACACAGTTTCATGAGCACTGCCAGCTTCAAAACAACACAAAACATCTGCTGATCTTGGCTATCTAACTGAGAGTTTCTTCTTGTATAACATTTTCCTATTGAGTTTTAGGAGCGTAAAGGAAAAAAAAAGGAGCAACTGGATGGAGAGCAAGTATAAGAAGAATAAGGAAGCCGTATGAGTTGTCTTTTCTCTCTTTGAAGACACTGTCTCAATGCTAAGAGAAAAAAATTGTGCGCTTTCTTGAAAAGCAAGTGAGGGAAGTGCCACAAAGGCAGTGCTGCAGCCAGTGCAAGTTTTCCATTTCTGCCCAATCACACTGAGCCACGAAAGGCAGCAAACATTATTTGCTCTATTGTGATGAACTGCAGCACATCTCTCTTGGGGTTTAGGCATTTGAGGTCATCTCAAAAAGTGTTCTTGGCCAAAACTAGAGGTTTCAGCACTAGAAGGTACTGCTTCCATACTGACTGAGACCAGTCCTTGCAACCTCACTTATAACACATCTTGTTATGCTTTGAATGAACGGGACAGGATTCCTGAGGAACAGCATGACATTGATCTTATAATCACCCCTTAACACAAGCAAAAGTGAAAGCAAAGTATCCTAAGGGTGGTGAATTGCAATTGCTTCATTTGGCTTTGGATTTTCATCTTCTCTCTGAAGGTCTTGACTAACATTGGTTTCGCAGTGACTCCTGGGGACTTGTACACATGTCAATCTGAACTCTGTGCAGTCTAGTATACATTTTTAATTATGTGTTATTAGACATTTTAAAAAGATACTTTCAATTTATTTTTTTACCTTCAGACCAGGAATACCGGGAAAACCTGGAGAACCAGTTATGCCAAGTGGGCCCTATAAAAGACAGACACAGAAAGCTGTAATTTGGCAGTTTATAGATTAGTTCCTAAATCACTGGGTAAATATGGTTCTAGGATTACACGTGGGTTTTAGTCATAAAACTTTTATAAAAATAACTATAAATATCTTTTTTTAAGTGATACACACGGATTTTATGGAACTGTGGTGCAGTATTTTAATAATATATTTACTGACTTCAGCAAAGTTCTTGATTCAGCTATTAAAGTCCAAATTGCAACACACACAGTTAGCAATTATGAGAATTAAGATTCCCAGATTCACAGACAAGTTCATTTGCAAGCTGTAAAACACAGATTTTTTACTAAATTCTCAAGAGAGACAAAGATGTAGAGCAGAGACAATTTACTGCTTGAATCTTTGTTCAAAGATAGGCAGGTGTTTCTGGAAAAGGAAGTGGAGAAAAGGCTGAGTTCTGCCACACCATGAAGCACACGTGTTTGCAGAGGTACACCTTCAGCTCCCCAAACCAGTATAGCTCTCCCCAAATAACAGAATATCTTGAGATAGTCAATGCTCTCAGAAGGTCTGACAGCTCCAGCCACAGTACTGATGTTGCTACACTATTTCTGGCTATAGAGGCAAATTCTTGGTTTGTTGCATTGCAGAGTAACAGAGTCACACCTCCTGTGACTGTGAGGACATGAAGTTTGGGCAGGCATTACATGGTAGACTGTCTAAACTCACTAGAAAACAAACTGCAAGTATACACTTGAAAATACCTGCATGGTATGACGCAAACCTCGTTCTGCTATACAGGAAGACTGCCAATTAAGGGCCTTAAATTTGTGGATTGGTTCCATATGGTTCCATAATGCCTCCTGTGCTGAACAGGACTTTCAACAGATGAACTTTCTACTGTACTATAAAGTCTCAGAGTGGCAGCACACGGTGGTTATAAACACTCACTACAACACTCTTCCCACATGATTCCTCTATCCTTTCCTGACTTTATGCCTTTTTGTAAAATATGATTCATACTGTAATAAAGCTCTCCTGACAAACTTAATCAGAACAGTCTGTCCCACTTAGCATTATTACAAGCATTTCTGCCGTGACCTTGCACTGGATTTCTACAGAACTGATATAACAACTCACTAAGTAGATTTTTGTAAACCTATGTCCCAGCTTATTGGATCACAAATAAATATCTGCCAAATCTCTCTCCTGTTGCAGCAAGAATTCCAGAATTACAGTGTACCACTGCACTGACCCAAATAACAACACATTTCATTAACGCTTCCTCCAATGAGAAACACATGCATCAAGGACCAGTATCTCCCTTGTGACACTTCATGGGATTTTCCAAAAATATTAGCCAACCAGTTATCACGTCCAGTGGAGCTGAGCTCATATTTTATGCCAAAGAAAAATTTCAAGCTTCATGTAGAATTCCCTAGCCTGGGACCCAGCTTTTTTAAACTTTGTCATTTGTTTTAGATACTCCAAAAATCTTTTCATTGTTTGAAAGTTTCTTCTAACAACTTTAACATCTTTCGTGATAAACTAAATAACTGAGTTTTGCAGCTTTTAGGAACTTAACGCTCATTTTTTGAGCTTCTATTAAAGCTAATTATTTCTTAATTAAGCTTTTAATAAAATAGTCTGTTCATTCCAATGGCATAGGTAACTGAATTTTTCTCAGGTTTTAATCATTAGCAAATAAAGAATGAAATTTTTACTGTGGTCAGGTGCATTTTAGGGGTTTGGGGGGGTTTTTTTATGCAATGATTTTGGGGTGTCTGGTAGTTAGATATTGTGTTTGGTTTGTTGTTTTGTTTGCAAAATATCACAAAGAGCTAAAGGTTCAGGCTGACTCCATCAACAGGCAGAAACTGTCAACCACATCCTAAAAAAAAGTAAACATAAAGGTATACAATATTTTTTAAGTGGAAGCTGGCCTTGCACAAGCAGTACAAAATCATCACAAGCTCTCATGTGTAAAAGCAACAGAAAATTAATAATAAGTGTGTGAATAATCACTGATTTATGTGAATTTTTCTCATATGCATTTTCCAAATGCATTGTGAGACCGGATTGTAGGATTGAAACCAGCAACCTTTGATACAATGACTTCATAGTTCAAACAGCCACATCATCTGCAGACCTGCTGCCATCACGTGAGGACTTCAACAGCCACACAAACCAGGCTTGCTCATTTTGGCAGACGTTGAGGCTTCTGGTTCTTCAGTTCCATAAGTGACTGTCCCTAATTAAAAGGCTCTTACACAGCTTTGGTAAGAGATCAACTGCAGGGAGTAAGTTCTGCTTCAGTGAGTGGCATTTCCCCTTGCTGAGAATGGCTGCGCTCTCGTTTGAAAACTTTGTACTCGAAGGAAGATAATACGCAATTATAAACTGATTTACATCACAGTGCAGATGTTTAGGACAGTTTCCTCCCGACAGTATGGACTCCATAAGAGCAGCAAAGCATCACCTTTCCCACAGGATGTTGTAGTTTACTCCTCTGCAAATAAAAGCCTTTAGAGGAAGTAAACTAGGGAGTATAATTTCTCAGAAGACAGCACCAAAACAAAAATAAGTAGAATTAGGAATCACTCACAAGTAATTAATTCCAGGTGCACTTTACTGATACCAGCAACTCCCAACATGGTTTTTTATTTCGTAGTGTCAAAAGGCAAGTGGAAATAGAGAGAATAAACAGGTGATTGAGAAAAAAACCTTACCATTGGCCCTGGCTTCCCAGGCATACCATGCTGGCCACGCCCACCCTAGTTATGAAAATATAAAAGACAGAATATTTATAAGAACTCTACTTTTTAAAAAATTATTATTGTTGGCATTTGTGATAAAAGCCACACATAGTAAATTGATAAAAGAAGCGCTGGATTGCACATTCCTCCAAACACTGTCAAAAACCTCTGGAAGAAATTACGTTCCCCTTCTAATTAATGAATTTCTCTATTTTCAGAAAGGACAATATTTTGAGAATGTCATTGTATGGGGCATATAACATACATGGAACATATAAAAGTCATAGGGAGAAATGCCAGAAAAAGAAATACTTGACATTGGATGTAAAAGCAACAAGATGAAACTTCTACTCAAGTATGATCTCATGTCAAGGCTAATCCTTTTAGATGAAAATCAAAATATTTTTTAAGAAGACAGTTTTATTATCTGGAATTAAATTGTATGACTTCATCTAAATTTGAAATCCTAATTGAAAGACTGCATCTAAACTTTTGTTTTAAACTTTTATGCAGACAAAAATCAATACATATTATTTACAGTTCTGTAATTTTTGGTGAAAATAGCCTCTCATGAGAAATTCCACAGAAACAAATTTTTTTCTGTATCACAGAAAAAAGTATTGTGAAGGTACTTGGCCTCATGGGCAGCTCTGGTATGAGAAGTTACCGTACAGCTACCATTCTCCTTTTAAAAACTGTTTCTAACTTTTAAAATTTATGGTAAAGGTCTCACCCCACAAACCCACTCAGCCCTAACACTCTTAGGCTACAGCAGAACTCACCATACAAGTGACTGGCAAGTCACATGAATAAACACTTTCAGGGTCAGGGATTTAAGTAAAACAAGGGAAGAATTACTAGGATGGAGAAGGAAGATCCTACTTACAGGAGCACCCTGTGGTCCAATTCGACCTCTTTCCCCTGGCATTCCTCTAGGTCCCTTGAAGAGAGAACAAGAAGTGCATTATTTAGGAGGCCACCATGGCAGAATAATAAGAAGGGCAGAGCACAGTTCACTTCAGTTTCCCCCCCCATAATGGAGAGAACACTTGCCACCACCTCTTTTGGATTTTTTTTTCCTTTGTTTTTTGGGATTTTTCTAAACATACTTGACTTTTCCTTTGCACTGCATCACTCTCCAGTGGTTTTCTGCTCAATCTTCTTTATTTACTTTTAACATGAACGTGATTAGTTTCACTGAGACTACAAGAGTGATAAGGATGGATGATGGAAACAACAGTTAAAGAATCAAGTTATTCTTTTTTTTATCCCTGCAGGTATAGCTTGTCTTGTGCTATAGCAGGAAAGAAGTAGGATCTCACATTAGTCCTTACAGTCTCACAGACTTGACCAGTGGAAATTTAATAAACAGTAATTTTTCTTCTTCTGTTCCAACAGTATTTCCAGTTCTAAACACATTTGAATAAATTCTGTATATACTCACCAGTGACAATAAAGCAATATCTTTCACTACTTCTCATTCACAAATTGGATCCCACTTCAGGGATATTGCATCCTACATGATACAACATAGTGCTCCCAGAGAGATGCCATTATCTAATATCAGAAAGGTGCTGTACTTCCAGAAGAACTGCTGAGAGTCAATCTTTGGCATCTCACACCTATTCAGTTTTCTAAAACCGCATCTGAATGAAAACTACTCTGAGAAAAAGTTTCTCCATTTCACTTTCATGCCTTGTATGCTTATCCCTACTGTAATATCCAAAATCCTTCGTCCATGGTTTTCTTAGGTAGTTCATTTCTGACTAAATTACTCCACTTCTACCTCAGAGCAACCTAACCCAGTTTTTCTCATATTGAAATCACTCCATATGAAACATCAATATATAAAAATAAAAAAACTAGTCACCCTACACTTACATGAGTAGGTAAACAACCACCACACCTACATTCATGTTTCTGCTGAGCCTTCTGATTTATCATTATCACCCTACATCTTTGAACGGAGAAGAATAACAGCTTACAGTGGACCAAACTTACTGTGAGTGTAATAGAAAATGAAGCCTTAATTAAGAGAAAATTCAGCCCCATGACCTCAAATACAGATATCAAAACCTAGAAATTCCTACTGGCAACAGTATTTACAATCACTTCTGCAATACCCAGTGCACATGACACTCACCAGAGGACCCGTTGCTCCCATGGCACCAGTTGGTCCAGACTCTCCCTAGAAATGGAAATGAAATTATGCAATTAGAGAAATGGGTGAAAGCAAAGTGGAGTTACATCTCCTCCCTGTCCTGTGTCCTCCTATTGGAGCTCAGAGGCAGGTTTGCACAGTAGCCTATGTGCATCACACAGGGCAAGAGTATTGTTTCCCACGCTGATGGGAGGTGCCATGTTTACATGTTCTCAGTGAAATAATGAAGCAGATTTAACTCCTGTGTGTTCCAGCTACCTGCCCACACCACCTACCTGCTCCTTCCAAGTCTTCTGCTGTTGCTGCCTCCACCGAAAGTCAAAGTCAGGAAAGAAATTTTTTCTTACACAAACTCTCCTTAACTACTAATTACACATTTAAATTCAGATTTTGGAAGGTTCACTTCATTTACTATGTTTTTAATCTAAAGGAATAGTTCTGTCCCACATTCAATTATCACCTATGCCAGGCCAAAAAATGTTTCAGCATCAGCACTAATGAACGTGGAAAAGCCTGAAAAAAGTGTTCTATGTTCTTTTAATACAACTTTTAACCTATCTTGAAAGGACTGACTCCAGGTGGCTATCCTGTGTTACCACTGCTTTAAGCTGAAGTTGTAAGGGTGCTGCAGTGCCAGTGGGGGTCAAAAATTGTAATAGAATAAACTTGTTAGGTGAAAAATAGTCAGTTGGATAAAATATATCCTCTCTCTCCACTCCAATGCCTGTTTCATTTAAGTCAGTCTGTAGTACAGTAATTCAAAAGAGAAGAGTCAGGTTTTTATTATTGTGTTGCTCTATTTTATTGTATTAAAAAAGTGTTAGAAAACTGTGTTTTCCCTCTCAACTTGGTCACAAAGCCAACAAGAAACACGAACTGCCCAACTGGAAAGTTGCAAGATATGCATGGGCTCCTCATTAAGAGACTTTCTTGTGTTCGGTGTCACAGATACGTGTCACAGATGGACCGCAGTCAATTCACCCAGTGACACCTTACAGGCCTAAAACTGAGCCCCAGTTGAAACTGGGACTCTCAGGATAAAGCCCAGACATGTCATTGTATAGCAGTTTATATATATCAAACACACAGTAAATACGGACAACTCCACTCTGCATGAATAGCACTGACAGGAGCGTGCACAAAGCTGTGTTCAGAATATCTACCCTCTTTCATGCTCATATAAAACATGCTCAACCATTTAGTTTTTTGGGCCACAAAAATACCTTTGCTCCAGCTGCTCCAATTTCACCTTTTGGACCGTCAAGTCCTTTCAATCCCTGTAAATTATAAAAATATGGAGAAATTGCATTCATATATGTACATACAGAGAGCATTCCTACTGTTATTGTTAAAGTAACTTGATACTAAAGTGTTGAGAATGGATCTGAGGTGGTAAGAGTAAGAAAGGAAAAAATAAGGAAGAAAAAAAAACAGACGGAATAAAGTTTTTAAACATTTCCTAAATGGAAACCAGTTGTACAAGGTACATTTCCTTGGATTTGGTTTCCTTTTTAAAACAAGAACGGTTTTATAAAAAAAATCCTTAAACAACAAGGAGGAGGCTCTGAGCCACAGGAAACCTACTTATTCCTCCCCAAAGTAAAATTCTGGCCAGAAAACCTGGTAATTTGTAGTCGCTCCATTTTGCAAACATATCCACCTCTCAAGTTCCCCACCCTAACACAAGACTTGCCAACAAAGAGAGAGAACTGTCAGGTTTGCGCCTCCTGAAGCTTGGCAGGGCTCATGCAAGCTCCTTCCAGATTCCCAGAACATTTGAAAATAGAGTGAAGAAAGCA
The DNA here is from genome assembly GCF_003945725.1 of Corapipo altera. Taxonomy (NCBI): domain Eukaryota; kingdom Metazoa; phylum Chordata; class Aves; order Passeriformes; family Pipridae; genus Corapipo; species Corapipo altera. The sequence goes on from NW_020884987.1 coordinate 573,437, forward strand.
CTAGAGAATGTAACACAGAGGTCAGTTTAAAGGGGAATAGTGTTGGTTTTCTGCAAGGCCCTCTTCCTCTCAAATGTCAGTAATTCTGCTACAGCTGGCTCGCCTGTAGTGTAGTCAAATTTCACATAAATACCAAAAAAAAAATAATCTTTAGTATCTTTATAGTAAAACTGCCTGAAATATCATCTATAACCAGTAGGAAAACCTGTCTCTTACCCGGTGACCCTTGAGACCTGGGAGACCAGGAGCACCAGGAAAGCCTCGAGGCCCCTAAGTAAGAAAAACAAACAAACAAACAAATAAAATCCTGATTTCTGCATATGAGCCCACCAATAATGGTGCTAACAGGGATGAGGGTGCAGGTAATATGAATACTGCTAACACCCCTTCACCTTGGTGACATAGCATAGTGAGGCAGGGAATTTGAGCAGGTCACACATGACACAGTCTTGAAGTTGGACTGTCTCACATTATGTACGTTTTTACTAATATTAAAAGATTTATCATTTATATTAGGGTGTGATCAAGCCTCAAATTTCAATGGAAGTAACGAAATAAAATGAGTGGCAAATGAACTTTTGAGTCTTAATATGGAGAAACATTAATTAAGCAGAGATCAAAACTCAGAGCTATTTAAAATAAATATAAACTCAGAGCTGCTCACTGCATATGTTCTTTTGGAAAAGTTCGGCATGATAAACAGCCATTACTAAAACACATTTAGCAATTAAACTGAAGTTATCTTGGACTTAGTTTCCTCTCCAGTTTCTCAGGGAAGACTCCTGGAGGGGAGTTAGGTGCTTGTGTTAGAATATTGGTCACAGGAGTTTATAACAGAAATTACATGAACACCTTCATACTCTCAGATAACAACAGCTCCACTGACTGGAGCCTAAGAGTGAGCTAACACAAGTATGAGTGGCAGAGCTTTGCACTGATGAATCATCAGTATGATGTGATAAGTGATCAATATCATATGATGACACATGATTATTTTTCTAAATATGATTGGTTTTTCTAAAGTGTAAATAATCATGCTCTTACTGGAGATCCTGGAAATCCAGGCTCACCAGCTTGTCCTGGTCTACCAGGTTCACCCTAAGGGAAAAAAAAAAAAACCACATTAAATTAGGAAAAAATGGGAAAATTAACTTCTCTTAACATTCTTCCATTCAAATAAATGAAGATATTCAATCATCTTCTTTTAAAATCAACCACACACATGTCCAGCAGTTGTGTATTAGACACATTAACTTAAGAAAGGTTTTTAACCAAGCATTGGGGGAACTGAAGACTGAGAATCCCACAATGCATCCCAGCATCACAAGATGGCGCTGCCACGTAATTTTCCTGGGAATTATGAGGCACTCTTCACCCAGCACCAGATTGCTTTATTTTCCCACTGGAACAGCAATCTAAAACTATCTGCATTGCAGCTTGTTACTTTCCTTCTGCTCAAATATTTTAAAATGTGTATAATTCCATTCTAGGATGGTGACTATTTTCTGTGTACTGCAATGGGAAAGAAAATATGGCAGAACCAAGCAAGCACGTTTTGAAGATTATTCAAAGTCCTCCAGTCACAACCAATCGTTCCTTTATATGCATCAATCAGTTCAAATACATCCAGGACACCAGCCTGCAGGAATATGAAAGGCTTCAGAAAAATATTTTCTGGACAGAGAGAAGGCAAAGTGCCTCACAAATGCAATTAAAGATGCCCAGACGTACTCTGGAAATGGAGGAAAGTCCTAGAGCAGCGTCAAGATTCGGTTTCCCCATGCTGAGAGTTAACTGTAAACTCCTTGTACAGTGTCAGAGACTGAAACAGTTAATGATTTAAGCATTCTAAGATCACCAAGGGACTTTTGTAGGCTGGGAAGTGGCTGGGGCTGTTGGTCCATCAAAGCCCCCTGCCAATCCTGAAAGGTGGGAAAAACCCTTTCCCGTGTCCCTCACAGGAACTCTTCGCAGGCTCAGGAGACCTTGGAGGCTCAAGGCATGGCCTGGGACAGCATCCATGGATATAATAACTCACAACTTCTTTGAGTTTGTGGGCTTCTCTCCCCTATCCCCAACAGATCAAGGCCACCACTTCAACTCACCGACTGCAACTACCAAGTGTCATCTCTGGACCCCGTGGGCGGTGATTATATACATCTTTCCACTCTCAGCTTTTCTTTCCCTCTCCCTTACCCTTATACTGTCTTTCCTTTCTCTCCTTTATGCATTTCCCCTAAAGGTTCTCTTTATGCCATATTGCTGTAGATGAGAGATATAGATGATAACACCCAAAATGGCAACATACCTGTTTACCTTTGAAACAAAATTGTTCTAAAATAAATCCTACATATATAAGTTTTCAAACACCAATTATTCAATGTCATTTTGCTCTAATCTACCCCAAGGGATTTATTAATAAGAACCTGGGTTACCCTCCCCTTTCTGGGGTGGGTTGTAACATACAGTTAAATGGGAAGGTAGCTGGTACACAAGCTATGGGAATTTTTATACTAAAATATCTAGCATCTGCAATTTTTAACGAATTTCCAAGCTATAAATTACAGTTTAGGCAGATTTAGTGTGCTTTGCAAACAAATAATACACACCTACTGGCAAGCTCTTAGGTTGCTGTTGTGCAGTACATATACGTTTATGTAACATGTATAAACCACCCATTTTACATATATGTGTACATACATGGATAAGAGTAATAAAATCTGTTACGAATATAACAAACTATCAAAAGTTTTAAGAAATTAAACGCTAAAATCTCGTTGTCCAGACACACGTACATGCTACCATCACAGTTCTTCTAACTCATCATGTGATACCAAAAGAGAAGAGAATTGCTCTCTCGTGATATATTATCACATTTGATTTCAGGAAAGACATCACAGTCAAGAACTGATTGAGGCAAGAAATAACAAAGAGCTGGTGCTTAGGCCTTAGGTACCATGGCCAAAATTCCCAGTTGTGACACTGCACTTAATGAGGAGTCTGATTACAAAGAAAAGCAAACAGATAACAGCAGTTACAACAGACACATATGCTGGTTAGTCACTGTCTCACAGATGCCAATGTTTGTTTTATTAAAAATTAAAAAGATACAAAGAGCAAAAAACTTACATCTTCACCAGGTTTGCCTGGAGGTCCCTCTGGTCCTCGAGAACCTACTGGTCCCTAAGACATAAATATATTTCTTGAGAAGTCAATTTAGCCATCACTAAAATACCTATTTGCTTCATTTCAAAGTCTGCTTTTATGAAAACATATGGACAAAGGACAAATTTTATGCCTAAGCACATTTGCTTAATTTTGTGGTGCTCTTTCTAACCATCCTGCCCTAAAAAACCTGCATTATATTATATGAAAATATAGGATAGACTCTTTAAGAGAAAAAAAATACTTTAAAAATCAGAGTTGCTGTTGCTGGAAATCTCTGGCTCTTGCCTTTTTGAATGATTTTGTTCCCTCAAAAAATAAACATTCTCATCACCCTTTGTGTAAGTTACACCACCAGGTATGGTTTTACCAGTGCTTAACCATCCTCAGGTCTCCGCTGGAAAAGTAAGAATGATCATTTATAATATCATTGGTCCTTGCTTTGAACAATACAACTCCACTAAAGTTACTTAATAGTTGAAACAACATAAGAAAAATTCTGTCCTGAAACAAAAATGAATAACATATTGGTAATTTTCTTGCAGAAATGTTTGCATTTATCGGTCTTACCATAGGTCCTGGATCCCCAGGTTCACCAGGTGGGCCTGTGGGGCCAGCACCACCCTAAAATTAACCAAAGATTAATACAGTTACAAAGTCCAAAAGGAATTATAAGGATATCAATTAAAATTCATGACCAGGAAAATCACAGTCCATGGGACAGACTGGATTCTAATTCAGAACCAGTTCACATTTCAATATGAGTGAAAGTCGGATACTAAAAACACTGAAGCTGTACAGAACAGTCACCATTTTCATCACTGTTCCCTCATTAAAAAATACGTGCTGGGTTAAAACCTTGTTAAAGGTCTAATAAACCATTCTTTTTGAGCTAATTCCTGTGTACAGAGTACATCTGGAGCAGAGCTCTTGACAGCAGCTCATTTAAATTCACTTCTAGATGAAGATGTATTCAGCCACGTGTCACTGAAGATGGGCATCGCCCCAGAGATGAACACACACCCATTACTATGAGCTTTTCCTTCATCTCTAGCCACTTATCCCAAATATCCTGAGGTGAAGCACTTACTTGTTTTCCTTGGAGACCCTGAGGACCCCTCGGACCCACTGGACCCTGTCAAACACATAACTTGTTACATACTGGAAAACACCCTTTCCCAAGCAACATTCACCAGCAAAGACAGCAAGAAAGGTCTGATAGTGACCTCCAAGATGGCATTTCTATGGTCAAACCCCTGGGAAGGCTTTTACTCAGAAAACTCTAGTTATCAAACGCACATAGAATGAAATCTTCAAACTCGAAAAGTCAGAGGAGCGTCATTTCATTAACAACTGAAAATATGGGCTTGGTTGCTTTCTGAAACCTCACAATTTCTCTGGAATCAGCCAGAACAACTGTGCTGTCTCCACTGAAAAAAAAAAAAATAGTAACAAAATAAGAATAGTCTTCCCTTGAAGGGAATCTCATTACTCAGATGAATCTCTTAATGGAATCAATGACAAAACTAAATTAATCCTGTTGTTCTCAGCCATGAGCTGAGAAGCAGCAATGGAAGGACGTGTTTAAATGTATCATACAAACCACCAAAACAGCTTCCAAATGGCTGTGGTTTGTTACAGAAAGTTCAGATTTTCCCTTAGAAGGTTTTATGGGATTGTTAGAAAAATCTCATGCTTAATTGTAACTTGTAACATGAAATAAACATTATCTTGTTTGAAAATAATTCTCTTGTTTCTAGGAACACAAAAACATCTATAAGAGACAATAATCTGCATTTTGACAGAAGCTGAAGACTTATGTCTTTTAACATTCATTAATTTTATCAATTTTTATAAAGCAAATGTCAAAGAGTTTGTAATAGGTTATTTTAAAAATCTAATCAACATTAGAAACAGAACAATGTTTCGGTTGTCAGTTAGTTTACAAGGAAAGGAAAAAAGAATGTCATATAACAGATGAATCAATCCAAAGACAGCGAGTGCCAAATTACTTTATTGGACTTTGTGTAAGGCCTTATAGAGACATACATGTATTAATATCAAAATTATTAATATTTGAGAGTGACAAAAGAAGAGACAGTACAAGAGATGCAATACCTTGAGACAAACTGAGTAAAAGGATTAAGCAAAACAATGAAGGGCAACAAAGTAGGACAGACTTGTGGAACAAATCATTGTATGTGCACAAAGCAAGCTCACTGGAGAGAGACATTCACAGAAAAGAAAAGTTAATCCTAAGGCAAAATATCAGATTATCTTTAGAACCTTTCATATGGTATTGAAACTAATTTTGAAAGTTACTAGTGGGGACTTGGATGGATAAGATTCAGGTAAGCAAACTAATGGACAGCACAATCACTAAAGGATGGTTTCCTTAAGAATAAATGTTAAGATTTTAGCAAAGAGGGTAACAGTATTTTCAGGACATCAAACATGAAGAGAGATAATATTCAAAAACAACCCCAGGGGTTCTAGCAGAGAAAGCTTAGAGTGGTGAAACAGCTTTCACTGATGGCAAAAACGTTTAGTGTTACCCCAGTGCAGAAAAAGTAAAAGACATATCTGAAAAGTGAGGGATGCCATTGATAAAACCGGATCCATGGAGAAACAGAAATTATTTCTGTCTTGAAATAATAAAGCATAGATTTCAGTTAAGAGCTGGTTTGGGATTTTTTTTTTTCAGTTACTACCAAAAATAACTTATTTGTTGTCACAACATGAAAAGAAGTCTTCAAAGTCACATATTTGTTTATTCTGCTTTGTGTTACACCTGACAATTTTCAGTTAATCTGCATGGCTCAAGATATAAGAAACACAAACTCAGGAGCTGTTTTTTTCTCCTGTACCTTACTGTTAGTAGCTGCTACATTTCAGAAGGAGTGAAGGAAAACAGTAGGACGGCTAGAGGTGAGGGGAAAAAAGACTTTCATTTAGCAGGAGAATGTTTTTTCACTTGTTTTTTTTCTAGATACTGAGCAACACAGCACTAGAATATACTGTATATCCAAGTTCGAGAGGCATAGGAACCCCTCTGAGTTTTTGCATGTGCACCCCACTTCCACCCTGTCCTACCATACAGGGCTAATCTGGTCTTACCACTGCGCCAGGCATCAGTCCCATCTGGCTGCCAAGCCCAGATTTCTCATCTAGTCCTGCCATCTGAGCTGCAAATGGCTGAAAAAATAAGATGGATGATTTTAGCTGTAAGTCATCATCATGGTTCAAAAGGCAAAAATCCATCTAAGCACATTTCCATTTTTTACCTCGGCTTTGCAGTGCTAGCAAATAAATTCTTAGTTTAATCATTAAAAAAGAATTTGTCTCTCCTGTAAATTTGAGGAGTTTAAAGTTTCGAAGACCAGGTGGATAAATCATATTGTCCGCTTACTATTCTGACTCTCTTTCCACTTTAACCTTAAATAAATGAGAGAGTTACCTAAAAAGGGAAAAGCCTCCCATGAAATTAAGTAACTTTTTTAATGACCTGCAAATCTAAACCACACCTTAACTTCAGCTGCCTTATTCCTTCATGTCTTCTAAACCTTCCTTTTGTTTTCACTTACTGTGCTCCAAAGTTCAGAAATATCTTAAGGTAAAAGGAAATGTGGCTGATTTTATGATTGCAAATCAGATTTTTTAAGCATGCTGCCCTCATCCAGCAAAGCTGAAAACCATTGCTGTTCCTACCACTTCACAGAGACCAATGAGTTCGAGCAGGGAGATCCTGCAGTGCTCTCCTTCTTGTGCAAGCACATAGTTGAAATCAAGTTTTATTTTGCTTCGCTTAGAGCCAGATCCTCACTCATGGCAGGCCAGAGCTTACAGTGGCTGAGAACAAGGAACAAGCTCAAATGCAGATTCAAGTTTTCTAAGATTTACTATTTGTTCCTCATCAGATTGGTCTCCAAACATATTTTCCACAAGGCTGGAGATTGTCTAACTTCAGAAACAGGAATACAAACAAAAAATGTATTAGATCTCTGGCCACACCTATTCTTCCATGTTTTCTCTAGGGCAACAGCCTAACACCCATTATGCTGCTTCTGTGATTCTAAGAGATTCCTGTCTGCTGAAGATATTTACTTGGGCTAAATCTCTTGGATTCAAGACTATTTGGAAATGTGGTTAAAGTCATGAAAAGCTGCCCAAAGTTACAAGCCATTGGCCTAACATGAATATTTCAGATTTTTGTCAACATAACTCTATTTTTTTTCAGTAACATTGCTGGACCATCGGAGTGAGAAATCAAAACAGGTATCTTCTAAACAGCAATAAATATGTAACTGAATATACTTGAGAATTTCAAATATCTATTTAATTATCAGTCATAATTAGTGTTCAATAGGAGGAGGGAGAAAAATAAGTCTTGCAGAACACTTTGTCAATGTATATGGCTGGTTAACATTGCTTTTTACAAACAAAATTCTTATATAAATCTTCTCAGTGTTGGTCTCAATACTTCCAGCAAGAAGCATAAACAATTACATTTTCATTTCTCTCACTAGTTATTTTATTATTTATAATTCATCTTACTTTTCTCTTTTCTATATTACTAATTTGATGTACTAGTTCTCCTGCAATATTCCTCAGATCTCTTGTCTTTAAATCAGCTGGAAGTAACAGAACCGTAGTGATAGTCTTAGATTTGGGCAGTTTGGCTTTTCTAGATCCCAAAACCCACTTTGAAAGGTGTGTCCTTTCCAAGGTTTCTCACATTCAACTTGTCCCAGTTCTTAGCAGAACTTTTGGCAGAACTTTTTGCTGTTGTCTCTCATGACTGGAAGATGGGAACTGTAGGCACAACATTCCATGTTGACTGAATCAAAAGGAAGTCACTAACTGTATCACGTGGATATGATCCAACACTCACTTCCTCCTAAAGCAAGTGTAAAACTTACCCTGCTTATTCCATCCGGTCCTGGGTGAGTGGGATGCCCCGGAGGACCAGGGTCACCAGGCTGGCCAGGGATACCAGGTTCACCATCAATCCCTTGAGGACCACGAGGACCCTAGAAAGAAAATCAGAAATGCCAAGTATGCAAAGGTGTTCATTGAAATCACAGCAACTGGCAAACAACTGTCTCTTTGTGACAAACCTGGGCTTCTAAAGATCTTCAAACAAACAACATCCCTCAGAGCCTGTTCCTGCCTTCAGATCAGAAGCATTGGCTAAAATTAATTATGAATCCAAAATATAAGTAAATTGCAGTAATTTCTGCCACAGGCTCTCTTAGAAACTCAGACTTCCTATCAATCCATACTGGAGCATACTATCCCTGAAAAACTATCTGGCTTTGCACACAATACAGAATAAAGTGAATTTACTTCTAAAATACATACAGCTCAGCTCAGAGCACATCCATACACACATGATTAGGAGGCTTCAGCGTAATGCTGGATTTTTACAGCCTACTGACCTCATGAATGGTTTAGACAGATCATACCATTGGTGAATTCTCAACACAGTTACAGTGCCAGAAATGCAGAGTAAGTTATCTGGTGTCACAGTTATCTTTAGCTGGTATTTGCAGAATAGGCTAGGAGCCCATCCTGTGGTTCTCATTTTGATCACCCACTCTTGATTCCTAAACTGCATTTTTCTTAATTCATGTAAGAACTAAAATTAAATACAGAAGCAGCTAATAAAGCATTAGTGGAACAAAATCAATGGTAACAGGGCCAATAAAGATATATTTGAACCATAAATAAAGATGTTAAAGTGCTTGTCGCTACTGATTCTTTCATTAAAACAAAATGCTTGACTATGGCAAGGAAAAGTTTCATACTATATAATGAGCTCTTCTATTTTAAAGATCCTTAAACATAAAACTTCAGAAGCCTGGCTCAGTGAGTCATCTTTAGAGACACAACTAATAATCAGACAGACTGCTTGTATTTCCATGAGATGAGAACTATGTCTGCAACACATTTCAGCGGAATTTATGTCTGAACTGGTATGGTTTCTACTAGTATGGTTTGCAGAATGAGTTGTGAATAGGTGGAATTCCAAAACAAATGAGAAGATTTGTGCATGATGGATGGAAGCAGAAGGTTCTAGTGGAAAATTTTATTATTTAATATCTCTGTTTTAAACACAAGAACACACTGCCAAACCTAAAAGTGCTTGCTGTTCAAAGGAGGAAAAGAATTAGTTACCTTATTTCATTTATTCTCAAAATAAAAAGAAAACAAAGTTAAGTTTTACAGAAAAAAAAGCAACAAACAGTTGCCTATAAAGAATTTAGCAACATTCTGTATGATTACTGATTTTCTATATCCAAACAAGACACTTTAACAAAATCTAATCAAGAAAATGTTGCTTTTTTTAATAACTTTTCTAAAAAGAACTTACTTTTTATTCACCAAAAATCAATCTGCTCTAAGAGAAGTATGTTTGTATTTGTAGGTGGCAACTAACTAGTGGTATATAAACAATGTAAGTGGGTGTTTAATAAAATCTTGATTGTAATTTTATTTATTTTATGTTATGCATCTATTTGTAGGTACATAAAAAAGCTCTTTCATTTTCTTTCACCAGCTCAAGGTCAGTGAGGTTTGAGAGGAAAAAAAAAAAGGGAAAAACATTATCACAAGTGCCACAAGGTGGCACCGTTTAAACACACAATTTCCTCATTCTGGCCCACTGCTGCTGATGGTCAGGAAACTATTAATGGGACTGCTTGTAATAGAATAAAAGGAAAAAATGCGTCTCGCAGTAGAACACTCTCAGACTTCTGTCTATTTAAACTGTTACTGCATTTACAATGGAGTGTAGATCCATATGGAAAGAAAAACATATGAATGGTTCTGAGGATGCCCAAGTTTATTTCCTGTCTTCAAAAGATCATTTGTAAATACCTAAAACTAGATGTGCTAGTCCCTAAATGGCTCTCGTTGTTACACTAGTAAAGCATTTAATGTAAAAAATACGCTCATACTCCTGTATTCATTTTACATTCCAGGGTCCTGCTTTTGTAAAAGACAAATTCACAGCAAGGGTGAGTTTCTTCTACTCACTAGTCAGCAGGAGCCCATTTAAAGAACAAAAAAAAAAAAATAATAATCAATAATAACCTGAAGACAGAAACAAAGAGTTTGAAAACGTGTAGTGCTTTTGTAACATCCCCAGTCAGCAATGCATTTACCCAAACTGACTTTATAAAGGCGGTCTGTACTGTACAGGGTTACCTGCTCCGTGAGGGGTTTTCATAATACAAACTGCAGGTGTGAGCTAACATTTCTTTTCCACAAGTGAAAATAAAACCCTCTTCACTAGCAGTCACTGTATCTAACAGCAGTGCTCTTTGGTCTCAGACCTGACATACACACAGCTCTCTGGAAACTTTGACGTAACATTTTCAAAGGAGCTGGCTGCTTCTCAACCCCTTGATATTCCTTGAAAGCAGAATAATAACCTGTGTCAGAGGAACCCAAAAGCGTTTACAACCTTTTGGTATTTTAGGTGCTTGTAGCCACCACTGTATGAGAGGGATGCTTGGCAGGGAATCAGAAATTATTTAGCATCTCAATGACAGTACTGCACACTAGGAAAGCACTTCAGACAGCCTGATTCAGAAAACACAGCCCAGGTTGCTCTTCACACAACAAGATTTCACGATTACTCCCAAATTTCTTTTAAGCATCTTGACACTCATTCTTCAGACATGTTTCTTATTGTGATCTAAAGAGCAGCAGTGGCTTGGCAGTCATCTCAAAGAGGCTACACACTCACCCCACTGCTTTAGAAATGTCATTTCCATCTACAGACAACAGGCACACACTGGAAGAACAGCTCAGGCGTCTGTTTTAGGCCTATGCTCAACCTCAGTATTGGCTTGCTCTCTCCTGAGGGATAGGAAAATATCCACATTGGAATTACAATGATACAACACTAAAATCTGCTTTTAGCAGTTTCTGCTCTTTGACCTAGCCTTTTCAAAAGGAACATGTCATCTTGGGTATTTTCAGCACTCCTCTTTGGCCTTTCTGTGGTTCTCCACATGCCGACACTGAAATTCCCTTGTGAAGTTTTCATTTCCACTGAGCAATCCTGATTACATTATTCACCAGCATACCAACAACTGTAGTCACATATTAACTCCTGCTAACTTCCTGAGCTTTGTCTTTTCTCAAATGCTCTGGGCCACACAACTCACGCTGTTTCTGCTGCACGGGAGTCACCAGCAAATAGTCAACAAGTTCAGAAACAGGGGAACGTGATGTTCCAGTTTTGTCTGGGAATGTTTGTTGAGAACACACAGCTTTTAGTGGAAATACTGCTAAACCGCTGTCAATTCTCTCAAAGCATTCACATTTCAATCTAACTAAGGAATGGTGAAATAGAAACATTTTACTGATTGTCACCTGATTCCTGGAAAATAGGAGGACAGTTTTTGTAGCTCTAGAAGACACAGAGATAGTTTAAAGACATCTAATCTTTTGAGGTTAGTTCAAGTACTTTATTTCTGAGGTATTTAATAACTTACAGGTCTTCCCTTTGGTCCTCGTTCTCCTCGTGGACCTTGTGAGCCTGGAGGTCCCTAAAAGAAAGATCAGAAATATTAAGCACCTTTTAAACTAGCTAGTGATTAATAATGCTCTGAAAATATGAAATACCATGCTTATTTGAAAATAATTTGGGAGGGGTTTTTTTCCACATCATCATAAAGAAAACAACTCTAATCACCAGGTGTTCAATATTTCTTCTCAATTGTACATTGCCTGAAGGGAGTGGAACCAGGATGCAGAGACACACAAAATAATTTCACCTCTCTTGTGCTCCACAGGTTATTTCAGCAAAGGTTTTCTGAATGCTGGAGGCTCTCCATGTGGAGCTGCGCAGCTTTGAGACACCCTTCCTGCTAGTCCAGTAGTGCTCCCTGCTTAGCCATAGCTAGAGAATTCTGTATCTCCCTCTACTCCTGCTAGATCCCTGCTGGAGAAGCGTTTCCCAGCATCCACCCGGCACAAAAGTCCTCAGACCTGCATGTCCTACAAGCACTCATCCATTCGCTTGGGATGGGCCGACCCGCAACTGTGACAACCATCCCATAATCTCACCCCCTCAAACCTGATGGTTTTGCAGCCAATACCCACTAGAGGCATGGAAGAGTCCTCCTTCACATCAGCCCCCCAGTACAAAACAGAAATGCCAGGAAGTGGCAAATGCCACCATCAGAGAAACAGAGGACGGAAAAGTACTCACGGCTGGTCCTGGGCGGCCTCGTATTCCTGAAACCTAAAGCAGGCAATAGAAACTAAAGTTACCACACTAATGAGATGGCTGTGTTTGTCACGACTACCCTACAGAAAATGAGTTACTGAAAAGCAAATACCAAGAGAGGAAATTAAAGTATCATGCTTTTTAGGGGGATGGAAAAAAAGAAAAAGGAAAATATTCCACTGGTTATCAATTTCCAGTTCAGTCTTTTTAAAAGCAATGTGAACAAAATCTTGGAAGTATCACTGTTATTGTAAACAAAAAAATAAGTGAATTAAAATTATTTAGGCTCAACTTATCGATTTTTTTAATCCGTTTGTCTTCACACTAGAAAGAGATAAACAGTGACATTTTATTTCACCGCTTTCTAGATACTAATTTACCATTGTACCTCCACAAAAATCTAACTATAAAAATAAAGATTATACCAGCTTTGACTCAGTAAGAACTTTTCCCAAAAGGCAATTGACAGGAATTTCTAATGTTGCATGTGTGACACAGTGTACTTAATTCCATTCCTTTCATTCCTAGGATGTGCATTCTTGTTGTATTTACTTCATTACTGCAATTCTGCTTTAAAGCACTCAAATGTACACTTCCAGGGTGTGCTGATAAATGGAGAAAAAAATATAGACTTACAGGTGGCACTATTCCAGGTTCTCCTTTTTGTCCCTGTAGGAAAAAGATGCACAAACATCAGATGGCAGAACAGAAGTGCAAGTACAACTAACAGCACGTTAGTTTATCAATGCCATCCCTGTGACTGTGACAAAAACTAAAGCTTCTCTAAGGGTATAACTACACTAAAGTACCTGTGACAAACAATCCATATTATTTTAATGACTATAGACACTAATTAAATGAAGGGTATAAATTAGAACTTTCTCTAGCTCCATAAGATACTATCTGACAGAATAATCAAACTAAAAAAAATCATGAAACGTTTGTGCTAGAAGTGCTACAAAGCGCTAGAAAATATGCAGGAGTTCTGTTGTTGGATGATTTGTTTCATACACAATGCAAAGCCCACAGCAACATTCAGGTTCCATTTCTTCAAAATATTAAATTTAAATTTGTAACATGAAATCTATGGACACAAAAATCCATCTGCAGCCCAGGGACAGAATGATATTGCACAGCTTCAGAGTGAAGGACAACTGCATTTGCCAATTGACTTTTCTTTGAGCTGAGTGTGTTGACAATGATTGCATGTTACATCAAATTGCTGGCTTTAGACCTATTGGTAGTAGCTGGTTTTTTAAGGAAAAAAAGAGAACTTTCCAAAGACAAAAAATTTCCTGCCTTGTTTATCAAGCAACAGTAAGGTGGTTACAGTCTACTTATAAATAGATTTAAATTTATTTTAAATGTATAAATTATTTTAAATAAATAAATCCATTTATAAACTACCTCTACATAGAGAGCACTCCGTTTTAGTGAGTGTAGATACTTGATCACCCAGAAATTATTTCAATTTTTTATTGTAGTTGTTTACTATCTTAGAAGCTCATTTATCAGAATGCATTTTAATTTCTTTCGTAAGAACAGATCTTCTCTTTGTTTAATTGCACGGGATGAGAGATGCTGCCACAGAACCGTGGCTCTGGGCAGGAACATACTGTCCTACTGCCCACTGGGCAGGCCAGCCTCGGCACAAAAACCAGCTGCAGGCTATGATAGTTCAGCATCCAATGACCTCGTGGTCCCTTCCCTCAAGTGGTCCCTTCCCTCAGTCTGTGGCACGGCTGGAAGTGAAAGCACCAAACCACTCAAACTGGAATTCCTTTGATGTAGACAGCAGGGATTTTCAGCCAGGGGATTCTCTATATTAAGATCAGAGTTTTTGCCTGCATCGCAACATTTTTTCCACGTGGACTGCAATCTCCCTAGCCACTGAGGAAGGCCAAGAGAAAGAATTAAGTGTTTCAAACAGAGCTTATATATGTATCTTTCGTGGTGTGCTCCAAGGAGATCATAGAATCAGCTGAGTTGGAAGGGATCTCAGAGATCAAGTCCAACACTTGATCCACTACCGCTGCGGTTACCAGACCATGGCACTGAGGCTATGTCCAGTCTCTTTTTAAAAATCTCCAGGGACGAAGAATTCACCACTTCCCTGGGCAGCCCATTCCAATGCCTGACCACCCTATCTGTAAAGAAATTCTTTCTAATATCTAACCTAAACCTCCCCTGGCACAACTTGAGACCATGCCCTCTCGTCTTGTTGATAGTTGCCTGGGAAAAGAGACCAACCCCCACCTGGTTACAACCTCCTTTCAGGTAGTTGTAGAGAGACGCAAGAGAATCTTTCAACAGTTGTAATATGTTAGAAAAAAAAGAAAGCAAAGAAAATCTTACCTTTCTTCCTCTACCTATGAAAAATGAGAAAAGAAGAAAAGAGGAAATTAATGCTTTTACTCTGAGACAGAACACAATAAGAGCAGAGCAGTGTTGCAGTCAGAGCCATCCCTGATCCTGGGGTGCACAGAGGATGGTGTATTGCCTACAGGGAGCTGGGGAAGTTCCCAGAGACACACATACTCCCTTGTTCAGGTGTGAGGAATCAGAACAGTTTGCAATGATGGCCCCTGATTCTCAGCTTTTTTTACCTCATTGCACAGAATAACAAAAATCACATTGGGAAGCCAGTTTATCTTGTGGGGAATTGTCAGATGCTGCCTAATGATTGACAGTGAAGTCAAAGGAAGCTTTATTACTGACTCCAATACAAGCAGTAGTGATGGATCCACAACAAATTACATGGTATTTTTCAAAAAGCAGAGCTAACAGAGGGATTTTTGACCTTTTCTTTTTCAAAAAGCACCTGCAGTATCATGTGCCTGCATTCAGAGCCATACAGCCACACCCATGACCACAAAAATCCTTCAGAGGAATATTTTATCAATACCTCGAATAACAGTAAGGAATTTGGGAATGTATCCACATTGCTTTTATATTTACTGGGTGTACTCTGTTGGTGTTGGCCTAATGCCTCCCAAAACACAACAGGATGCACAGTCCATTTAATAATGCTCACCACATCTTGCTCCATTTCTCAATTACATAAGTCCCTACTTTGATCTATCACTACTTTGTTCTATATTAAGCTAACCAACAGCAATTATATCTCCTGAAGAAATTAATTATTATACATAGAATGTATTTCTAAGAATTCAATATGCTGTATTATATGGCACTAATTGCAAGGTAAGAAATTTTCTTTTAGGAAAATTGACGGGGGGTTGCTTTATTCAAGTCTCTCCAGGAAGAAGAAATGGATGGGAAAGGACATAATCTTTAAGGTATATAACAGGCGGGATGCAAACAGGGGGTCAATAATACTTCACACTCGTTTTATTTTTATATCTCACAATAGGATCCATGTTTTCACTTTGAAGAAACACTTTACACTAAATACATTAGTTCATCTATTAGAGGCCCCCTGAATTTTGTTAAAGAACACACCTAATATATATAGTTATGTATATGATATATATTTATGGTAATATGTTTATTTATGTCAATATATTTATCTTTGAGTTTCAGATGAACCACAAAAAGAAACCAGAATTCGACCCCTTTGAAACATCAAGATGGAATTCAGATCAACTTTTTAGCTGTGAAACCATTTGGGATTATTTCAGATTCATATTCTAAAGAAAATTGTTTCCAGAACCAGCTCTGGTGCAACCCAAGATGGAAGATAACTATCAAGTATCCACTATTGTCAGATTTAAACTTTCACCACAGAAATACTATTAGAAACTTCAATATAATGAGATTCCCTAGTTCTTTGGGTTTTCTGCCCTTTCAAAAAAGTAAACTAGAAAGCAGTCTCACCAATGGTGGGGTCAAAGTCACGTGCAGTGTGGGGACACACAGGACAGCACTCTCCCGGGGGCACCTGCGGGTTCTCACACTCCAGCAGATCCTGACACTGGATTTCATCGCAAAGAATTGCTCCGTTGTCACAGACGCAAATTTGGCACGGGGAGGGCTTCCAAATATCCCTGTTCAGGTACATCTGTCCATTCTGAGTGCAGGCTATTTCATCAACATCTTCTCCTGGGACAGGGGAGAGAGAACACACGACACATTTTCCAAGCATGAAATTGAAGGAGTAGGACTGGACAAGGAAAGGGCACAGCTGGAGATGAGAAGCAGCATCACATACACAGAGAAATCAGGCCACCAGCATAGCTGAAGTTGATACTAAGGACTTTTAAATATCAGTCACGAGCCTTTCTCATTTTACCACCTTGTTTCTTGTCAGAAAGAAGTAAAATAGAGTCACCAGGGAGAGCACAGTCCCCCCACAGTACTAAATGAACTTTGCCTCATGAGTCTCTGGATGTCATTCTGCTCCGTGGGGTACTAACTCTGTCCCAAGGAACTCCTGCCAATTCCCTGCTCTGTGTCAGAGCTGTGCACAGGGTGTTGGAGACATCTGACCGGGGAAAGGACCTGTGAGACTTCTGCATGAAATGGCACATGCTACCTGCTCCCAGCTGCAGGTGACCTACACAGCCAGGCCTGGGACAGTGCTGAACAGATGTGGCAGTGGTTGAAACAGAAAAACCTCATTTATTAGGCAAGGTTTAATTATTGGGGAATGGAGAATCAAATCTTCCAAACAGGACTTTCAGCCACAGTCCACTGGCCCAGCAGCACCCACTACAAGGATACCTATTGGGTTGTCTCCAGCTGAGTGACAAGAGGCTCCCCACATTACTCGTTTTGCTCAGCATTTATAATCCAGCTGCTCTGGACCTACACGATCACCCCAGCACACACAAAATATTTCTGTGGATATATATTAACTACATGCAAAATGCCTCTTAAATATTGTATCCATATGTGAAAAACTATCCTATGTCACTATTTATGTAGGATCAGCATGGACAGACTATGTGTATATGTCCCATCTAAGTACGTATTTACACATTTCTGTGGAGCTCATTCTATTTTATTGAAGTTGCATATATCATTTTTAATCTACTCTGTTCCATTACAGAAGGTTTACTTTCTTTCTTGTCTTAATACTAACTTCTTTCTTTTCCTTGAATTCCAATTTAGAATTAAATTTCTTACTTATCAATTAGAATTCCACTCAATATAGTTTTTCTCTCCCCTCTACAAAGTCTACTGTCACCCAGGTGAAACAACTTCTGTGGGTTCATTTTGCAACCTAGAAATTCCAAAAATTTCTCCATTTGACTGGTGGCAGCATCTAAGGGGACTTAACCACCTGTTTGGGAACTGTTCTATCAGTACTTAAGTCCATGCCTTTGTTTTCTTCCTACTCTGTAGGCAAATGCTCTAAATATCATGGATTTTTTTTTAATCATGAGGTGAGTATATCTCAATATCTTCTCCTAAAATTATAATGTGTCTGAGAAAGAATTCAAAAATCAAGTTCTAAGTTTTCCTTTTGTGTCTGGTGTTTTACAGAAAACCCTAGCAGCAAAAAGAGATTTTTTCATTTTGTCCCAGTGAATGTTTCATCCTCTAAAGGAACACAAGCACCCACAAAACCAAACTGTCCCCAGGCTGCCCCTAGACAATGTGTAACAACTTGAAGACTGAGAATCCCAGGGAAGACGTTCTCTGAGTCACACACAGCAAAGCTGTCACTCACAGTCCAAAATTATTCTCCTGACCCCTGAGATGCTGCAGAGACGATTAATCCTACCTGGGTGGGAGCTCCATCTGACCAGAGAAACCTTCCTATCAAAAGTGTCTTTGAAACTGGACAATCCAGTTAAATGCATTACTGAAAATTCCCCATCAGGCCTAATTTCTAACTGATATAAGACTGGGAATAGGGTCAATTATATATAGAGAGCACATCCCCCTAGTCAGAGATCACAGTCATTGTTTTCTTAAGAAAATCTGTTACTAGTGTAAAAATTCACAGTTCTAAGCACAATGAAAGTTTCACTGTTCTATACATTTCTGCCCTAATTTAAACCAGATGCAAACAGAAAATTACAAAGTAATAAATATGAACAGATTTGGAATTTTGGTTTCGTGCCTCAACTCAAGTCCAGTTACTCCATCAATGTCAAGAAGAATTGGAGCAGATGTGTCATTAACTGTTGCCTGCCATCACTAACTTCTGCAGCCCTCTTACAGAAACTCAAATGGCAACTTTCACCAGGTTGACTCCTCTTCGGTCACTTTATCACACCAACTGACAGGAAGACTAGAAGAGGTGCTTGCAGAAGCTCAGGAGGAAATGTTTTCAGTGTGAAGTAAAGACATCGACCAAGACTGCTGCACAGTCCATTTATGACACTGTGAGAATCGTTTTCCAAACAGCAGATCACATTTTGGAAACCACTCTCCTCCCTTCTCCCCTGTGAGCATGACATCACACGCTGTCTGACACACTCAGCCTTTCCCCCCCAGATGTCTGGCATATGGTCTGTGTCTCCTTTAACTAACACATCACCCTCAGAACTCGTTGTGCTGCTCAAAAGAGCAGCAGCTTGCATAAATGAAATTTTTAAGTTATTGAGCCCAAAGTCAGCGTTCTGTCATAACTTCAAATGAACCACACACAGCAACCGCTTTGGCAAATCAGAGCTGAGCCAGATGGGGACTGGCTTCTGCCCGAGTCCCACTCAACAGCTGGGAAGGAGGCAGACGAAGGCAGGGGAAAAAAGCACATACCAGCTTCTGGAAGCATACTAAGAAGTCTGCTTCCCTATCAGATTGCAGATATGCCGATGAAAAAAACACCACCAAAAAAAAAAACACAACCAAAAAAAACCCACAACAAACCAAAACTAAACCAAACAAACAAATCCAACAAAAAAAAAAAGAAACCACACCAAAAACCCATACACTGCCAGAAAACGCAGTTTTACATCTTTCAATGTTCATATTTTTACATCTTTACAAAGATTTTACATCTTTTAATTATCCAGCTTTAGGAGTTGGACTCAGTGATCCTGAGTCCCTTCCAACTCAGCATATTCTATGATTACCTTTGGTGCTTCTAGTTTTCTTTTCTGCCGTGACTGCATCACACTGAGGTAGTAACCTGACAAGAGCAGCTATTTCAAAGCCAACTCATTTTAAAACCACATTTTGATGTTTTGCTCTCAGGCCTGAGCTGCAGACATGTTATCCAGCTACACTCAGACTGGCAAAGACAGCAAAGGAACTAATTCTACCATTTCCTCTCTGGCTTGGAAATTTGCAAGTTTGTTTTAATTACAGAGACCAGCTTACAACCTCTTTATGTATCACACGCTCTTGTTAGCCCTGCAGTTGTAAAACAATGTGTTGAATGGCTTGAGAAGCAGCTTTGGAAATTCTTAATGCGGCAAAAGAATCTGCTAGCCCATTAACCAATTCCTTTCTTACAGAAAAAAAGTACAATTCTAATTAGTATTGGACTGACTAAAGAAATCACAGGGTTGCCAATCCATTGAAGCTGGAGAAACTGAGTTCCAAAGCAGTCTGCAAATATGAAAGGCAAGGTAGGAGAAATACCCAATGATATATTTAAGGACTCATTCATCCATGAGCTTGCACAACCAACCTTCAGAAAGAGAATTTCAATGAAATGCACTGTAAGCACAATGCCGTTTTTTTCTGCTATAAATTGTCGTGTCGGTGTAACAGTTTTACTTCAAAGAAACTAATTTCTCAGAAGTCAAATAGTCAGTTATAGCTAATGTACTAGATCATCAGACTCAGAGACTACATAACAACAGCTTGGAAGTAAAAATCATATCAGGCACTGACATACCCAGGCTTAGTTTGGTGTCAACACTGAAAATGTACTAATTACTGGGGGATGAGAGGGGCAGGGGACATGATACGGGATCCCAACCACTAGATGGCTGTCAACATCCATCAGTCATCACAAGCAAGTGTCAAAGAAGTCTGTGCACATACAAGGTGCGTAAGGCACACCCTGCTTCGGGCAGTTTGTTCTGAGCCTGTCTTCATTTCAAGTAAATCTCTCTCAAGGTTAATTCCACTCCTCAACAAGCCAACAACAGGACAAGTGTTTTAAAAGACAGCACATGAAGCCATTTCAATTTTTCATCACCAGCTATGCATTGTTTTGAAAGCAAAACCTGGAAATTTACTGCTGCTTCGTTTGCTGTTTAAAGTCACTTATTCCACATTACTGTGCCCATATTTCTTTCACTGATTTCTGGTTTGCATCTTGTGTATGAAAAAGGAAAATAAGGAGCGGGCATGGAACCAGGCAGAACAAAAAGAAAGAAGGAAAATGGCACCATAAAAAGCAGGAGCAGTCAAGCACCACTACCTCGAGGTGATGGAGGGTATATGGTGGAAGAAAATACGTAGATATAAAGGTTTTCTGCAGGAGCAACCTTGGTTCATAGATGAAGTGGTAAAGGAAAGAAAAGGGCTTGACATCAAAGCAGCTCCATTTCGTCGCACTTTTATTAGTCCTACCAATGTGCTAATTAAAGAAGCCTAAAGGCTGACAGACCTACAGCAGGAGAGAACACAGCCTAACACAGGCAGAAAAGATGAGGACTGGTACTGAAAGCACAGTCTGCCAGCGTTAGGCTTTCTTCTGCCAAGAGTAACTTCATGATGCATCCTGTAACCAAACCCCAATGCTCTGGCATTGCTTAACATAAAAAGACTGGAACAGAAGAGGTATGGGGGTTTTTTAATGAAATAGGGCTCATCTCATCCTCCCTTTGTCATCCTCACGCTACCTTGTCAAAAGAATAGGGAAATATAAGATTACACAGATATAGTAGGTTTTAAGCTCAAAAAACCTAGAATATGAAAAGCAGAGTTTCAAGATATGAATTGCAAAATTTAAGCCTACTGACTCACAAAGCAGAGGTGCAGAAGTAAATAAAAGTGAAAGATGATAAGTGCTAACAACCATTCTGCAGATGTGCTGTTGTGCATGTGTACAGACTGCCAAGGCAGGGACAAGAGTAGCTTGGTGTTAATAATGTTCGACTGTCAGCCTGCCACAACAAATGTAGGGCTTGATCCAATTCCCCTCAAATCAATGGAAAAAGCCTCTCATTTACTCCAATAAGAATCAGACTGCCTGTTTTGTTTATCTTTTGGTAACTTTTTTTGGAGTCATACTAAATAAAGTATTATCCTAATTATTGTACCTTGCAAATTGTAATGTAAACACCAATTACTTTGAAAATCAGATAGTTTTCAGGAGTGTTGACAAATACGAAATATATTTTGCATTTGTTACACAGAAACAATTCTTGTTTATAGTTATTAAAACAGAGAGTTCACATAAATACTTTACATGAGGATGAACCTGGAATTCCTGACTAATAAAAGACCAAACTGATGCACAGTTTTGCCAATTTTGTGCACTCAGAAAGCTAGGAAGAGAGTTCCAAGTTAGTGCCCTACCAATGCTCCCTTGTAAAACAACTGGATAATAACAAATCCCTTTGGGAATGCACACAGGCACACAGTTTAGACTACAAACCTGTAGGAAAACAGGTTTCATCAGAACTTTTTCTCAGGAAAAGAGGTTTTAATCCATCCTGCAGAGTTCCTGCTTAAAAAAAGAAACAAACCTAGAGGGCAATTTGCAAAGTTGAGAAAGCTGATTTTTTCAAAAGCATTCCACAGATTAAAAGATATTGCATGCTCCAAATAAGTATCAATGTGATTGAGGAGGCCAGCTCTCTAGACAAGGAGCTGCAATTCTTTGTGCCTTGTTTCAGAAGTAGAAAAGTCCCAGAGTGTTATTTTAAGTGATGCAGATAGTTTTAAAACATGTATTTTAGGACTGGAAAATTACAGACTCAACTGGTTTTCCTGCAGAGCCCACGAATAACTTTATGAATAAAAACTAAGTATCAAGGTGCAAGTCAGTTCCCAAGCAGAGACTTAATTAATTGCTGAAATTGCTGTGGCAGTTCATAAAAGCCTTACTAAAGACACACTTTGCACCTGGACGGTGGCTTCTGGCTGGCAATGAGGGAAGGGAGTTCACCTTCTGAGATTCATTGACCAAGAAAACCCAGCCTCCGAGTTCTAAACACCAGTCCACAGGCAAAAAGCAACAGCTGAACAATACACCCTGACTCAGGAGAAGAGGTAATTTCTCAGGTAAAGGGCTCTCCGAGTGTGACCTGGTAACTGTGATTTTTTGATTCCAGAAAATTGTGCCAAAATATATAAATGTGTTCTCCACTCAGCATTGTAATTTCAAATTTTGCTGAATGAGGAAAACTGAATAAGAAAAAGCTATGCTTAGGATACAGTTAAAACCCCTCCAAAATTATTTTAAATTAATATCTGAAGTATGCAACTGCTTCTCCACTGTTCCCTTTACTGAATGGAATCAATGCTACCTTACATTTGGGTTGGGGGTTGTCCCTATTTCCCCAGCTCTCAAGTTCACAGATTTATGTCTCCATCAGTAGGAATAGAGGTTTTCCTTGCCTTTTTATGGATAAATTTCATTTCCAACACAGAAAAATCAAGAAGAATGTTTTTATTGCAAGATCCAACACATGCTGTATCCGAAGGCAGAATATAGTGGGATCCCTTCCAGTAAAAAGGATTTCTCTTGCTGGTCCCACAGCACTGACCAATGTTTATTATACTGTTCAATTCCCTAAGAGCATCTGGTGTGTATCTGCATCTTAACCTCACTGTTCCTGAACTGCTGAACGAGTCTCAACCCTTGTAAACATCCCAGGTAGGGCAGGGAATTGTGCAGCAGCAACGCTTTACTCGAAGATTGATTGGACTGGTCCTTTCCTGTTGGTTATTCCACAGTCTGGGATCTGCCTATTTCAAAAGCATTTAGTTAAACCAACTCACTGGAGTTATCCCATGAAGGAGGTTGGATGTAAACATGTTTACTTTCTTTTTCTCTTTTTTTTCAAGTAGAATCCAAGTGAATGGCTGGACACATCGCTTGGTGCCTGCAGGAGAATAGGGTGAAGGAGGGAGTTTGAAGAGCCTGATCTGCCAGCAGTGGTTGCTCAAATACTCTCAGATGAGAGCAATCAAGCCTCAAGCATACAGTGGGAAATAAAATTACTTCCAAATGTCTAAGGCTGCACAGAGACTGCAACGGGGAGGCATTCAGGGCATGCCTGAGAAAACACTATTGCAGATTTCAGCAGTTGGAGCAAATCAGCCAAAAGTTGAAGCCAGTAACAGGGTGCCTGGTCCCTGTTGGAGCCCACACGGCCACAAGTGCCCTGCTTGGACTTTGTCATATAAGGTTGTCAGGGTGAGGTCAGTTCAGCTATTGCTGCCTGTACCACAACTTTCTTCCTGACTCAGTGCAGAAAAAGCCTAAATAAAGTGCTTATCATGGCCAATTATTATCTTCTGTTATTTCAAAAGAGGCTTGAGGCAACAGAGATCATTTGTTTTTCTAAGCAAAATATTGGAGCACATTCTTGACTCCAGGATGACATTTTTAAGTGGAATCACTTCATTTGCATGAAGGCAGGCTGGTCCCACAGAGACATCAGATTCTTATGGCAGGGAGCTTACAAAGAGTACATATATCAGGAGCATTTCAATCAGTGGAGGTAGGGGTGGGCTCAGCACTGCTGAACACTCACAAGTTCAGCAATACAGGCATTATCTTTAAAATTAAAACAGAACTAAACCTGCAACTAGCACATTTCCTAAAATGTAAGAGGTTTCATTCTGGAAGCAAACAAACCCCAACAGTGGGAATTCTGCCCAACCTGCTGCTACTGCACATTAAAGCCAATCTGATCAGGACATAGGGAACTGCTCCTAACATATTTAAACTTAAGTCTAAACCAGCAAGATTACAATGAAAATTTAATATTCTTCTACAGTCTATCTTGGCTTACTGTTCCGGAATCCATGGATGTTTGATTTTGGTCTTTCCAAAATCCAATCTTGGACTGCTGTGCATTAGGAAAAAGTAAAGCATTTTGGCTGTGAAGAAAATTCTCTCAGCTGCTTCCTGTGTCAGGATCATCAAGACAAAGTTTCCACTCACAGCCCCTTTGGATTCCTGCGGTAAATCCATCAGTGATTCCCAAGAAACCATCTGGGCTGTCCAGTCAACCAGAAACCATTGTCCAAGGAACAAGCCATGCAGGGTAAGGTTTTAGTGTGTCAGCCAGGTTCTAAAATAAGCATTTATTGATGTTCCCAGCACTGATCCTTGAGGAATGTCACCATGATCCAGCCACCAGCTGGACTCTGAACTGGCAGCTGTTACTCTTGGAACTCAGTAGTCCCACCAGCTTTTCATTCCCCTTGTTATCCACTCATTCAGTCCTATCCTGAATATAGGACTGAATACTTCCCCAATTTGCCTATGGATGCTATGGGAGATGGCATCAAAAATGTTACTTAACCAAAGTTAAACAGCATCCACTGTCTTCACTTGTGTCCCAAGCCAATCATCTCATTGTAGAAGGCAATCAGATTTAACCAATTCAATGGCAAAAGGCAAATTTATTAAATAAATAGCCCCTAACTGCAGTCTGCTCTTCTCTGCACCCATCTATTCAAAATCTTACAAGTTTCACTATTCCAGTTTCACACATGCTATAACACCCAGGAGTCTAACTGGTAAAATAACAATGCACTGCAAAATAACAGGTTTGCCTTCCTTGTTTTGTAGGATTTAGCTCTTTTGAAGTCAGACAAAATGTGTATGAATATCTTTTCTTGTTACTTCTAAGAGAAACACACTGCTGCCCAAGCATCCTCATTCTTTGAAGCTATACACATCAAAGTTCAGTAGAAACCTACCATTACACACTGTTTTTTCCACAAAGCTTTCCTGCATTGTGGTTTACAAAGTGGACTCATGTAATCCCCTAAATGTATCCTTGCTGGCTAATATCACCCTCCATTTCAACTAAAAATAAAGATTTGTAATTAGCAAGAAAATTTAATTCCATAATTAAAAATCCTTGCATTCCAACAGGCTCAGCCTTTCAAACAGAAGTGAAAACTACCCAGTGCTTGGGTGGAGCAGGAAGGTATTGCTAGGAAACTATACTCATAATATGCTGTTTGTATAGCAAAGCTATTCATTTGCTGAAATTCCAGGCCTCTGAGAAATTAAAAAGGGAGAATGGTAAGAAAAAAAGTCTGCAAAAATGTCAGGAACAAAGCCTCTGTTTCTTTTCTGCCACCATTACCTTTACCACAGTTCAGACAGCTCAGTCAGCAACTTCTGGTTTCAAGATGACATGGAACAGGCTTTGGCAGCCCTCAGGACATCCTGGCTGCTTTCTGCACAGCATCAGGGAGGAGGGGTATAAAGGAGCAGTCTAGTTTTTAAGCACAATCTGAAGTCAATCAGACATACATACACAAGGAAGAGACAGTGATTTAGATGTGTGTCATGCCCAAGAGAGAGTTAAAGTTATTTATTACTTACAGATATAGGAGGAACAAGCTGTTTCTTTCTTTCAGTAACAATGTCAGTAAGTAACAAGAGAGTAGGGCTGAGTTCATTTTAATAAAGGTCTGGGATTAAAAAATCTTTGAAACTGAATATAAAAGCAATACAATTAGCATTGACCAGGAATTTTTCTACAGTGTGGGGTATTTTTGTTGGAGCACATAACATTATTGAAATACCGAGGAAGGTAGTTTTACTAGATGCATAATTGAAAACCTTTTCTTTCATTCTCAGGATGGTTGAAATTACCTATTTCAGTCAAAAAAAAACTCATTGGGATTTTCTAAAGAGAACTTCACACCAATAAAAGCCTTGTAATAAACATCCAAGTCAAGCTGAGGAAAAACGTTTTCATTGACCTGACCCAATTCCATCTTTTTCATCATTTCTGAGTCATGAGACCTTTTTTTAGGTTGCCCCAACTCATCAAGGCTGGCTTGGGAAAAGCCAGCTATTTATAAGCAGCTTTCTCTCTAGCACAGGCTGGTGGTTGCAAACTGCAACTTCCAGGATGTCTTCAAGAAGACTTGTATTTGCAGACCAACATACTTTAAATCCTACTAGAGGAAGAGAAGATTTAGGTCAGGTGAAGAATGTCTTTACTCCATTTTCAGAATGCTGCATAACTTCATTAAATTTAAGAAGGAAGTTTAAAAAAAAAAAAACAGTTTCTTATCTTTATGCAACAGTGGGAAAGGGCTACATTAACTTTTTAAGAAAAATCCAGTGTGAAAGAGTAACTAGAGTTATCTTTGCCCATCTGGAGACTCTCTCTGTTACTGTATTATACTTTGGTATTGTCCCAATTCTTGGTCCATACATACGAAAAATGAGCATAAAAAATCCCCGCCAAATGTTAAAAAGAACAAAAAAGAAAAGGTCAGCAAAGAGTGACTCCTATCCACCCTGTCATTTAGATGCATAACATTGATAAATGTCCTTTAAAAAGACACATACCAGCCATTACTTTGCTGTCCTGCAGGATTATGGTTTCTGGGACAGAGGAAATGAAAGGCTTTCCTGCAGGCTCTCTTGCTCTTATTCATTGTATATCTTTCCATACTTCAGGGAGGAAGCCTTATGAACTTTTGTCAGGCAAATAGTCCATACTAAAAAGGTTTGGAATAAATTAAAATTCAAGTAAGGCTGCGTAGTTTAAAACAAACCAGCCGTCATCACCTCCAGCTACTGTTTGCTTTGAACTTAATCTACTTTGTATTTCCCTCAGTTCCTCCTTTCAAAACTACTTTATCATTTTTCAGATCTTTTTAATTTTATCTTACTATTGTTTCTTTGAGATGAGCCCTTAAAATCCCAGGGAGGCAGCATCCAAGTTACAAGAACATTTTCTTCCAAAGCAAAGCACTACAAATACAGACAACTTGTTGCACCAGTTAACTCTCAAAGCAGAGCTAGGAGCTGCAACCAGGTGCATGTAAATGCATAGAATCCAAAAAAAAAGAAAATAAGCAGCATTTCTATAAAAGAATGAAAATTTCTGTGTGATTGAAAGAAGCACCCATGCTTAAGGGATTAGATGTTAGACTTGAAATCACTTTTAGGGAACAATTCAGAGTATGTGGGCACTCTAGTGTGACTGTACCCCATTGCTGGTATCAATACTTGGTCCTTCACTTGCACTCAGAAATCTGTACAAACAACACAGGGAGCCCTGACGTAAAATTGGGCTCTAATGTGACCAAACCTGGCTTGGTCTTTGAAGTGGAAATCACCAGCTGGAAGCCAGGAATCCTGCACATCACCTTAGTTTAACAGTGAAAGTATGTGTCTTATTTCACCTATCTAGAAAATTACATGATAGTAGCACACACCCAGTTGAAAAACAAAGGACTTTGTTTTTTCACTGAAGCCTTCATTGCTTTTAAATAATAAGCCTTTGGTGATGGAACCCCTGGCATCAAAAGGCACCTATTAATGTCAGTGGGCTTTAATCCCATGCAAAGCATTATTGTGTTACATTTAGATGCACTGAAATTTCATGATGCAACACACCATTTCCTTATAAATACCTTTCAGTATAGGTTTTCTATCTCTAATGCAGTGATTATTTGTGGTACCGGAAATGTATCCCAAATTACATTTTTCACACAGTATTTAAGACTACAAAACAAGCAACAAGTAATAACAGCACAATTACTTCTTTAAACATCACAATTTAGGACTTTTCATAAAAGACATAAAGGTTCACTTTAGGGTGGGCTCTACTTGAACATGGAATTATTGAGATTTTGCACTGAAAACACATGTTATGACTGAAGAAGCAGTTTGGATAAAAACACGATACAAGTCCATTCACCACATCTCTTCAATATTTTTCAAATCACTCCCTGGAGAAGCTCAAATGATGCTTTGCTTGGTTCAGATAAACTCCAGCTTATCACAAGCTCATCTGGGTCTTTCAAGGTCTTAACTTTTCCTCAAAAAGCACC
Organism: Corapipo altera; assembly: GCF_003945725.1. Classification (NCBI taxonomy): domain Eukaryota; kingdom Metazoa; phylum Chordata; class Aves; order Passeriformes; family Pipridae; genus Corapipo; species Corapipo altera. Next base: position 601,713 of record NW_020884987.1, read on the forward strand.
TTCATTTCCTATATTTTTAGGTTCCTATGTAATTTCATTTTCTGAACAAAAAAACCCTTCCACTTTATCTTCCTCCAAACCCCAAATTCTTCCTCTGAAACCTTTTCCCTAAGGAAAAAGCATATCTTTCCTTTACTTCACCGCCTTCCACCTCTGAGAGTCACATCAAGAAGATACCTTAACAGTACAGTTTCCCATTCAAGAACTGCTTGATAAAATTTTAAAAGTATCAGTAACTCCATAGCAAGAAGTAATTCACACTACCTCAAACAGACAAGCATTAGCCATTCTTTTACCATCTGTTTAGAAATAGGAATCCAGTTCAGCAAAGTATTGAATATGTTGGAACACCCTCTCAGTAACAAGAGTAAAGTCCAATGCTTGTTATGATCAAAGGACAGAAGCGAGATCATTATCCTGGTTCTTCAAAGCCTGTAGGATATTTATGTTCAAGAACTTTAAGAGGTGGCTTTATTGCCTGGGTCACTACTCACATTTCTAAGTAAAGCAAGACTGGAATATCTGTGTGCAAATTAGCATGTTTTGTTCTATCTGCCTGCTGAAATTCAGTTAATCAATTAGGGATGTTATACTTCAGATGTAACACAGCTTTTAAACCAACTCTAATACTGTAGCTCCTTCAGAGCATTGCAATCACCACAAGAACCACCAAAGATACTCATATTTCTTACACTTAAAGAAAAAGGCTGGAAATATGGTGTGGTGGTCACAGCTGATTGAAAGAGTCACAGCTCTGAGAAGCCAGTAACCATCAGTAAACTGAATTTTCTCCAGTTTACACCTGCTTAAGATATTGACTTTCAATCCCTTGATCAGCACCTGTTTTTCACACAGGCATCTATCACTGTTCTAGGACAATTACCAGATAATTAGAAATAGCTGGCATCTGTCCACAGAGTACACTAGAAGTCTGTGACAATTTCCAGAATGCAATGTCCTGTTGCTAAATTTACTCACACTAGTGAAGAAATGCAATATTGCCAATGCCCTTCCTCCCTAACTCCTGCTTCACCAGTGACCTGTGCTAACATAGCCTCATGCAGCTACCCCAACAATCTTTTGTGCAAATAAGGCTAAATATTTCATCATTATATTATTTATAAAATATCACTAATCCTACCAGGTTAGCAGGCTCATACCCAGAATCAAATTCATTAAAGGGTTGTTATAATCAAATAAAATGCTCTACAGGACATAAGAAGTGACTATTTCAGCTGTTAAAGATGCACACCAGTGCATAAAACAGACAGAGTGCTCTCAGGGAGGAGTGTCCAACAGTGGAGCTCCAAAGCACAACGCACACATCTCCTCAGGAGAGTGCTTTGCTGCCTGGCTCTCTTCAAAAATTCATGTGAGAGTTCAAGCTTTCAGTAATGTTGCAACATAAACTAGATGCATGTAATAAAACAGATTTATTTTATACTCGTAGGCCACCCACAAGACTTCTTGAATACCTTCAGCAGGCCTTCAGCACCAAGTTGGCAGCATCATATGGATAAATTCTTCTCTGCTTTTATTCACCAGGGACTTATTCAAAGTTTAAATCAAAATCATTCAAGGCCTGTAGTCTCCTAACATATACCTGTTGAATCTTGCTCTTACACGTGATAAAGACAACGGACATAACTGCACTAAATGAGCAAAAGAGAAAACCAAATTTTCACAGACTTAGTGCAGAGAACCTCACCCTCAATTTGTGTGAACAGGTACTGTAGCACTGAAGTTAATGGATCAGCATTATTGCTGACAGATCTTCCTATTGTTTATAACAGCCCTTCAGCACTGTCACCTGCTGCACCATTTTTTAAACAAGTGGATATGTAGCAATTTTAAAAGCTGCAGAATGAGGTACATGTCTAAGTGTGGTCCTCTGTGTTGCTTCCCTGAAGAACCATGAAAACTGAAGAGCTGGGAGAACATAAAGGGAATATAACTTTTTGCCTCTGGCAGTGAAATAAACATGCATAAATTGATATCTTAACCTGCATAGTATCAAAAGGGAAAACCACCCTTCATAGAGCTCATTCTTATCATGTCTGTAACTGCACTTCTGTATACTGAAGAAGAGAGCAAAATATTTTCATGGTGATAAGTTTGACAAGAAAAGATAAAAACCACCTTATTGGAAACAGATGGTTTACACGGCTACGCTATAGATAAAGTTCTGTCAACATTTCCCTAAAAGGCCTCCCTGTTTCCAGCAGTTTCCAGCTGGCAGGCAACATTTCTACCTCAACTAGAAAGACACAATTTCAGGAGTAACCTGCAGCGACTTCGCCGACACAGAGCTGTGACACATCAGCTCTGTCCTGTACTGTCACACAGGGACAAACACTGCCCCATCTCTGAGCACATGTGCAGATATAATGTATATTTTACCAGCAGTTGTAAACCAAGGATAAGACCTGTTAGAAACTGAAAATAACACAGAGAAGACAGCTATTTGTGAGAGATGGAAAGGTTAGGTCCTAAATAAAATAAAAATCTCATCTGATGGATAAGCCAACACAGATTTCATTACAGCTGAAGCAAGCCCCAAGTTAACAAATTGCATTCAGATATGTTTTGGAAAACATTAATTCAGCTTTGTCCTTTCTAAAAACTTTGAACTAGAACTGATTATTATCTGGAATAATTTCATGCATTTTCACTAATTCTATCTATTGAAAATGGATGATTTTTAAGACCTATATAAAAAATAAATATAACACTGCTTTTCTTAATACTCAGTTCTGGATCCAATCCAGAATTTTGTGTTACAGTTTAGAGCACTTTAATTTAACAATCCCAAAAACACTTTTTAGCCTCGTTAAATTTGGATCAGGCTTCTCTCTGTACACTAACAATTCGCTTCACATTGCCTAGCTCTCTGCTCTTCTGCTAGAAACTTTGAAGTATTAGAATTCCCTCCAATATCTGGATCACAAATTCTTTCCTGACAAGGAATTCACTCACTGCTTGACAGGGGACTTTTTGACAAGGTTTATTTGTGGTTGGTGGGCTGTTTGGGTTTTCTTATGGTTGCGGAAAGCACTAAAAATTAATAATAAATTAAACACTGTCAACATGACAGAATAAATTAGCAACAGTTGCCATGAGCTATTGCAGTTACTCTCACGTATAAACCATGAGAACGTGCAAAGGTTGCACCCATCCAAAGCGAGGTAACAGCCTTTTGCAGTATATAAAAAAATATTAAATTATTTATTATGTAAATCACATAACATGTTGGGGTTTTAATAGAGAAATCCCCCCAAGAGACAATTTTTAGAAACTCCAAGACAGTTGTTTTGGGGTTTTTTCTGAGAGAATTTTAAGCGAATGAACAATTAATTAAACATTGAGGTCTATGGCATTTCAACAGGGGTGTAGCCTCCTGTGCAATCCTGTGCTAACAAATACAAACACAGGAAAATTATATAAATTTGTGTTTACTTTGGGGAGCAGGGAAAATCCTCCCTGTTGATATACTGTAGGACAAACAGGGAGAAGTTTGCTTCCAAGATGAGGTGCACCCCATTGTGCACAGTTGATAAACTGCTATATTACACAGAGATCACTATGATTTGTATGTAATACAATACTCATCAATTTAGAAATCCAGTAATTTAAAATCATTATAGAGCATAATTTACAGGTTTTCTACTTTTTTTCCTACCAGGAGCAAACCTATGAGGTGAAAATGTGCCTTTCTTCAACATCAGGACTAAATCTGACTTAGTGCTAAAAATATATTATGCCAAAACATAGACTGTTCCTTAGGCACTACAAAGTATACCTCCTTTTTTTTTTTTTTAATTATCCTGTCATATTTTTGATGACAGTGACTTAACAGACCAGTCAACAAGGTTCTGGGATGCAAAATATGCTTTCAGGGTATTAGAAGAACAATATAAGTTATGTAGTTTCAAGTTCTTTGTCCTTGGCTGCACCATTTTGGCAAACAGAAAGTTATAAATATATTGTGTTCAGAAGCAAATCTCACTTTGAGGCATTCCTTGGATATCAACACTGGGAAGAATATAAACAGCCTTGTTGTTTCAGGGCCTCTTATACCCTTGATATTAAGCAGAGCAGTGTAGTTTACACTCAATATAGTCTATAAATCAAATATAGGAACTTACAAAGCACATAGCTAAGAGATTGCTTGTTGTACTTTATAGAATCTCTCCAACAAATCAGAAAGGTAACTGCTGAGTCAAATACAGTTATAGCATTAATAAAGGAGTAATAATAAATAAATAAAAGTCAATTCTAAGAATTGATCTTGTGTATCTGCTGAGTATCTGGCCATTGAAACTAGATAAAAATCTTAATATTCTTCAATTTTGAATAAAACACCAGAAATACCTATACTCATCAGCTGCTATTTGATCAACAGAAAATACACAATATCTAAATACAAAACAAGATATCACTTCATGCAGATGGTTGTAAATGATCAAACTGAAATTACTATACCATAAAAATCATTCTCAGACACTGGCATTTATTGATTCCACTGCAGAAATTTCCACATAGATTAAAAGTTTTGGTTTGGTGTTTATCAGCTCTGTACACTATGGGTATATCTGTAGACACCATGTTCTCCATAACGACAATAGAGGATTTTGTAATTACATTACAAGACCTGATTCAAACAATATTTCACCTAATGATCTTAACCCAATCTTTTATTATTCTGTTAATAGGCCATGCACTGCTCCTTTTAAAAGAAACAATATTAAATATGCAATTAAAACTCAGTTTATTGATTGAATTCTGAACTTATTACTTCTCTGAAAAATAATTTCGATTCTCTATAATTTCTTTGTTTTCTTATTACCCATATTGTAATTTAGATGAGACTTGTGCTTCATTGCACTTGGTTTAGCAGCAGTTTCAGCAGGACTCCTGCATAGGCAAAGGAACTAGAGCTGAGCCTGTTTCCCAGATCCAGGTAAACATCAGTGAAGCACATCCACTAAATCTCACCATAAGAGGCATTGCAACTTCCTAAGTTGTAATGGGGTCAGCACCAGACCCCTGGCCAATATTATGGAATAACAACATTATAGTCAGCCTTAAAAAAAAAAAAAAACTAGGATAAGATTTCTATCAGATGTGAATATTGATATAATGTAACAATTTTCAAACTCTAAGTAACAGAAATCACTGCTGAGCTTTAATGCTCTCACTGAGGCACAAGAGAATAATGAAGATTACGTCATGTTAGGGATGAAACAGTGGATAACAGATGATACTTTTCAATACGCATCTCTGTAAATACTAAAGCAATTGCTGAGGTCTCAAGATCTCCAACAAGCAAATAGACCTCACCAGGCATACCAGACCCCACTGACACTGCCAAGAGGCACATAGGAGAACCAAATGCCCACAGGAACCTCACCTCTGCCTGAGACCACACTTTCCAATTAGATAGGTGAGAAACCATCAAAAAAACCTCTAAAATGTACCTTAACAATTCTGAAAAAAATGGGATAATGAGGCATATTATGTTTTTAAGTAGTGATGTAATCAATAAAAACACAGAATATTGGGCTCAAGGGTATAGTGGTGAGAGCAAATGAAGTGTGATATAAAAGGGCCAGAGAATAGATGGTCTTACAGTCCCTTTCACCTCCAAGCACAAGAATCCAGTGAATAATCTTTCACAAACTTAACAAAGTGCTACAGAAATTATTATTTTATATATATCCATATTTACATTTGGACAACATGATTTATTTATTTTTATTCCAAACCATGTAATTTTATAGGGACCTGTATTGGTGCTATGGAATAAGCAGTTCACTCAAATACTCTGGAAGAATTATTCTTTAAACAGAAAAGGTCTGGGATGAAATCCATGGCTTGCAGGTCAACATCATACTGCCTTCTTCACAATGGTGAAATTCCCTGTTCAGGACTGACTGACCACTTAGGTTTAAAAGCTGTAAATTCACAAGGACTGCCATTTTTTGTATTCACTGTGTATGCCCTATATATTTATTACCAGCTATAGAACTGAGCAAGGTTTATTCCATGTTTGCCTTCTGAAATCCCGGTTTCATCCTGAACTCTCTCTCTCCCTCTCTCTCTATATATATAACACAACCTTTGATATTAAGCAGTTATTCCAATAGCATGAGATTCAGTCAACACATTTGCATTATAATTCTCCTTTCAACAGGTGGGAACTTTCGAGTCTCCACAAAGGGGAAACTATTTTAACTCAGTGATAAAGATTCCACCTCAGATAATAAGAGAGGGAAGTGAAACTATGAGAATACATACCCCAAGATTTGAAATCAAGGTAAGGTTTGGGGACGTCGCAGGATGTTGGAAAGAGCACGTTTTCAGAGCTTGTGATTTCTGTGAATGTGTTAGCACACAGGACACCACAGGATACCCAACCTGAGCCTCATTCACAGTGCCTAGCAAAGCAGCCCTAAGCAATAAATTCTCATCTCCTGATGAATCAATTAGAAAGCAGCAGGAGGGTGTTTTAAGGACTGCAGGAAGAGATTCTGCCAGCCCAGGCAGATGCACTTCCTTCATCAGCACCTTCAAACACACCTGCACTGTGCTCATAGGGTGAGGTCTTGAGCCTGGGACAACTCAGGTGTAGATCCTACAACAAGGATCCTAGGACAAGGACAGAACAGCTCAGAGTCAGCAGGATGCTGAACCCTGCACTGCAGCAAGCCAGTGGTCACTGGGAACTGCCCGGATGCCCCCACCAACAGAGCAGTTTGAAGAGTCACTAAGCTTTATAAAGTAACTAGTCTTTAAGGATAATAAATTAGATTGATTATGGTTTTTTTCCTACTATGGTCTCTAAAAGATTCTTTATATTCAATTTATGTAAAGAATGAAGATTCTTTATTTGATAATTTCAAGAAAAGTTTCATTTATTAGACCATCACCGTGTGGTTTGCAGGATGCCTCCACCCCAAAAGCATGAGTTAATAAAACTGAAACACTGGCATTTATTTTCCTAAAACCCAGAAACAGAAACATTGTCCTGCAAACACTAAGACCCACTGGGAACATCAGATCTCACATAGCAGTCCAAAGGAAACTCAACAAGAATGACAGACAGGTAACTACTATTTTCCAATACCAAGCAAAACCACATCCTGTCTTCTGAAATCGCTCTACCGTTGCCTCTGCTGCAAAGTCCATTTCCAAACCAAAGCCTAAACTGTGCCTTAATTATTCTTCAATGATTCTTTCATGATTTGTGAAGATTTGTTCTAAAAGCTTTAAACCTGAAACTGAATCTTCTAATGAAGTCTTTATGAAAAGTAACTAGGTTTTGTTTAAAATATCATAATTGTGTTTGCTTAAGTTAAGATCGGCTCAATTTACAACTTTAGACTTCTATTCAATTATTGCAGATGTATTTTTTGGCTCTCAAATCCCAGCTAGTCCAAAAGCCACTGTACAGCTATCGTTCCATTCTCCTCTGGTGGATGACTGGTAAACCTCTGATCAATACCTCCAATAAGCACTTTCACATGAATTTCCGCCCCCATAGAAAGCTTGCTAAACTCAAGAGACAAAAGAGCTTCTGTGCCATACTTTATATCTATTTTTATGTCACAGGAGATCGTTTTTCTCTGCTGTAAGTGGTAGTTTCCTGCCAGATCCACCCACTCACGCTGCAGCTCCTCGTGGTGAACGCTTCAAAACACCCAGAGGAAGAATTCTGGCATGAGAAATATCAAAGCTTTCTATCAAAAAAACCCCATTGATCTAAGTTTTGCAACCTTAAATTCCAGCACACAATTATCTTCTGCTTCTGCACCAGCTGTTCACATCAACATGCACTGAAGTACCCCTCTGCAGACCACTACTGATGCTCAGTCTTGGATTTTCTCTTTTTAAAAAAGATAATTCCTTGTAGTGGCATATTGCAGCAGATGATGGATAAGAAACTGAACTATTAATACCATTTTTAGTCCATTTTCCTTGCTGTGTCTGTAAGTTTAGATTACTCCAGTTACCTCGTCACCAAGTGTAATAAGTACATCTAGTAAAACTCTCCCACCATTACTAAAATATTTAGAGCAAAATTTAGGAAGTTTACTACAGGAAACTACTCCTTTTTGCATGAAGGATCTTGAAATATCACTCTGAAAAGCACTTACACCAAGACATAAGCAACTTTTATGCTAAAGGAATCCTTCCTCAGAAGTTATCCATAACTTAGGGTCAAAAAGAAGGCAGCATCCATCAGCTTTTTTGTGCAGAAAACAGGTGGTGAGTGGTTAAAATTCACACACATTCCTCAGATTTCCTCTGCCTACAGTACATAGTGTATTTTCAAATGGCTGATTCCATTTATTTGCAATCTTCATGTGTGTTGTAAGCCTAATGAATACATGCTGAGACATCCAACAACAACAAACCAGATCATCACTTGCCAGAACAACTTCAAAGCTCTATGATATGTAACGAAAATCAAAACAATGCTGCAAAAATGTATCTTCCAGACTCTTCCATTTAGAATTTGCTAGCAGCTCTGCCTTCTAAGTGCTCTCTCTCTCATAGGGTGAGTAGAAATACGTCCTGCTGCTATTTACTTATCTTCTGGCACTATCTGCTAATCACAGCCAGCCTGTGATTCTGTCATTTCTGTCCCTAGGTCTCCAGTCAGCCCCCAGGGGATGGTGCCCATCCTGCCTCAGGGAACTGGAGACATGACCCTGGAGCCCTCCTTTCCGTTGCTGAATGGTTTGGAAACTTGAAGCAGCTGAATCAGACACACCCTTACACTTAACAAGCACATTGCTCAGGATCTATTTTATCTGTCAGGAAGTTTCCCCTCAACTGCATTTTAAAAGTCATTTTAGTACTTTAGACGACTATCTTTAATGGCAAACAGCATGAAGCAACATGAGATTTCTTCTTCTCTTCCTATTTTAAACTAAACCAAGTATCAGCTGCCATTTACAGAGAAATTCTGAAAATATGGATCTGAGCCTAAACCAGAATTTTTTAATAACTCAAAATAAAAACTTCTGTTGGCAAGACAAACACTGACAAATCTATATTGCTAGCACAGTGGATTATTTAACTGTTTACCAAAAGATGTATACATGGGCAGGGTATAAAAAGCTGCAGAATCTCTTCTAGGAACTTACTTCGAGTAGCACCTTACCACCACTGCTGTTCCAACTGTCCTCAGGTGAGGGTTCAGTTTCTTTGCATGCTCAGAAGTTTGTGACTTCAAGAATGTGAGCCACAGTCTGAAACCCTAAATTCTCTTTTTCTTTCCCTTAATTAAAATCCTCCACAAAATTTTACTCCATGACTTTTGCATTATTATTATTAGTAGTACATTATTTTATAATATCCTGCTCTGTGTTGGACAATGTATACAATAAATGGAAAGCAGACATGATCACTCTGGGATTTCATTCATCCTGAATTTTTGATGGATTTATATGCATAGAATTTCTTTCTGCCTTTCAAATAGTCCAGTCTGGAAAAGTACCAGGTTCAATATACTGTATTTAACAGACATCTAGCATATGCTCTGATCAGCTAAAAAAATGGACATTGCAACAAAAGAGCAGTCCAGGACCAATTCAAGAAGGTAGGGTTACATTTTTAAAAAATTCAAACTCATATGAGAGTAGGCATCAAAATATTTGTATTAGGAATATATTACATTATTGTTAATCATTGTTTTGTCCTATCTATTTTTTATTTATCAAAGTATAGCAATACAAAGAGAAAGTAAAGACAGTCATCTTTCCTACAAGAAAGATAATAAAAGCAAGCTGGGGGGATACTTGGAAAAGATTTTTTTTCCCCTGTGTTTCGATGGTGTTGCTATCACAGCCACCAATTTCTAGCAATACTCAAATTCAAACATATTTCTTAATTTAATCATGCAAATCTCTTTCCAATCGCTTTTCCATTGCAACTTTTACAGCCATTATAAATGTTTCTACAAAACCTGAATACAGGAAACCATCCATACAGCTCTGCAAGCTGTAAGCAAATAAATGTGTTTGCTTATCAAACTCAGAGCATATTAAATATATACAATAAAGTACATTTAAATCAGTAAGAAGATATTTAAACCCAAATTATTTAAATAGCTCCTTAAGTATATTTACAAATGGATTTCATGTGTCCAATATTAATATACAGAGCACAGAAATAATATACAGCTGCTCATGGTAACAGTGTTGAAACACACAGTAATCACAGAGTATCTCTACATGAGTAGTGATGGTAAATATTACCTTACAAAAGTCTCCATTTCTACTGCGCCTCAGTATCAATTTCCTCGGCCAGGAGCTTCAGCTTGTTAAGAACCAGATATACTTTGAACCATTACCTTCATGGCAGGAGGTGAGCATCCATCCAGACACTGGAAACAGAGGCAAATATTGGTTCTGCTTTCTCAATGAGGCAAGAGGCACGAGGCTCTAACACCCAAAATCTGGTGCTCCCTTGAGCCACCTGCAGCAACCAGGCACCTACGCAAGGGCTCAGCAAAGAACAGCTGCTGGGGATGCAAGAAGTATTAGAAAAAAAGTGTATTTCATAGAAGACTAAGTACCCTGCCCAAACTTAAATTTTAATAGTTCAGTATAATTTCAACCAGTCTCCTCCAATATTTGCCTTTTACTGCATATTAATCTCTTTTAATGATCAATAGGTTATAGGTTTTGTCCCAGTTTATTTGGCAGAGCTGCTGGCAATTCTCTCAAAACAGCATTCCTTGAAGTGGTTTTGAACCTATGGTCTCTGGGTTAAAAAAAAAAAGGTCCCACTAAGATACCTACAGACGTGTATGAAGTGCATAAAATGCAGGTGCAACCGTGTGCACTGACTGCACTGATATTCCAAACCTGGGCCCTGACCAGATGGCATCAGAGCCCACTTCGAAGTCATCTCCTGACAGTTCTTCCTGAAAAAAAAAAAAACCAGGGCATAAAAGGAAACAGGCAAGCCAGGGTTGTGGAAATTTGCCTTTTGCTCCAGCACAGAACCGAGATGCAGTTAGGACATGCACCTCAGCCCTTCAGTTTAAAGAACACCAGAGGAAAAGCCAATCTGTTGTTAGCAGATTTATAATGCTCTACAGTACACTGCACTCCCAACATTCTTCAGGGCCCACATATTAAAAAAATGCTGAAAAGCCATTATCCCAGGGATCAGCTGCTCCTAGCAAACCTCTCCGAGTTTCCTCCTGCAGTCGCTGCCCCCTTGCTCTCCCCTGCAGTTCCCATATGTTTTGTACCCAGAGAACCAGATAAATATGAGAGACTGATAAGGGAAAATTCCTGACAGTGATAATTACTAATCCAAGCATGGAAAAGAATAGCAAGAACAAACTCTACATTTTGTATGTCTCTATAATCGATTACATCCCACCATAGTACAAAAGAACAAAAGCACATTTTGCAGTATTTTAATACATATGGGAACTATGGCTATGAGACATAGCCAGGAAGGCTATTTTGTATGGAAATAGCTTCAGTCTTCCAGAGTTCAGAAAACTATTTCTTTAAAAATATCTCCCAAATCCCAAGGCAGATTAAATCCAGAAAATGTGGAATAGAAATCAGTCTGAAGGCCCAGGTTAGTGAAAAATTTGATGAGATTCGTTTTCAGCCCTTGGCCAGAGTTTATTTTCCTTCCCATTTACACTCAACAAATCACTGCTTGTGCATTTTCTTTCTCTCTATTTCATGTTATTACCCTGACTTACTCAAAGTAATGTAAAAGCCTGTTCTAGGCTATGGCACCTCTCTGTCTAGGCTACCAGGTTTCAAACTAGTCCTGCCCTATTCATGTTTCTTACCTGATATAAATGTAGTTGGTTGGAAAAGAATAAATATAGACTAAAATAACTCTTAATACAAAAATAAAAATAAAAAAAAAATTTAAAAAAAACTTTATAAATATAAATTTGGGTTCTTTGATTGAAAGCAGAATAGCTGTTTTGTTTTTGTTTTGTTGGGCTTTTTTTCCCACAGTTGGAAAGCTAGCATTAGAGAATGCCCTGTAAAATCCCAATGGAGACAAGGTCAGCCATCACTGTAGTAACTGTATCTCACACAGTTACTTTACAGTAAAATCCAGGCTGGTTTTCCACATTGTCATGAGTAAATGATGTTAATTATCTAGTGGTGAAAACACATCTTCTTGGCATTGAGGACAAAGCTGTCTTTTTGGGTTTTAGCACAAAATCGGTTTTCAAATGTATTCCATCTCATATTATTGAAACAGTTCACAGATTCATTTAAAAAGCACAAACTCTCATTTTGGTGGCTGATAATAATCCAAAAGCACCTTTGATATTTATTACTTAACTGATACTTAATTATTTAATTATCAATACACCTGCTAGCCATTAAAGCACTGCAATTTTAAGCAGCTGAAGCTAAACAGACAGAAGACATTTACAAAAATAGCCTCACTACCATTATACATATGCTTATTAATGACTTTTCTGTTGAAGAACTTCATTTTATGCTAAAGACTGAATCAGAGAATATCAACCTAAAAATCTATAAATTAAGGAAAAGTAAGAGAGGAACTGTTCATAGAGAAGCATACATTTGCCTTTTACTATTTTACTAATGAAGTTCCACTCAGTACTGAAGTCCAGAAGATGATCATCTGAATTTTAGAAATTTCAGGACAAATTATAGAAAAGTTCTGCTAAAGTTGAAATTATCTATTGGGTTCCTGAATTATAATGTTGTCCCTTGCTAAAACTGTGCCCTTAACTCTGTATTTCCTAGGAAGACTCTTCCTTGGTTTGTTGTCTTGACCTTCTAAAAAAAGAGACCTTTGTTTTGTTCCCACCATTGCAGCCCAACCCACTGACACATTTTGTGCAAGGAAAAAAAATACGTGAGGCAAACTGTCACCAATCTATCCCATAACTTATTACCCTGGTAAAAGACACCCCGTGCCCAGAACTCAGGCACATAGCACTGCAGTGACCTGACTGCACACACAAAAGGGCCCCAAAGAAGACCAAAATCACTGGCCTGCTCTGTTGCCACCTCAGTGGAAGCCGTGAGGTGCAGGAGAACAAAGCTGGGGTAGAAGTTTTAGAACTCTAAGTTCCTCCTCCTTACCTTCATATGAGGCTTCACTGAATGAGAAGCTCTTTTACTCTACCTACATTGAATCTGGTTTGCTTCATTTTGAAGTCCTGCAGCTCTAAAGGCTGTGATGGCTGGGTCACCCCTCCCAGCAAGGTCTGAGTCACATAGAGGATGAGCCTTACGTCCGAAAAACGGCTGTGGCTGGATACCCTGTCCCAGGAGCTCCAAGGCCCCTCCACAGCTTGCACGGGAGGAAATATCCGATCATCAAGACTCCAGCAAACTCCCATTGAGTTCCACTGTGGTGGAACTCATAGGTGTGATGAAATTGCTGCAATGCCACTTCATTTGTGAGTCTAGTGCGTACATAAGGATTCCATTCCAGTGCCAGGGTTTCACAATCTCTACAGGAATGACAGCTGGCCCAGCTTTCCATAGAGAGCACCAAGGAAATCTTACGCATCCCTCTAAATTTTTAAAACAAAACCAATAAAAAGCAAGTGGAGGCATCACAAGCTATTATAGCTTTCTACTTCAAACACAACCTGTAACTTGATTTTGAGTACTATGCCATTTCCATATACTCGAAAATCACAGATAATAACTCCACACACATAGACAAGGCCTTGCAGAACAGTTTTTCAGATGGATTTGTATATTTTTCCTCTATAAAGCCATACACACTTCCCATTTGGGCAGGCAGACTCAGTCGTTCAAACAGGACCAAACATGTATCAACCACAGAGCTGAGGGAGGGTCTTAGTGTACCCTCAAACACAGGTTTAACACAGAGGAGGGAGCAGTAACTGCAATGCAGTAACTACACACATATGTCTGTAAGCTTGTCTACTCATCTCCCCTGTACACAAACAGAAAACATCCTCCCACATTTTGGCTGCATCTAATCTATTGTTTCTGAAAGGTTACAGTCTTCTACATGTAAAATATGAGCTTAATGGAAGTCATCTCTGGTAACAAATGTACTGTTCAGTCTTGTTTCAGACTTGTAATACTAACTTTTCGTATAATTAAATAAGATCTTAATTAACAACACAGCATCAACTGTATCTTAGTTTCATATGAATCTCATCTACTATTATCAGCATCAGATTGTTCCTTCTTTTTGTTTACTTCTAGTATTCCATTCCAAAATGCTTTATTAGTAACCAAGCTTTAATTAATTGCACACTCTCAAGGAAAGCCTTACATCAGCATTACATGTATCAGAAGCATCTAAACATTTTCCAAATCCTATCTTTGCTCCTACATCCTCCTCCCACAAAACATCTGTGTAGTCACAGAGAACAACGTAAAAGCAATGCATGGCTAATAAATTCACATTTATTCAACATCAGTGCCAAGCATTCATCACATGCATCGATCCAAAAATGTAGAAGGGGACACTGCTTTTTTGCATTATCAAACAGTTTGAACTTAATTTACGTTCCCACCTTGTAGAAAACAACTCAATTACAAATAAAAGGGAGCTCAGGTATTTTGCTGTAAAATCCTTTCCAGGTCATGAGAACAGAAAATGCTTAATGATGAGTCCTGGCCCGCTGCCGGACACAGCCTTACTGTCAGGTTCTGGCAGGTCTGCACTACTCACAGCCAATCTTCCTCATCTGAAATCCTGACATATCAGATATTTATTTATGCTAGTTAAATAAGGGAAGGCTGTTGGTTTTACTTTCCGCTTGATGTACATACTCATACAGCTGAACTCTGAACTCTGAATTCCCGAGCCTTCATGGCTGCCCAGGGAAGTGGTGGATTCTCCATCCCTGGAGGTTTTTAAGATGAGACTGGACGTGGCACTTAGTGCCATGGTCTAGCAACTGTGGTGGTAGTGGATCAAGGGTTGGACTTGATGATCTCAGAGGTCCTTTCCAACCCATCTGATTCTATGATTCTATCATTCATTCCTGCTCCTGCTCTGCCTTCTTGCTCTGGACTCCCTTACTTGCTGCTCCTGAACATCCTTGACCTCCTTCAGTGGCTGTCCACAGAGGGTCAGGCAGTCAGGTACGAGTGAATGTCTGCTACTCTTACCCAATATTGAGAGGTCTGCCTTGACTTACGGAAAATTATTTTTCTAAGGAGTGCAAAGGCCTGTTTGCATCCAGCAGGCTGTCACATGGCTTCACTGGCAAGTTTGGTCATGCTGTTATATTCAAGATTGTAGTTGGCACTGGTTTGCAAGCTTCATGCTACTTTTGAATAACCTACACACGGGGCTGGGAGGTTTTTAATATGTGTAGAATAACCTGTGTTTTGGTTTGTCTCAGCTCCAGTTTCAGCTCACACATGTCTGGCTTTGCAAAAACCTGATGTTTGAATTCAAATACAATTATCGGGTAATCTTCTAGTTGCAAAATTATTTAGAGACTTGAACCATAATTTTTTTTTTCTTGTGTTACCAACATGAAAATCTTTTACCAGGTATTCAGCTTGCATAATTAACATGAACCATTTGTTGGTTCAAATTTTAATGAAAATGGAAATATTTTGCTGATATGTAGTGCCTTCAGGAGAAATGGAAGAATTTGCTGACTGATTTTGAATTGCTTAACACATCTAATGTAGTACCACACATAATGGAATCAGGGACACGATTTGCACATACCCTGCCTAAAAATTATTAATGTTAATAATTCTAAGATACCTATTTCAAAATTTATTTTTCCTATTGATTTTTTTTTAGTTCATTGAATGAAATCAGAGAAGACAGACTTTGCCAAGTTTCCTGTATGCTCTCCTCCTAAGGAGATCGGGATGCTTACCTGTGCATTACGTAAATTCTGTACTGTACATATATTATGTACATATTCTAAAGTATTTCAAATGTATAAATATAATTTGAGAATGCTACATTTTTGTTGTGATTAATATTCAAGAAAATTATTTCTTGAATTCGTAATTTAAGGAGATCTTTTTCCATTGTACCATGAAATAGCAATATTTTAAGATTAATTTAGGTAAAATATTTTTTAACATAACTAATTCCATCAAAGGATATTAAGTACTTTAAAGTTTCAAAAAAAACCCCATAGGTTATATAATATTACTTTGTTCCTATATTACAGCTGAGGAATGTGGAATATTTGAAAGTTGTCCCTTGTTTGGGTTTGTTCATCTGGAAAGATTTCTTTTATTGTTGTTTCCTAATGAAATGATGTACAACCACCACTCAACCTGAAGTAAAAAGGGCAAATAAATTGCTTCTTTCAAATTCAGGCCTACTTGTCTCTCAATTTAGAACACTGAAATCTTTACCTCTCCAAAATAGTAGGCCTATTCACCCCGAGATACTGTGAGGACAGCTACTCATCAAGTGCATTCCTTCCTCTTTTCTTTTTTAGCAGGCCAACTAGAGGTCACTTTGGAGAAATTTGACCTTAGTCTCCACTAAGTTGGAAAGACATATTCAACTTTTTTTTTTTTTAACCAGATTCTATTTAACACCTAATTTTTGTAAATTAATAGATTTTATAAAATTGGAAAGCATTTTCAGCATCAAACTGAAATTTATTGCTTTGTTTTGTTTACTTGCTTCTTGATAACGACACTGATTTTGGTGTAAGCATGTTAAAATGGGAGTTGGACTCAACAATACTTACAGGTCCCTTCTAACACAAGATCTTCTGTGATTCTGTAATTATTTCACCATAACCTCATTATACATTGTGAGAAGTCATGCAGTTCTGTTCCTTGAAAACAAATTTGTCCTCAGAATTTTCCAAGAGTGATGCTGTATTTTATCTGCCTCTCTGGCCACATCTTAAAAATGTCTGAGGGGGCTTGGCTTTCTTTCACCTGATTTTGAAGTGATTCCATAGGAACAGCAAGCAGAATAGAGTCCACCCTTCTATGCCTTAGAAAAGTCCTCTCTATTCCATTAAAGATGCAGAACACAAAGCAAGGGGGCTGCAATTAATAAAAATCTCTGTTCTTTTCTGAGACATGCCACAAGTATCTGGGTTGGGTTTTTTTCAGTTTTACTAGAAAGTGGCCAATCCCTGCTCTTCACAGCCAAGAGTCTCTGTAACACACTGAATGTCATATTTTGTCACTCTCAACAAACTAAAGCTTGAGACTGACAGAAGACTACAGCCAAGCAAATGTACTCCTTCAGTCTGATTTCTTCTCATGAGTCATTACCAAGCCCAACTGAAAATGTCCAGTCCCCATGTTTTTGATACCTTATCCTTTCCTCAAAGGAGTTCTTTTGCAAGGACTTTTCATCCTTTGGTGTAATTGTTTCAGTTGAAATACTGACTTCTTGCTGACTCAAAGGTGCTTAGTTTTACTCCAGCTGGAAGCCCCTGCTTTCATTCTTACACACACATACTCCACAGGGGGGGGTTAAACTTGCTACATGCACTTTTTGAACAGATTTTACTCTCAAACACTACGAAGTAAGTTTTGCTTATTTCTTCTACTCTATAAACTTTTGTTATCATTAATCCTCCCTACAATTTCAAGAGAAATGTGATTTCCCCAGATGAAACCTTTGTCACGTGAAAAGAGGATCAAAAGCTACAAACACAGTTACACTGCCTTAATCATGACCAAAGCAGATCCCTTACAGTGGGAAAGCACAACTTTTTTGTGGTGCAGTTTTAATTAGGCTTTTTCTTGACTCTCCAGAAATACACAACCTGTAATCTTTTTCCTTGGACCACAGTGACAAACACACCTAAATTTAGAAATGCTTTCAAATGAAGAGCTACATGACTTGCATCCAGATATAGAACTCTAAGTTCTCACGTTTATAGCACTGCAGTCAAAGAATGCCCTAATTAGCTACAAAAATAAATAAGCATAGAAATTAAACATTTTAACTAATTTATAAATATATGGAAAGTGAATTATTTTTTTTAAATAGGACCTGCCACTATTACACCCACAGGAGAAATACTTATTGACACAATACAGGGGTTCCAGCCCCTCAGGGAGCTCAGAGTGTGACACCTGGATCACTGGAAAAGAAACAGCAGCAGTGTTAACACATGGAAAGGCAACTATGGAAAATGATGTGGTGCCAAGTTATTAAGTATTATCAAATAGGTGTCTTCTCATACCAACTAAATGAGAGTGTTTTAACCCACAGCCATAAAAATAACTACCACAGCCCACAAAGGTTAACAGTGTTTCCTGCCTTTCCATAGTGGCTACAAAATATTTTGACTGCACTTCTGTCAGGATTTGATGCAACTAAAAAAACACTTGTCAGAACGGAATTTTAGAAATCCAATGTCAGTGTCATACTTAGAGTTTCCATTTTCCCAAACTATTCTTATCAACTGGGGGTTTAAAAAAAGGGAAAAAAATTACTTAATGAGAAAAAAAAAAAAGTATCTCATCTCATGATAATCCATTAACTGCAAAAGTAGGCCATGCCATTAATTCACTTTGTTTATGTACATTTCCTTGATTATTTTTGTTCTGGAACAAAAGGTGTGTTATTTACCAATACATAATATGAAACAATAACTTACATTCAACCACATTACGTAGCTTTGAGCCAGTTCTAGAGAACACTAAATAGCACAGAAATTGAAGATCTTAAAAAAAGAGAAAACTCCTATGCTTTAATTGAAATGTGTGCTGATTTAGTGCAAGGCACTAAAAGTATACTTCCTTTTTCCCCTTTTTTTTCCTC
Organism: Corapipo altera; assembly: GCF_003945725.1. Lineage (NCBI taxonomy): Eukaryota > Metazoa > Chordata > Aves > Passeriformes > Pipridae > Corapipo > Corapipo altera. The sequence goes on from NW_020884987.1 coordinate 620,469, forward strand.
CCAGTCCTCCCTCACAATTCAGTGCTGGCATGTGACGCTGCAAAGCAAGGAACCAGTGAAACAACAAATGTCTCCTCCCAACATGGGACTTTACTCTTTCCCCACTCCAGTTTCATGACTTGTGCATTTTTTGGCCCCGTGTCCATTTTTTCTCATCTACATAAATTTTGAGTCAAGTCAGCAACACTGGAAACATCCATGGTAGTGCTCTAGTGTGCACAACAGTCCCACAGGCCTTGGGGAACAGCAGTTAAAGATGCTGTGGAAGAGATGGGTGTTGTTTCTCTCACTGATTTGAGGAATACTCAGACATGCACATCCGTTAAGAAATTTTCCAATGATAGAAAGCTTGACTTCTGAGTACATTTTTATCCAGTAAATAAAGTTTGTTGTAATAAAAACTTAATTTTTCAAAACAACTGAAATTCATTTCATACAATTTTCCGCCTCTTCTTTGGAAATACAATTCAACCAGAAGAGAAAGAATTTTTAAAGCGTAAATTATTCCTAAATGTTCCCATAAAAGTTGGGAAAGAAAAGAAATAATATCTCACTATGCCAACATTCACAATGTCTTGTTTTTCTTTTAAATGATACCCTCAAACATTCATTCATCAACATAATAAACATTTTTTACCGTTGTCCCATGTATGCATGCATACACAGGTTCATTTATACATGCTTCAGAGTTTGCCCCAGTCTAATAAGAAGTGCCACATTGCAATCAGGGAATTTCTATACTTCCAGGAGATTACGTGACCTCAAGAATTTCATATAAATACAGTCCACTTATCTGGATGTTAATCTTATCAGTTGCTTTTCTGTCTGATATAACACACAGGAAAGAACAATGTGGTTATCCATGGACAAAATTTGCCTGATTTATTCATGTTACTGGATCATGAGCTTGTTGACATCCCAATATTTTATTTAAATTATAAAACATTTCAATCAGGAAGAGACAAGTAAGTCTTCTATGGTTACTTTCAGGTAGTATTATTAGTAGGTTTTTTACTACTTTTTTCACAGAATCTATTTTATGGCAACACCTGGAATCCTAGAGAGGACTTACTCAACTCCTGAGGGATCGGCAAAAAAAAACTGGTCCTCTCTCAAAAAGTTTACAGTGGTGTCAGTGAAAATACTAACTTACCTACTACAGAATGGGAATTAATACACTGACACTTGCCTGTTTCATTACCCATAGCTTATATCTCTGATGCAAACTTCATAGGGCTCTAAATTCACTTATTTTCATGCATAATATTAAAAAATAGCTGAAACAGCATCAACTGACCACTCAAAACTGAGCCCAGCTTCTCACCCAGGAGGGAAGAAAAGGTCTCTTTTGCGGTTTCCAATTAGGAAAAAGAACTGTGAGACTCAGTAAAAACATCCCAACAACTGAATGAGGCCCTAATCCAAGCCTTAATTCAGGCTTTTCAGGGGTGTATTGGATGAGGACCCAAAAAGTAGAAAACAACAACTTGTTAAATTTATTTGTTGTTTTTCCAGTTTAAAAGTGTGCATGTTATGAGATTTCCTCCTATCCCTGAATTACAGCCTGGAGGGAATATTTCCAAATTCTTGGATGTACTTTACATGCAAGGTAAACATTAACAAGGATAATATTTTCATGGCATGGATCCTAACTATGATGAGGATTAGGCATACACACTACAACGAGCAGATCACCCACCACACTAGGAGCCCTCCAGCCATTAATACATTATAATTTTACAGACAATGGGGGAAAAATCTCAAGCCTGTTGCACACCTGGTCTCTGGATAACATTGCAGACCTTTGGCTTGAGTAAGTTATTCCACTGAAGTAATGGTAGCACCGTAATTTACACCAGATGAAGATCTATTCCAAGATCTTCCTTTTCCAAACAGAAATGTCAGGATAGTAAGTCAAATGATCTGACTTGACAGTACATTTTTTCATGCATTACTAACCCGAGTATGAAATTGCAATCAAAGGAAAAATATACTGCAAAATTATTTGGTGTTGAAAACTAACCCCAGAGAATCCACTGCAGATGTGACCAGTTCCCGTACTGCTCAGCTGAGCCTTTCAGAAATGTGCTGGGTGGGACTTGGCTTCCAACACAGCACCTTGACAATCAGAAAATGCAGACTGGTGTTGGGTTTTTAGTCTGGGGTTTGGGGTTGGGGTTTTGTGAGGCAATAAGGTCAGGAGACAATTCTCCAGTGGAAGCAGCTTGTTCCAGTCTCCCTGACTAATGTGTACTGAGGATCCCATTTGTATATCTCCATCTACCCTAGAATGTCAGTAGCCAACAATCCTTTGGTTAATTTGGTGCCAAGAACAATGTTATTGTATTTTCTCTCAGCAAAGTCAAAAGAATAGTCATCTAGAAAGAACCATGGAGACACAATCAGGACTGAAATTAGATATCACACCATGCTCTCCTCAAAATTAATAATCTATCATTCATGCCAAATACATTATGACTTTATATTACTACAATTCTGGTATGGCCTTTGACAGAAGTTCAATTATTGGAAAATTTCTACCAAGCAACGGTGGTTGAGAATATAAGTTTTAAACAAACTTTTCTAAAGAAACCAAGATAATTTTAAACTGCCAGTTTGATTCGGATCACAAAAGTTAGGCACAGTCTACCCCCTTGTCTACTGGAGAGATGAATGAAAGCGAACCCCTCCACTAATTGGGTTTTTAATCCTTGCTATGCTGGGATAAGGTTTTGCACTTGAAGTCTGAGACTCAGAGCACGCATCGATGACCTTTTTGCAACCAACTTCTGGTATAGAAACAGGACTTTTCAAATGTCCCAGCATGTTCAGTTCTGGGGGGTTGGTCCATATCCAGAACTCTGGGCTTGTTTAATAAGGAGATTCCAGGCAGTCCACAGCTGACCCTGGGCAGTCACACTGGAGCTTCAGTTTGCTGACGTGGACGAGCTCTGCACTGGGGACTGAGTAGGTCCAGATGCTTCTTCTCTCTTCAGAAAGGAAATTACAGTCTATAGAAGAGGAGCTTGGCACAGTCAGCTTTCTAAGCTAGGAAATTTCATGATCTGTTGGAACATATAAACATGTACATTTTTAACTCCAACAGAGACATAGCTTGTCTCTGGAACAAATGTTTGATAGGGGCCGAGTTGCAGGGCCCAAGGGAACATGAGAGGCTGGATGATTTCATTTCCCCTAAGCCAAGGCAGTTGGCAGACATGGGTATGGTTTACTGCTTTTTCACTTTTATTGTTATGAATTGTGTGGATAATGGATGGCAGGTTGCCTAGAGCCTGGGACAGGCCTTTTTCATGAAGGCTGAAGTAAATAAATGGTGGCTTGACTTTATTTCACTGGTTCTGTGTCGATGTCAGAAATCACAAAGATGGCAGTCTGGATGCCACCCTTGGATCAGTGTCTGCTCCTGGCCCTCAGCACCGAAGCCAGGCACAACCTCTGCAGGTGAAATTTCCAAGCAATTTTCCTAAGACCATTCATTCCCAAGCTCTGAATTTACATACTGCAGACCAGAGGAAAAACAAAATATGTGAGGCTCCTGAGAGCTGTATTTTAAAAAAAAAAAGTTTCAGTCCCCATTTTCTCAGCCAAAATTTTCCTTGTGCAATAAACCTGCTAATATTACATTCAGAGAAAGTGTTTATCATCTCAATTATACACAAATCTGTACAGGTGGCTCTTCCACAAGTTATTTCAATGCCTACTTCTAGAAAAGTATTTCCACTACATGTAAAATATCTAAGGTTGGTAGTTCAGTGCCAAACATACCAGAATGAAATTTCCACTTCACAATCAGCTTAGTCGTGAGAATAAAATTTCACTGTTCAAAACATTAATTCGAAATTAATCACTTTTCTTACTCTCCTGCTGACCTATCAAGGAAAACAATAAAAACGGACACATTTGTTTAGCTTTTCCAACCTAGAAATCAACTCAGAATCACAGTTAGGACCATCAATCAGTCATTGGTTTTCTAATTGTTTCATAAGTGGGAATCAATATATATTAAGCAAACCAGCTCTTCATTTTTACCCTCAAAGCAATTTACCTACAATAAAAACAAATTTGGAGTGAAGGAGAAATTAAGAATTTGGGAATTCCCACTTTGAACCAGTGCTGGAAGGAGACCACCAGAGACAAAGCTGAGGTCGGGCGGGGCGCGAGGAAGGAGCAGGAACACAATGGTCGCTGTTCATCTTGCTCAGAGCAAGAAAAACTGGCACATGAAATGAAGAAATTCCATTTCTTAGCCAAATAAAAGTGATTTCTCTGCCCAAAATGTGTTTCTCACCCTAAGAAGGGGACAGCTTGGCAGCAGGGCGATACGGCCAAATGCAATTCCAAATCCTGCTCCACAGCCCTAAGTAAATGTCACATTGTCAGAGTGAAGTTCCCTCCATCGTCCTATTCAGGCTTTGCAGAGAAACTGTACCTTCCAAAGTCTCCTAATTCCCTGCTCTTAACTGAGCTCTGAGTTGCAGGGTCACGGGCCTGTCTGGAGCAGGCGGGAGATGCTCACAAATACAGAGCAATGAATTTTTTGATTGACTGAACTAAAAAAAGAAGAAATACATTTTGTGCTAAAATTTCTAAAATTGGAAAGTAAACATTATTGTAAAGGTATTAAAGAGAGACAGAAAGCTGTCTCTTATTACTGTTCAATAATACCTTTTCTAGCCAGAACATGGGAATAATGAACCTCACAGCAGTGCTGATACAGGAAATGTGTTTCTCTCATGGCACAGAACTGAGGGAAAGCACAGCATGGAGCACAACCAACCATATATTTCCCATAGCTAGCTATGTCATTTCAACTGCACTATGAGCTCTACAAATCCATCCATGAGGTACATCTTCTATGCACACCTCATTGTTACGTCTGTCCGGATTTACGTAATTACGCACAACTTGAGGTCAACATGAAAAACAGGCCTTATTCATTCCTGGCGAGCTCTCCGTGAAAAGAATATGCTCTGAGTAGCCCAGTGATACAGGCAGAGAGGCAGAAGAGCCAACTGGTAAGGTACAAAGCCCATGACTGTTTGATTCAGAACAAAATTACTCCTCAGAGTACCTCAAGGGCAATAATTTCAATCCCAGATGCACATCTGCTGGTAAACAATGAAAGTACAGGATAGTGTCCGTGTTAATCATCCCTCTGGCAACAGCAGCATCTTCTTTCAAACAGGAGAGCATACAAAAATGTGTAACAGCCTTTTGCAAGACATTGTCCTGCAACTGAGCTATGCAATTAAACATTCCTGATGTAACACAGGTGCCTAGAGTTCACTGTGAAACACCTCGATCCAGCAAGAGGTCACTGCGTGAATAAATCTGTAGGGAGAACATTCCTTACTGAGTGTTCCCTATCAGTATCCAAAAGGAATACTCAGAATCAGCAGGCAGACGGAAACAGATGTCTCCTCACTCTGTGCTTCCATTCCCCTACCTATGAGCAGTGCAACATCCTTCAGGCATGAAAAACTTCAGGCATAATTCATTAGCCTGTGGGTTGGTTCGGAAGGGGGTGCCATTTTGCTATGATGGAGCAATATACTTCCAAAATAACCCAGAAATGAAACCTGTTTTTAAGTCCAGCTTATACAGGAATATTAAAATGTTATTAAAAAGGCCAGCAGTGCTTGAAGAACAAAAACCTTATTTCTTCCTTGGCAGTTTAGTATCAAGCTGAAGAGCCCAGAATGGCCTGTACTACTGCCTCAGAGGTGCATTGCACAGGAGCTAGGCTGTGCTTCACATAGGCTCCAAAAGTAGCTTTACAAACTTACTCCCTTTGAATCAGGCCTTAAGCATCTGATGTCCTAGTACCATCTTATTTAATATTAATTTGTTATTAACATAGGTAGCATTTTAAACTGAGTAAGAAACTTTCCTACATGACAGATGATTAATTTCAGGTAATTGCTGAACTATTCATATGCTATAAAAACCAATAACTCAAATATTGGATGACTCAGAGAGAATACTCCTTAATCAAAAATGCAAAGTCAGTTTGGACTAAAAATACTTGTAATATACTTAAGGTTTTTCTATTCTCTGTTCTGTTCTTCTTAATATTCTTATGCAGCCAGAGTAACATATATACACCAGCCTGTTCAAGGAATCAGCAAATTTTTCCTTTTTATTAGATAGGGAATATTCATGCCCAGATCAAACACCACAATTAGGGTACATACTGGTCCTAGTTCTTCCTGCAGAAAGTTTCTCTGAATAAGCACCGTCTAAAGCACTGGTGCAACACACACCATAAGCTTTAATCATATATGACATAACAGAAATTCCACAAGCTATGAAAACGTGAATTTCTGCAAGCATGTCAGACTGCTCACCATAGAGCAGTGAGTGTATGTAACACAGGTGCTGGAAAACTCATTATGCATTTATTTGGACTGAAAGGAAAACATTGCCCTTCAGGCACTTTGTGTGAAGAGAATTTCATTTCTAAACCCAGAGCTATCTGGTTGCAGGCTCCTACATGTTTCCCACAGGATGGGAACTCAAAGAAAGAAAAGGGAAATCAAAAACAATCCCACAGCAAGAAAAGTAGCATAAGCTAGAACATGGGGAGAAAAAAGGCATTTTGAGGAAACACTTTGTGTTCTTTAGTAGTACATCTATCATTAGGGATAGTAGATAGATCTGCAATTTCTCCCAGCCTCAAATCTGCTACTGGGCTACAAAAACACATAGCAGAGCAACACATGAAGTATGGCACATGCCTGCATCACTCTCAGGAACAAGGGCTGTGTTTAGTTCATTAAGACTCAAAAGAAACATTTTAGATGCCTGAAGATATTGTACTGCAATATAATTGCTAAAATTGCATAGCATCTGTAATAACCTACAAATTACACAGCAGATGTTTCTTCTTTTTCATATCTGTATTCCTGAAACATTGTCATTCTATTTCTAATCAAACTGAAGGTATTAGCTAAGTTTTTCAGTGGGACAGAGACCGTTGTCAGCCAGAAGCATACGCAATTTCTTTTATTAAACTTGCCTTAATCACAGTTGTCTGACACCATTTCTGTTGTTGTCTTCTCAGAGCAAGGCTAGCAGTCCCAGGAGCATTGCTTTAACAGGACACACAAAGAGATAAGAGAAGCGTCCTCTGCACTAGCTCTGAAATCATTTGTCGAATCCTCATCTTCCTTATGCTAAATTATTACAGGGGGAAGAAAAAAGAGAAAAAACAATGCCCAACTCTCTCTAAAATCTAAGAAAACCTATACCACTCCACCCCTGGAAAAAAGGCTTGCCTTCTACCTACTGAGACTAGTACTGAAAGAACCAGGCCTAAGCAAAACCTAGCCTCAAACTTCACAGTTTGTTAGATAACAAAAGGGCTCATAATAATTAGCTATTTGTCTTGCCTGACTGACAAAATGTCCTAAAGCTTGCTCTGCCATTTTAATAAACAGTTTTATGTCATAACAAAAGTAAAAGCAGGAGGATCAGAGTGCTGGTATTTACATTTCGTTGTGAACTGCATTCCATCATATAAACAAATGACTTAGAATTCCCTAAGTCTCACAAACTTCAAGGAGGAATTTCAGTCTTTCAGCCTCCAAAAAGGAGGAGATTTAAGAAAAAAAAGAAAAGAGGAGAGTACGTGCACACACACACAAGAATAAGATGAAGAGTTATTTAGCTATTTTATAAAGAAATAAAATCCACTTTGGGGTAAAAGAATAATTCTGATTTCTCTGGTTTGGGGTTGCTTTGGGTTTTTTTGGTGACCAAAAGTATAAGGTGATAGTTCTGACATACTGGAAACTAATTTTAGTAGAAGTGTATCCTTTTGCTAAGCCAGCTCCAAATCTATGCTTTCAAAGTAAACAACTGAAAGTCAGAAGATTAACCACTCCATTAATCCTAACCAGATTCAGTTTCATATGATTATACTGGGAGATAACAGGGATCCATTAAAACCACACCTTTTTTCTTGTGTGAGGGTGTAAATAGAAAGACAAACTGGAGAACAGTCTTTAAGCATGGCCTCAAGACATCCTATACCTCTACTGTAATTCATTACAGGAACTGCTGCCCAGGGTCTCCCAGCTGCCTTCAAGAGCAAAGCCCTTTGGTAATTATTTGATGAAGCTACAAACTTCCAGGAGCTGTCCCAGCTAATTAGAGTATGGGTGGCTACTAAGTCTGGGTAACAATACTATCCAACAGCTCATGTTTCCACTTCAGTGCATCCTTCAGCCCACAGACCAGCTTTATCTCAAAAACAGTGCTGTATTTTAGCTACATTTACAAACCCCTTCAGATGTTTAAACACTCAACCGATGGGATAAGTAGACTTAAAAAAAAAAAAAAAAAAAAAGGCAGCACAAGGAAAATGCGTTACTCCTTTTCTCAAGAGAACTCTGCTTGGCAGGTGGTACCAGTGATGTAACTTGGGCTTTGAAAGCAGGGACACTGGATGCAGACATGGAGAGCAGCAGCAGGAGCTCACTGTCTTCCATGGCATTTTGAAATTGTGTGCGTGTCAGGAATTGCTCAGTTGTGACTCCAGCCCCAGTAAGAGAAAGGCAGGGAACTGTTACATCAGAATGTTTCTTCTCATGGCACTGAGTCAACACTCACTGACATTTATAGGACTTAGACTAAGCCACAGCTGAATCCTGTTAGAAAACAGGACCACAGGAGCACCTCCTTTCCAGGCAGAGTCACATTCCCTCCTGGTACCATCACTCCAGCCAAGGGGTCCCAAAGCATTCTTCCAGGCAGAGCTACAGATCAGGATGTCACACACCCCAAATGCCACCATCTAGATTAGGCTTGCTTAATTCTGCCTCAAACTTAAGCCTCTACTGAATATTTTGTACCTTCATGGAAAATTTACCAGGAGTTCATCTACCATATTAAGCACAGGGATCATCTTTAGAATCCCAAAAGCCTTAACTTCCGTGTTCTTATGTACGGAGATGATATAAGGACCTTTTTTGTGTCAGATTTGAGCACAAAGCAAACTCAAACTAAAGCCACTGAGATTCCCCTGATTTCCCATGAAACCAGAAACTGGGCTTTGTTTGTGTGCTGATGTTTACTCATGACAGGAAGAAACCTTCAGTCAAAATCACATGAATTTGTGCAAAAATGTCAGTATAAATGATAAAATATTTTTAAGATAACTACTCTTATTACAAATAACTTACTGCTGCATCATTTCTCCTAATTAAATCTTACTTCAGACAAATAAATCCTGAAGTTTGTTGCCCTCTTTTAAACAAAAAACTGAAATAATTACAGTTCTCATTCATTAAGGGGCAAACAGACTAGTCACCTCATTACAAGATATAAAACCATTCACGTGCCTCAAGTTAGGTACTCTCCTGAATGGGAGATTTACGTAACTAAATATTTACTCTCTGTATTCATTACATCCAAACATAAACAAAATAAAGTGGCTATCTTGCACTGTGCCTGTAAAATAGACAAATTCCTTACTGCAGCAGTTTCGTAGGAAACCAGGAAAGGCTCAGAGAAACTGAGAACAGCTGGAAAAAGAAAAGTAAAAAAAAAAAAAAGCCAACCTCAAGAACTAAGTGCTCCATGCCCTCAATTTTAAAACCATCAAAATGATCTCACTAATAGAAATTAGAGCAGTGCCACACACATTGATTGGCCCTGGCACTCGTCATAAGGGTAGACATGCACAGCCTGAAGAAATCAAGATTTAGCTTTTCTCTCCCCATCATACCAAAAAACCAAAAGAAAAAAATGATAAGTTTAAAAAAAAAATGCACAAGAATAGTGAGCAGTTTGCTGTAATGTGGTAAAGCTTCAGAGTTTTGATGTGTACACTACAACCAGCCCCACAGAGAGGTGCCTACTGAAACCTTACAGGTGATTCACTACCAGAGATTTCTTTGCTGAGGAGCCAGATTGCTCTTCTGAAACCAGTCAGCCCTTCCACATGAAAATCCATGCAATTCCAGAAATGTATTATTAGCACAATGACTCAGTATGTGTATTACAGCAGTGCCCTAAGGCTTCGTTTGAGATCAAGGATGCTTTGTGCTCAGCACCACACAAATTCATAGGAAGGCCCTCCACTTCACAGTAATGACGTAAAATCAAAGTATGCCCAAGTAACTCAAGCTCAGCATCCAGGTATAGATAAAATTTTCAATCGTTACAGCAAACATTTCCTCCAGAGGAAAGAAAAAAAAAAAACAAAATAAAAAGTGAGTAAAGGACAATTTGTCTGACATCAGCCCTAATTTTTGAAGTAGGCTTCCAGCACGATGCCAGTCATTGGGTTAATTCCAGGATTCGGTGCTGTCATAGCAGCCATAATGTCATTTTGGCTCTTCCTTCCCCACATGGCTCCATTTTCCATGTTCTGCTTCACTTTTCACCAGGCTCAGTGCCTCTTACATCAGGTTCTTCCCTTCCTTTTGTTGCCGCCAATGCATGTTCCAGGACTTTCTGACTCTTGCCAAAGCAAGCATTTAAACATCTGGAAATCATCCTCCATTGCTTTCACCACTGAGATGCATTTGCTTTGCAATGTAGTTCCCATACACTAGGAAGGCATCACACTTACATATATGTAGTGCATTTTATAGGTAAGATAATATATACATATATATATATAAAATAAAACACTCTATATTACCTTACTTTAAAATTTAACACACAATAACATACATGATTTTCTTTTAAAAATTTACTGGTAGCTTTACAGACCCAAACACTTCAGATATGAGGGAGTTCCAAATTACAGATATCTACATTTAGAGTTGTGTTCTTTTTCTAGTACATGAAATTTGAAGTGGATTTTTTTTTTTCTAAGATTAAAAAAAAAAACAAAACAAAACAAAACAAACAAAAACACAAACAAAAAAAAAGGCCCAACAAATCGGAGTCTTTTGTACTATGATTCTAATGCATAGGCCATGAGTCTGAACAGTGCCTTCATAAGTTATTGTCACTTGCATTCCACCTCACTCCTCAGACAATTCAAGATTCAGTTCACTCCTTTGGTGGAAAATTAATACAGAGAAAAGGTAGGATACTACTTTTTGTCTAGGCCTCTGAAGGAGTGGAAGATGCAGACTATTTCCACTCCTTTTCCATAGCCCAAAGTCACAACAGGGCAATAACTCCTCTTTTACATGGACCCAAGGACTCCTCAAGAGTTATGAGCCCCATCACGCACCTGATACATCTCTGGAAGTTCCTGACTCTTGCTTTGCTTTGTCTTCTATTCTCTGAGCTTTGGACACACTGAGGATTATTCAGAGGAATTGCAGGAAGCCTCCAGGAGCCTTGGAGGAGTGAGATGACCCAAGCTACCCAATGGTTTCTTTTCTACCAAGAGGCTCATCACTGATGTGAGAAGCCCAAAAATAGATCATACTTGATCACAAATAATAAAAATAATACATGTTTATTGATTATATTACTTGTCACCTATAATTATAGTCCATAATTCAAGTCTAACTGGATGCTCATAATTCAGGGCAACTGGATTTTTCTGAATAGCATGGATGGCTTGAAGATGGCTAGATAATCCTGGCACCTCATAAACCTAATGCTATATCCTGGCCTAACAGAAGTTCTTCTTATTTCAATTATTTATCTCAACAATGTGCCATGGGATGCTGTTATCCAACCACTAAACATGTGAGGACCAGTATTTGGAAAACCTGAGGCACTGAAGCTGTGGGGAAAAAAACCCAAACACTTTATGGTAGACAGAAAATAAGACATAAATAATTATCATGGGATAGCAATTACTATTGCAATACATCACATTTTTACTAGATCAAAAGATTTTATAGAACCCAGTAAAGAAAATATTTGGGGAAAACTGAGCGTAAAACAGGCAATCAAGGAAAGCCAGCTTGTGTTCACTGCTTCTGCTTTGATTTTTTTCCTTATATACTTTTTCTTGACCTACTGGGATATTTAACCTGTCAGAAGGCATGAGACTTCAGGCTAAAAAGTGATTTAATACCAATCAAGGTTGTCTATGGTTTCCTGGAAGAGAGAGAACTGCTTTTAACAGGGTGCCCAGCGTAACCTCTTAGGTTACCTGTAGTAATACAGCTGGCTGGGGACAGTTCTCAAACAAGGAACAGGTTTAGTTATATGGTAGAAATTCTCTCCTGTGAGGAGGAGAGGCAACTGGCACAAAATCCCAGAGATTTTGTGCATGACCCATCTCTGGAACTGTCAAAGGCCAGGTTGGACAGGGGTCTGAGCAACCCAGTCTAGTGGAAGGTGCCCCTGCCTATGGCAGGGAGGTTGGAACAAGATGATCTTTAATGTCACTTTCTAAATAACCTAAATCATTCTGTGATCCTCTGATGATTCCTTTTATCTCCCTTAATCTCTTCCTGCTCTACACTGTCATTATGCCTATAATCCTTCATTTCAGCTTGCTGAAGATGCTGGCAAGCATTTAATGACCAAAGATTGTTTGGAGAAGATATTGTATGGACCTTCTCTGCCAGATATCTACCGCACAGCAGGGAGCAGGCCTCAGGGAGACAGTTTATTCTTGTGTTCTTATTCTAAATGAGTTCATGTCCAAAATTCTGAATTCCTGCCAGCAGTATCAGAATTGCTGTTTGTACTTCTATTCAGCCACATTATCCAAAGAACAGGGGCACGAAGATTCAAATTAATTCTTCAGACCTCCCATGCCACCACTACATAGTCCAAAGGTTATAAATGAAAACTAGTAAAGACACAAAACACCATGGAAGTTTTTCAGTATAGAAACAACTTCATCATATTGTCCTCCCAGCTGTACCACTCACACAAAGCTGCAGAAAAATGCAAATTCCCCAGTCAAGTTTCAGCTGGCAGCAGCATGGCCAAGGAACAGCCTTGGAACAGTTCTCCAAAGACAAGACCTATCTTCAGTAGCTAATGCAAACAGGATCCCAAGGGTCTGCATGACTAGAAGTTCCCTGCACAGAGAGCATCCCGCCACTGGCCCTCTGACAGTCATTCTTAGTCTCCCTGCTTATATAACACATGACCTTTCCTCAGCAAATGCGGGTGGGATAGTGGAGTAACGGAATTGTTTCTCACTGCAAGAATAAAAGACAGCACAGCAGGCTATGAAAAATGTATGTTGCTTACCAAGAAGAGATAATTGTAAGCAATGGTTTGGATATTTTAATTACCACAGCGTGGAGGGCTTATCAGCATCCAAAGCTTCCTGCCTGTTACTGTTTTCATAATTATAAAGCAAATTATAAAATAAGAATTTTCTGAAAAAAATTGTGTCTCTTTCTATAGACAGTATTACTGCTTTATCCCTCCTGGTAGTTCAGCAACAGCGTTAACATTTCAAATTTCTCTGAATTTAAGTTAGGAAAAGTGTAGAATCACCAAAAAAAAATGTAGAGAAAAGGTATTTTTTGTACACACATTATTTGACACTGACTACATAAAAGATATAAACAGTACACGATGCCATCCTCTGGGGTACCTCTATTCCTCAAAGTGTTACGTGACTTATAAGCCATTTTTCTCCAGCTTGAAAGTGCCTGGTTTCTTATTTTATACTATTTGAAGAAACACATTTTCCTCATTAAGCTTGGAATTAATGCATGGGACATTCCAGTTCAAATTATACCTGACCCTCTGCATGTGACAGTCTCACCAGGGCATTCAAAGAATGGTTGAACAAGGTGGGTCTGTTGCTGCTTGAGATTTCAGGCAGTGCAACAATCCTTCCTCATGCTCTGAAAGTTCAAACTCCAAGAAGCCTTTGTAAAATACTGAAATTCCAAGTTAATCTGATTAATTTATTCATTTTACACTAGGGGATACTTGGTTTTGCCCTGGGCATTAGATTAAGAATAGGGGGGGTTGTGTGTAAAATAAGTCGAAGTGGAAACCTTGTCTCTCTTCCTTGACCCAACTGAGAATCCACTGGATTAGCACTTTGATTTATTCTTTCTAAGAAGAATTTTTGAGAAAGTTATATCATCAGGAGTTTACACACAAAAATGTGCAGGGTCACAATGACAAACATGGGAGAAACAATCAGTATACATATAAGGATAGATCACATGCCTCCAGTTGGAATTTCGACTATTTTTTATTATTACTTTGTTATTTTTTTGGCACAGAGTTTGTTGCCTTTCCCTGTATATGGAAAAATAGTTGTACACAGGCCATGAACATCTGCTCTTTTTTTTTAAAGGATCATAGTGTTGCATGAAGATCTACCTTCAGAGTTTCTGCTTTCCTGTACATATCACAAAAATCCCTGTGTTTCTTTTCTCACAGAACACCAAAAAACAATTTATATGGCAAGTTCATTAGTTCTAATTCCAATCACAGAAAAATCACAGTTTACTTTACCCATACAGTAAATACAACTTCAACACCAGGAGTTGTTCCTAAGCAGGGTTTCCTAGATACATTTATAATCAGTCAAGGGGATTGGTGGACATTTATTTTTTTCTAAAAACTTCGAAAGAGTTAGCAAGTTGAAAAATACTTATTTTTAACTAACTTATGTTGAACTATTTTTAAACCCATCCTACATGTTTTACATGAACAAATCAAGCTGATGGAATATTATCATACTGAAACAAATTGGGAGGATGGAAGGACTTCACCAAGAAATGAAGACTGAGCGGGTCAAAATGTGAATAAGAGCATGAAATGACCATTTGGTTTCTAGGGCAACAATCTATATTTGTAAACATTATAGGAAAAATATGCCTGCACTGACAAACACAGCATGCAATTATTCTTCAGTCAAAAAGTATTTTCCAAAAAACCTGCAAGTTAATGTGGATAGCTTAACATGACCCTCAATTTTATGTATTCTAGAGTTTTGATGAAAAGCTTGCTCAGTCTGAGCAGAAAGAATCCTCCTGAGAACTCTTCTTGTGGAAGTTTCTGTGTAGAGTCTCCTTCCCACACTTTTACAGTCAGGAAAGCAAAATATTCAAAAGTCAAAGAGTTAGTCCCCAAAGGATTATGACTTTTTTTTAATAGATATTGAATTCCCATTTTCTGCTTGTTTAGAGCTGTAATAATTTCTGGGTTTGAGTTATTTGCTGTGATTAGGCCCTGAAACACAGATACCTACATGCATGCACACACACATGCACCCTTTCTCACCAAGAAAGCAAAATACAGATATAAGAAAGTGATCTGGGGATCTGGAAATTTGGGGGGAGAAAAAAAAAGAATCAAGTACAGAAGAACCAGGGGATCAGGCCCAGCCAGCATGGGTTTATGAAAAGCAGGTCGTGCTTGACCAACATGATCTCCTTTTATGACAAGATGACCCACTCAGTGAATGAGGGAAAGGCTGGGGATGTTGTCTACCTGGAACTTAGTAAATCCTTGGATGCTGTTTCCCACAGCATCCTCCTGGAGAAACTGGCTGCTCGTGGCTCGGATGGGTGCACTGTCCACTGGGTAAAAAATCCTCTGGATGGCCAGGCCAGAAAGTGGTAGGGAATGGAGTTACATCTAGTTGGCAAACAGTCACCAGCAGTGTTCCCAAAGGCTCAGTGTTGGGCCCAGTCCTGTTTAACATCTTTATCAACGATCTGGACAAGGAGATTGCAGAAGGTTCACAGACAAGAGCAGGATCTAAACTATTTCGTAATTCTAAGTATCATAAGAGCCTCGCTAAGACTGTGAGAAGTGGCAAAACAGGGGGGTTTTTCCCCATTCATACAGAATGATAGGATATCATTCATACAGAATACCTTTCATACATACCATTCTTCTTAGGAGCTGTGAGGACTCTTTACAAAGATGAAAGATCCATAAAAACCTAAAGCAGCATCTGGTATGAATGCTCAGTCATTCTCTTACTTTCTCATAGCTACAGAGGACTTTCACCTGTCATAGTATTCCAAACACTTGCCCCACTATGGAAATTGTGCAATGTAGTAACATCTTTTCTCCCTGAAGATAATGTCTCCAATGTCATGAGGGGATAATGGACACATTTAATAGCCCCCATTAAACCAGCTGAGCTGTTTCTGTCTCCATTAAAGCCAGTCCATTCTCCTCTCTCCTTTGCATGGTTTCCAGACAAAATGAAAGACCTTGAGAATTCAAAGGCAGCAATGAGGATCATTAATTCAAACGGAACAGCGGCCATTCTTTGTTTTTGTTTGCTCATGCTGTCAAACAAGGCAAATTAGATACTTTTAAATCAATACCAGGGCTTACACTGATCTCAGCTGAAGTAGGGTTGACACCACATGAGGGGGAAAGGGAAAGATAATTCACCACAAAATTCAGACAAGGTTTTGTTGCAGAAACTGATGAGAACCTAAGAGCAAGTATAGGATTGCAGTAAGAAGTATGGGAGATGGAGGAAATAAACCGTCACTGCCCATGCTCATGTGGAATTTGCAGACAATGCTTCTTGAACAAGGTGATTTCCACAATTTTGGATCTGATTCAAGTTTACTGATTTTCCACCAAAGGTGTGTTTATAATTTTTTTTAAAAACTCTTTTGAAAAATAGCCATCACATTTATGCTCCCAAGTGGTTGGGAAAGGATCCCAGAAGCATACATTGCTTCTGCTAGTAGTTTTCTCTATCCTGAGCCCTAAGGAAAAAGGAAGGATTGGACAGTGTGTGGAAAACCCAACACCCAAGATTCAGGGCTTCCAAGTATTCAGTGCTTAAATGACACATAATTTCAGCCATCTCCTGGGCAATTTTTGACCCTACTGCATTTCTGAACTAAACTAGGTCTCTAGACAGAATTTAAAACCAGGATCTTTCAGTCCTTCTGGGATTTCACGGTGCTGACCTTATTTATAAATAACTTTTAAATAGGCACATTTAAGCAGTCAGTCTCAAAATGTCCAATTTTGCTATACTAGGCTTGAAAGTGCCTGTTTTTCTTAAGTGCATGCACCATGTAGCACTGCCAGCCAAGAGTTCTTGAGCAAAACAGATATCCGCAATGGTTCCAAGAGAAAAAAAATTAATATTAAAACTAGTATTACTTAAAAGCATAACAATTGTAAGTGCCAAAAAAAAAATATTGTTAAGCAGTATGCTTGGTTTGAAGTACTACAGTTATTTCATTAATTTTTTAGACCACTTTACCTGGTTTATTATATTCAACTCATCTGTCCCTATCACTCCCTCCACATCATGATAAATTCTGTTACATACTTCCACAAAAGCTATTTCTTTCTTCCACCATGGCCGAGGTTGACAGTCAGCATTTAATCCTTCTCATTTTTTCTAGGACTCTCATGAAAAATGATTGGTAAAACACTGGTTTACGTATTTTCTGAAAGTCTGATTTTTTTTCTTATCTAAGTTTCCTGAAGTGTCTTTCTTGCTTCCCTAGGCACCTCCAGTATTTGTTTTCCTGTTTTACCTGTACTCAAGTCACACATTTGACTAGATGAATGGGGAGAAATGAATCAACTGTATGGACAAAATCACCTGCAGTCCAATACAATGTTGACTGATGTTAGACCTCTGCACAAGCACTAAGCCAAATAAAAACTAAGGGTAAAAACCTGCCCACTTTGCAGCATTTGTAGGCTTCAATCAGGAACTAAATAAAGGCTGAAATCCCTTGCTTATGCAATTAAACCAGACCAATGTGTAGGATGTGCCCCACTTCTACCTTCATTGCACTATCCCTCACATCACACTCAAATAGCTTTGGGTTTGTTTTTTTTCAATATAATGAATATTAGAGAAGGCGTTTCCTCAGATGTATGGTAGACAAAAGCTATTACATTCTCAAACAGGAAGATGAATAAGTGAAGTGAAAACAGATGTCACTAATTCATTACAACATATTTTGTTCTTTGACTTTACCACGTACCTCTCCATTTCCTCAGCCTTCAGCGTATGGAAAGTACATCCCAAAATGTTTTGCTACATTATTGGCTCATCCCATAATTTCCATAATAGCAACAAAGAAGTAAATGACATGTAATAAGCCCACACAACGCTCACATAAATTTTGCCTTTTTTTTTTTAAACTGGTAAAAAAGCTATCATTTTTACTAAATAGATACCAAAAGGGGAGTCAATATTTTCATAAGTGTTTTCTTTGGTATGACACATAACTGAAAAACGCATAATGTATGCCTCCCTTTATGGCAAGTTTATACAAAGTGCCCCCCCTATGGGACTTCTCATGCAGCTGTGCATGGGCACGACAAGCTCATTTTGCTTTGTAGAACGAAAGTTTCGGAATTATTGCACTGGTTTATTCATCAGGTTTTGACTCCTCCTCGCTTATGCAATCCAGCGCATTACCAGACAAGCTCAGTTACAAGAAAAATTACTCTTGAAAATACACGATACAGTAACTGCAAGCTGTATTGTCGGGTACATCCCACAGTGCGTTCGAATGCCCTACAAAGTCCCTTTGTTGGGCATAATTTTGAAAAGAGGACTGTTACACATGAGAAGCCTCGGAAGTACGTTCATACAATAGCTCCAGACTGTCCCAAAGCCAGTCTGCTCACATTTCAGGAAATCAACACACAGGACGACATCCATCCCGAGCGATGAAAGAGGACAGTCACTGTGCGTCCTTCTGACCATCAGTCTCTCTCTCGCAGGCATTGAAATGACATTAAATAAAGACGGAAATAAAGCAGCCTGAGACAGCTCGGGTTGCACGGGTCAGGTTCGCCCCTTGCCAGCCCCGCTGTCCCCGCAGAGCTCGGCACAGACCGCGAGGCGAGCCCCGGGCGGAGGGGAGGCTGTGCCATCCCAGGGGGATCGGACAGCCCTTCCAGCGACAATCGGGGGGAAACGAGTCGGAGAAGGAAAGAAAGGAGGAGGGAAAGAAAACGTGGGGCCGGAGGGGGCGAAGGGAGCGTGTGCGAGAAGAAAGGAGAATCCACGTTTCTGCGTTCCTCTAAAACAAAGAATGTGAGAAAGCAGATGTAGTTCAGCGCAAAAGACTCCGCCCTGCGAGTGTTTACTCTCCCGGCTCGCTTGCCCAGCTGCTCTCCAGCCCCGTCCCAAGCCCTTCTTTTTGTTGGGAACTTCCCAGCGGCCGCAGCCCCGCCGGGATGCGGGGGCTCAGCCCCACGGCAGCACTTGGCCTTTGATCGCCCCTCCCGCTCTGCGCCCGCAGCGAGCGCCGCAAAACCCGGCTTTAAAAGCCTCCCTCGGTCTTCTGGTGAGAAGCCCAAAGCTCTGCCTCCTTCTCAGTATGTAAAAGTAAAAGTCTTGGTCCTCTTGCGCTCCGGAGGTTTTCAATTCCGCTTACTAGCCAAATCGCACAACGAGCACACTGCATGCAAAGAGGGGGGATTTATGATAACTTTCTTAGAGGGAGGGAGATAAACTCACCGCCGTCATACTCGTCCTCTTCTTGTGCTTTTGTGGTTACAAATCGGCCTAATAAAGCAGCAAGGATGAAAAAAGTTCTCGTTTGTACCCAGATTGCCATCATGCCTAGATATTAGACATGTATCCTCCCTGGGCAACAAAAAAAGTGCAGAGTCGTAAGGTTATTTTAGCACCATGAAGCCAGCTGGGCAGTCTTTCTGCCTTTCCGCATCAATTCCAGGACAAAGTCTGCAAGCCCTTTCTTCAGCACCAGCTCCAGCGCAGTCTGCAAACACTCCTTTCAGGGGATGCAGCTTTAAATAGGAAGAATGCTGCCTCCACTTCTCTTCCTGCCCCTTTTCAGCTCGTTCGGGCTCCTAATCATCCACTCCCTGCCAAGCAACAGTCTGATTGATGGTAAATAACCGAATCAGGGCTGGCTTCACTCTTCCTTGAACTTTTCTCTTTACGAGTACACTTGTAGGATATTTTCCTGCTGCTGTGCAGTGCATGTGCTGTGTCAGGACCAGTTATTAAGGGAGCACAGTTCCATAAGAAGCTGTCAGGAAGAGAAAGCTCTTCTTTTAACACACCCAGCCCACGCTTCCTGGGAATGGAGAGTAGAGCCCCATTTGGAGACGATTCCCTTATTAGGAACTTGATCCCTGCCAGCTCGCCAGAGGAGGATTTCCTCCTCTCTCCTGATAACTGCCCCCCTGCCTTGCTGTAGCTGTGTTATCAAAAGTGACCCCAGTCCCTTGAGAGGGACCACAGAGCAACTGAGGCAGCTTGTTTCAGGAACGTGTAAGTAACTGCCTTTCACCCAAAGGGAAATAATCTTTCTCAAATGAATTCTTTTGCTGAATAATCTTCCCTCAAATGCTTAGCATGCTCTACATTTACTGTCCTACCAGCCAGGAAGACTATTGCAAATCTCTCGAAGATGCTCTACACTTCTAACACCAGAATGACCATCCAAACTATCCTATTATCTGCTTTTCTCCAAGATTCTCTGCTACTGTTCCCTGATGATTGGAAACCTACCTAAGCCTCAGCCTAGTATTTAGCCCTTAAAAATGTGCCTTAATAAGCATTCTATCATGAGTACTAAGCCAGTCTCTTTTGTGGATCATCACAGCTGGGAGTAGGATGCTAATTTTTTTTCTTCCCATAGTGTTTATGATCTGCTGAAAGGAAGCTCAGTCACTAATCCCCTCATTTGCTAAGAGTGGGGTCACCTACACCTGCTGCAGGGAAATGCAGATTCATCAGCTGGAAGGTTCTCTGTGTTCAGCCATTTCAGCTTGAGAACAATCCTGGTTTAAGTAAACACTTCACCTGGATTCATGCAAAACGAAACCACTCTGTCACAGCATGATTTAGCACTTCTCAGTGATGCAGAATCCTAAAACCTGCGAAATTCTCTTCTATCTCTTCAAAGGAGCAGCACGGCCAGAAGAAGAAAGGTAACCCAGAAAATGGTACAGCACCGCAATGCTACATCAAACCTCCTCTAGTAGTAAAACCAGGTATTAGCATAAAAATATGCTGAAAGAGAACAAAATCAAAATTCTGTATTCTCTCACACCAAGCAGTCTTGATACAACAACCTTAAGCCCATACAGGGTGTTACTGCAGGAGTGGAGTATCTCACAGTCCCTGTTGCTCAAGAGTGATAACTATGGAAAAAAAAACCCAGAAAATATTGAAGCTGTGCAAGCCACTGCAATTTTTATTTTGAAAAGCAATAACAGCCATTGGTAAGTGTCAGTTGAGAAACTCAGAGCTGGAAAAACAAAAGATAACACTTGTTATCTTTTATTTGTTATAACACCTGCCCTGTCACAGGTGAAATTTTGTTTTGACAGGTTCATGAGGACTTGCACAGGTTTGCTAGTCTCAAAAATCATATGATTTCAGTGGCATACTTTAGCAGAACCCCAGGAAATCTCCCTTGAAAAGCTGATGTTATGTGATGCTTGCTAGAAACAACAGGTGCTCTAGATAATATATCTAATTTAGAGCCAGATGTTACCTATGCTGTTTGCTCTGTTCTGTGCACACATGAGCTATGACAGAGCAGCAAACATGGCTAAATCATCCCATGAAATCACACAATGCAAAATTACTATATATATATATATATATATATATTAGAGAAGGAAAATAACAGATTTTAAAAACCACACTAATCAAGGTTTCACCCAGTTGGAGGTAACCCGTCACTTACAACACTGAGTACACAAATAGTGATAATTTAAGAGGAGAAAGACTGAGAATATGAGCACTGTTTTGAAAAGTCTCCTGTGCTTGTTGATGAAAAACCATTACGACAGACAGGTAGGTGTTTCTGAACTATATGCTACTAACTAGAGACAATTTATGTGAATTTTCTTATAATAAAATTGTGAATTGCTCAGAGAACCAACAGCTGAAAGTCCTTAAAGCAGCCTGGGGAAAGCTACAATGAGACCACAAAATACCCTCTCTCAGGTAACAAGTGGCAGGACAAGAGGAAATGGTCCCAACTTGTGCAGTGAAAGTTTAGATTAGATATTAGGAAACATTTTTTTACAGCAAGGACCGCGGTGAACACGGTTGTGGTGCAGGGCTGATTGTTGGACTCAGGTCTTAAAGGTCTTTTCCAGCCTTAACAATTGTACGATTCTATGAACTCAGATTCTACCCCAGAACCAGAGAAATGGCCACAAACTTGTAAAACTCACCTTTACAGTCACTTTGTCCTCAAAATGGGATAACAAGTGCTCATGCTTACTTCCCCAAATCTTAAGTCTGCAACAGGTTGGTAATTCTTAGAGTATTCATAGCAAGAATGAGCACTCTGATACAAACCCCAGAACAAGAACAGGATAGAATAACGATGACATAATTTTCCCCATACAGCACATTAAGAAAAAAACCAGAAGGACCCCTTTGACCATTTTCAATAGAATTTTTTTTTTGAGGACTTAGATTTTTCAAAGATACCTTCTACCATTTCACTCCTTTGTAGAGATTCCTGCAGCAATATCTAAAAGCTGCCCTTCAAATCTATTACTGCTTTGGTGTCACCAACAAATTATGTCACATGAATAAAACAGATGAACAACGGAATAGAAAAGGATGCAAAATGAATCCATCCCCTTATGCCTCCTTATAAATACTTCCTTTTACCATGGATCTGCATTTAAAGAGGTTTTCAGTTTTATTACAAGCATCATAAGGAGTCACTAAGGCTATCATTTTTCATTTAAACAAATTCACTTCTAGGCCTGAGCTATTTGATAGTATCCCACTGGATATGAGTGAGAGAAATTCTTCAGTTATCACCACCGTAAAAAGAGTCAGACCAAGCAATTAAGAGTGGGCAGATAAATAATTCCAAGTATGCTCAGTGTCACTTTCCCCCTCCTCCTCTCAACAGGGGAGAAGCCAGCATGGCATAGAATAGTACTTTTACTTATGCAGCAACTTCTCTCCAATGGTTTTTCACTTTTTCCATAGACTTTAGGACTCTGTAAGAACAGAGGAATGTGGTATTTCGCAAACTAGCCCAAGGTCCTGGATTCAGTAATAAAGCCCTTCTGGAGCTCGTTTTAATTCTATGTCAATGAAAACTTCCACAAGATGAAAATTCCCCGGGGGGGAATCCTGGGCCCTGACTCCTGGAGCAGGTTCTATTCCAATCCACCTTCAATCTACTCATTGCTATACACCAAGCTTAAAGAATGTGACAACCCCAAATTTAGTAGACAGAGCCACTGCAGGAGTGGTAAGACCTAATCCTCTTTGTCTAGTCCATCTCAGTAGAGCAATAAATGCGGAAATGCAGGACACAAACCAAGGCTCTTTCCACCAGCAGGACACACTTCGAATTCAGGATGGATACCAGTTAGTGGCTGATTACTGGCTCATGGGAGATGAAAAAGTGATAGTATGTGATTTAAAAAATCACTTTCTATTTGGATCACAGAATAGTTTGGTTTGGAAGGGAACTTTATAGGTCACCTAGTCCAACCTCTCTTCCATGAGCAGGAAAATCTCCCATTAGATCAGGTTGCTCAGAGCCCTGTCCCACCTGACCTTAAATGTTTCCAGGGATGGGGCATCCGCCACCTCTCTGGAACCCCTTTTCCAGTGTTTCACCACTCTCATCACAAAATTCATTCTTATATCCAGTCTGAATCTACATTCTTTTGGTTTAAAGCCATTACTTCTTGTCCAATCACAGCAGGCCCTTCTCAAATGCCCATCCCCATCTTTCTCACAGGCCCCCTTTAGGTCCTGGTAGGATACTATATATATAATGCTTCCCACTGGAGCAACATTTAAGTTTGAAGAATCTCTGTATAAAATGAAGAGAAACAACAAAGCAATAGCAAAATCTCCACACAAAAGCAGTGTGTGCTCCTTTAGGATCTGCTCTAAAAAGTCTTCATGAAATCACAGCTGTCCCCGAAGCCAGGACACTCTTAAAAATATCAAGAAACAGTACTCTGAAAAAAAAAAAACAAACTAAAGACTCCATATTATCCAGTCTATTGACATCCATTCTTATTTTTAGCCAATAATTTGGTACTGTGTGTTATCTGACCTAAAAACCACACGTGAAATTCAAAATTATTCAAAAATCATAGAGCACTGTGAGTGATACATGAAGCTAGGCAACTACTACTAGGCAATTATGAGGACTCAGAAATATATTAAAATAGAATTTACACACTTAAACCTTTCAAAATCTCCAAGTCAGGCCAGAAAAACCTGAATAATTAGCAGCTTTGGATGCTTCAGAGCATGCATACATATGAGCAATTAAAATCCAATATCCATGAGAGTCTCTCCAACAGAGTTCAAGGACTTTCCATACTGTTACATACAGTGTGGCAGTGCTCCTGTTTTGAACTAACTTGTACCAAACTGACAAATAATCCCTTCATAAAATTGAGCAAACTATCTGTTATAAATCAGATCCTGGACCAGTCTTTTAGAGCAACATGAAATCAGTGGATTCATGGAAACTGGAAATAAGTTCTCATTAAATTTGAAAGGTGCCTTTTCAAAAAACAAGCAAGATTTTCAAAAGCAACACAGTTGCACCAAAGTGAGCTTAAGTCAGTGTGAGAGGTGCTATCAAGTTTTATGTAGGCAGTTAAATCCATGGTAAGTGCTGCTTGAAATTTCCACCTTGTATAAGCTCTTCGATCACTCACTTAGCTTAAAAAAAAATAAAAATAAAAACAGGCAGCAAATTGACATATCACATATTTAAAGCCCAAAAATATAGTCCACATAAAAAGCTTACTCTTCTTCATTTGAACTAACCATTAAAATGAACACAACTGAGAGGAAAATATTTCTTTTCCTGTGAAGTGTGTTCACTTTGCACTTTTAAAACCCTTAGTGCATAAGGAGTCAGTTTTCTTGTTTTATACAGATTTTTCACATAGTAAAAGGACAGAAAATTCTATTATTTAAAATAAGAAAACACAATAGGAAACTACAGAAAAGAGCAAGAATAAAACCACTAAAATATTATATTACTTTTTAATCAGCTTTTTAAATGGACTAGATTACAAACTGCACAACTTCAAAATCCTAATTTTCCTGCAGAGAAATTCGCAAAAAAAAAAAAACTAGTGACAGCTAGAGATTTAAACAATGCCATATCAGTGACGTGTTGCCCATTTGCAGGAGATTTTTGCCATCAACTTTTGGATAAGAAGGCTTTGAATTTAAGTCCTTATAGAGGAAATATATTTTTTTGGTTGCATTCAAACTTTGTAATGCTGTTTCAGTTTATTTTGATTTGGGGAAGTAGGATGATACTTTGCTTTTAAAGTGCTAGAGTGGAGTCATGGATTATGTAAGTCACCGAAAATGTGCTTTTTCTGTGAGCAATTCCAAACCCAATAAGCTCAGTAAGGTTATTGGCACTGGTAGCCTTTCCTTCAAAATGCCTCAATTAAATTGACCTCAACATTAGTCTAAGAAAAAAAAAATCAAGGAATTAATTAGGAAAATAATTAGGGAAAGTCTTGCATGAAGTCCTCTGTAAATTATACTTATTCTTTACCTAGAACAGGAAAAACAGCATCATTATTTCAGTTTATTGCAAATTCATTGTCAGTCTGTTTTTTGTCTGCCTAAGAACTTAAACTGATTAAGTGAAAACATAAAAGATTCACAGCAAGCTACCCACTTAGATGGTGGGGGCAAATGCTCATCTGTAATTCAAATAGGCCCCAAATGATGATAGATCTACACTTTTTTTCCCCCCTAATATTTAATTAATTTACCTTAGGACCCTAAGATAGTTTAGTTTACTTTGCACCTTTTCATTGACTGAAAGTCCATGCGAAAGTAGAGATAAAATCCTATCCAACAATCACATTCGTATCCCAATTTTCCTGACCTAGGGAAATCAATGGGACTGTAAACAGGGGATTTGGCTGAAAGTTCATTTTGAATCTTCTTGTCTTTTAGGAATAGGCTTATCATAAGCTGTGTTGAGGCTCAGGGTTACTTACTCAACACAACAAAACCCTATCAACGGTTTTAAAAGAACATTATACTCATTTCATTGTCATTCCTTCATTTAAAAATCTGTGTCTAAGAATATGTAGAACTATTTCATCTTATTGTCACCGATTCCAGATCACTGAACTGTGCTTTAATATGCCCAGTGCAGGCCCAAGCACAAAATGAGACCTTTTATAACTTGTCATAATGTCCTAGTATAGCATGTCATGTTTTTAATAAACAAAGTACTGTTTGTCATTTAGAGTTTAAGTTGTGTTAACTAAGGATATGATTAAAATCTTATTTATTGGTTTTTCCATGGTTGTTGAAATGTTTTATCGGTTGCTGTTTATTTAAATGGAGGTAATTACTGCAGGTTTGGAACATTCAGAAATATTATGGAATTGATTCTCACAAAATGTAAGGGGCAATTACGACCCCACTGAAAAAATCAGGATGATGATGTGGAGGTAATTAAACCCTTACTGCCCACACTCTCATCAAAAGCCCCACACAGAAGGAACCCTGTAGTCACCAGTGTTTATTTTCAAGCTAAGGACCAAAGAGTCTGTGTCCTCAACTACCAGAAGCAGAGTAGCCACGCTGTCACAATGTGCTGCCTGGGCCTGTGTTCAGCTCTCCTGATGTGTAATTTTGTCAGTTTGGGTAAGAAAAGAGCACGTGGCTTCCATGTTTGGTCTCACGGACTTACACCCCATCAGCTACAAATCATACTGCATAACATTTGACCAAAGCGTGGAAAAAACCCCAGCTAATTGCTTTTCCTATAATTGCACTTTCATTTTTAAAGCAGGGATCTTCAGCCTTAGAGTTAATTCTGTGGAATATCCGAAGCTGAAAGAGTTGTTGCCTTGAGACAGGCCTGGGGAATAAAGCACTTAAGTCCATAGCAAAATTCTTACCAACCATAACAAGAGTAAGAAGTTCAGAATGCAGCCTTACACACCACGTTGCTCCCAAGTTACATCTGATTTCCTAGGAAAATAAAAACACTGAGAAATCCTGTACACACTACACACCAATTAACAGAGTTTGCCTGCAGATTTGGCTGTAGAATGGCTAAAGCAGCTCCAGGAGGGACTTCAGAATTAACAGGCTACTCACAGTAAATGTACATTAAAATTAAACTTAGAGGAAAGTATATACATAATGCTGCAAGGATAGCTAGTTACTAATCAAGCTCTATAATCAAGCTCTATAAACTATCTAAATTATAAGATAAACCCGAAGGTAACCGAGTGGATTGGAATTTGTCTGTTGGAGTAAAATGAGACTTTGTCAGCAGTGCTCTGGGCCTGAGCCTGCTGGCTGCCATGAACCACGCTGGGTGGTCTGCAGAAGGCAGTATCTCCAGCAGATGAGGCCCTGTGCAAGCCAAAAGTGGAGATGGGTCCAAGGAGACTTTCCCCTCTCAGGAGGGAAACACTGAGGCAAAGGACCTCTAAACTAAAGAATATATTTTTTCACCTTATACAAAACCATATTTATTGCTACATCCATGTGAAACAAAGTGCCTGTGACTTAACACAGACTATAAAGTAGGACTGAAGGGATCCATTTACACAGGATACTGTTTCTCATGTAAGAAAAACCTTAGCAGATGTTTAGTGAATGTTCGATATAATACCATACATTAAACTTAAGTTTGCCAGAAAACCCCCATATTTAATCATACTGGTTTTGTCCTAGATAGTTGAAGTGCCTTTGATTCTACTTCTTTACCCCTTAAAATTGGGAAAGGCCTCAGCTCCATTGACAGAAGGAACTTACTGGAATTGCTTAGTTTTTTCTAAGGTAATCTTTTTAAAACAAATTATTTAATTTATCTAATTATTAAGAAGGAATGGATTTAATAATTTTCGGGCAGCTATCCTTGACACCAAATCAAAGCAGTAGACACTGTGGTGAAAGAATGGCCCTGCTGAAGACAGCAGCAATATTCAGCTGCTGAATTAATATGTTCTCTTGGGACGGTTACTTCCACCCCTGTCTAACTATCTTTTTATCACATTGTTTTTTACTACATAAACAAACATCCCCGCCTGGAGCATTGAGCACAACGTCCTTCTGTCAGGTGCTGGTGCCAGCAGCAATAGCAATCCCAACATGGAATCATAGAATCATAGAATCATAGAATCAGCAGGGTTGGAAAAGACCTCTGAGATCATCAAGCCCAACCCTTGATCCAACCCCACCATGGTTCCCAGACCATGGCACTGATGCCACATCCAGTCTCACCTTAAACACCTCCAGGTGATGGGCAGGTTACACTCGAGAGGTCTATGAGAAAAAGTTAGATAAACACCTGCCAGGAATAATATGGATAGAGTTTATCTTCCATAATGCATTGCAATACTCTGGATGATCCTTTTAGATTGTTTCCAGCACTGTTTTTCTCCTAGCAGGAAAATGGGATTTATGTACTGACTATGTTCTCTCTTTAAAGTGAGTCTTCTTCTGGAAAATTGGATCCACCTCTATCAGACGATAAAATCTTATAAGTGAAAAACCAGGGAATTATTAAAACCTAACTTAAAAACATTTTTAAAAAATCATGAAAAATGAAAAACTCATATTTTTAGTATTTTCCATGTTGACATGGACATTCCATTTTTCTTTGTTTAAAGTAGAAAGGAAAAAGCTGTGTCAACACTGACAAAATTATGGATGATTAATAAAAGAAAAGGGAAGAACAACAACAACAGAAGGAAATAAGAGAGAAAAAGAAGCAAGAAAAGAATCAGCATTTGTGTAAGTCAAGGATATAAGACTTGAATTTATCACATTTGCACAAAGCTAATATAAGAAAAATATTCTCTAACAGTTATGATATATATAAAATATGTATATATCCCTCATTGGGGATGTTGGTCTCACTACTAGAATTAAAAGCCCAGGACAACATTAAATAAGTGTCAATACAGTTGCCTGGTTAGTTATGCCAGGTCCAAATACAGAATGCAAACCAGGTTGATTCTGCCTGCTTTGCTTTTCCATTTCCTTTCCCTTTCCCTGCTGTCTTCCTTCCAATATTTTATAGCTTTTATGAGCTTTATTGCACTAAGATTCTTTGAATGCATGTGTGGAGCACATTCTGTGCTGCCTTTAAAGACCAAGTGCTAATTGAAAACATAGTTTACCCAGAAACAATCCCTCAAGTTTAGGTTTAATTTTTGCCATGAAAAAAATATATTAACTGATTTAACTTTTAAAAAGCCCTATAAATATTTTTTTTCAGAACTCTTTAGGACATAGGCTTACTTCCAAAGCTATGGTCCATCAGCAAGTGGATTCTCATATGGTTAATGGGCTGAAACAGATTGTTCAGGAGGATACCTACCCGCCACACTCACTGTCGTGTTTCATTTTGCCTCAAATGATTGCTTTCATGATGTAGTTCAGGAAACCAGTCTCTTACCCTTTGAGTGATAGCTTAGATGATCTAGCTTAGCTTAGATGAGCCTCAGATGTTTTATAAAATAATTATTAATGCTTGAAGATGGTTGTTCATTGCTTCAGTAGCATAACTTGTTTCTCAGAGATCCCCACACCTAAGATTCCCACGGTAGCTTAAAACGGTCTCCTTATATCTCCTATCATGTCATTTCAGACAGTGGCTGAAATACTTAAACTTGGTGGCACTGCAGGACACGAACACAACCTCTCCTTATAACCCTTGATCCAGTAACGGGTTGGTTTAAAACATAGGTAGTGACAGCCACAGTGGGTGACTGGAATTCTCTTTTTCCCCTCAGTTAACAACTGTTTGCTCTCTGGGAAAGATTTAGAGTTCTTGTTAGGAAGCAAGAGTTTGTATAAAGGATTTATATTCAAGTACACTAATTACATCTGTATTACCTCAGCAGGCAAATCAAGTCTAAACATGGCTACAAAGAGCCAAGCCCACATAAACTTAGCCATGTATAAAAAAGCTCTTTTTTGTATACAAAAAGTACTTGATGGTCCACAGATTTTAGGATACCAAGAACAAAATTTTCGATTGTAATCAACTATTTTTATTCTTAGGTTTAAACATCTCATATGCTGGGTGGGAAACATAAATGAAAATGCTTGTTCGATTTCATCCTTATACTTCTAACATTCCACATTCCAACAATTTTTCTATGAAGACCAAAGTTTAAATTACATAAAAGATATTTTCAAGCAGGATGAAACAGTGTTAATAAAAACTTAGTGTTAATAAAAACTTAGTATTAATAAAAACTTACCTTTTGCTTAGTGTTAATAAAAACTTATCTTTTGCAACTAGAATACAAGCTTTAAATATCTACTATTATTATTTCATGCAATATTTTTTACAATTACTTATAAAATTTGCAATAGAAAAATCTGTCAATTCCTATACAACTTTAATGAAGGTGGAAGAGTTTTCCAGATTTTTTTTTGTCTGCTTCTTGTGACTAATTTTAGAATTACACCTAAGAATAAGAGACTGCCATGAAATCCTAGCTCTACTCTGCTGAGAATACAGAAAAACTTTCAATATAAAATCTTGACCTAATTTATTTGCATTCAAGAAGCCTGTGACAATGTCCCTCTGTAAAAAAAGCAAACACGCATGTCAGAGGTAAAGTCCTGTCAGGAACTTGACATTGATCCCTGCCTTATCTTGTAACACTCCCTAGGGAATAGCTGTCAAAACTGTCACAAGCCCCACTGAAGTCAGAGGGCTCTATGTAGATGTTAACTCAAGGATGTGGCAAACTCTTAAAAAGTCACCAGCATTTAGTCAAATATTCTTAGGGCTTGGACATTCTCCAGGACTTGTTTAGTTTACTTAATGTACCTTATTTTTTTTAGCCTTTTTGAAATCTTAAATTCAGGCTTGTAACTGGCTTGTCTGAATAATCTTATAAGAGTACTCTCATACATAGAGAATAGAGAGAAGGAAAGGAGAGGTGAAAACAAGTTACTCCTAACCTCTCCTCAGTGCCACAGACATTTAAGAATACAATCTATATGCTTGTAAGAGAACTTTTAGGCCTCTGAAAAGTCACTCAGTCTCACTGAAGCTGCAGAATAAAGCCATTTCCAATGAGGGAATGAGGGACCTACAGATCACCGAGGGCTCGCTGGGCTGCAGCTCCAATATCAGTCCTAGAAGTAACTCAGCCCAATGACCTGCTAAAGCATGTCCTGGAACAGGACTTCCACCATGGCAAAGGCAAACAATCTGTGTGTCAACAGCAAAATAACAAAATGTAGATTCTGTGGACAAGAAACAAGGCAGAAAGAGCCTTTTGCATTCTCCATAACCCTGGACTGGGGATATGAGACCACTTACACTGTTGTTACAACAGTCTTGCAGTGGCTGTTTGAATGTTTGCTGCTAAACCTGTAACAAAGAATTTTAAAAGTCCACTATGTTATATATAGGCTACACCAGAAGGCCAAGCTGAACTTAACACACACACAGACTAGAGGAAGTACTTAGTTAGGGTGGCACACGGACAAGTATTTTCTTTGGCAGAGGACGAGTCTGTGTAAACACAGCCAAATCATGCACTTTTTGCAATATCTAAAGTATCTAAACTCAAAAAAAAAAAGACACTACCCAAAGTTATAAAGGAAAGAAAAGAATAGCTAAATAATCATGGAATGATTCCTTCCTTTTCATGAAGCTGGATCATTTTCAACAGCATACTCTTTCAGTGCTTATTGTAATGCTTTTAAAACTCCAGGTATCGTGTTTTACCCAAAGGACTGTTCGTTTCTACAACAGTGGGTGTTTCAGTAAATCCCTCAATCCATCTGGAGACCATTTGCAATTGTATGTTTTCAAGCTTTGTTTAGTGCCACATTTTCACAGTCAAATTCAAGACAGCACCAAGTACTCTTTCTGAACGCAGAGGTCAGTGAATGTCAGCAAAGCCAAAGACAAACTCTGCTTTGCTAATGATGGTGAGAGATGACTCAACAAAACTGCAGAAACAACTGCTTTAAGTGATCCTGAAACTTAAGTGTCTGATGCTTACCAGACTTCATGGAAGTCATTCTCCACTGTTAATAAGAAGGAGATACCAAAAGGACTTCTGTCTGTTGTTCATTCATGTTTACAAGGGGGCTACTGGATGGCTTTAATCCTATAGCTTGGCTTGTCTACAGTATTTCTCCCTAAACTAAAAGTTTAATCATCTTTACTTCCTTAGCAAACATTCATGATCCATCCTTACTTAGTCTTTCTGCAGGTTATGTCTGTTGGTCTCAGAATTCTACAGATTAACCTATTTCCTCCACCTCTGAAAGAAAATTTGTGCCTAAGGCACGTCAGGACTTTGTCATCCAACAATTTAACTAAACTGTGTTATTTCTACAACTAATGTTGTACAGAGGACTTCAACTTGTACTCTCTGGTAGATAGAGATGCATGGCAAAGGAAGAGGGAAATAGCAGGACAAAAGTTAATGTCCTGTCTAAGGAGGGGATTGGATCTGAGAATAAGGCATGTATAAGTGAACACATGAGTTAGATTCCACCTTGGAGGCACGTAGGAACACAGCTAAGGAAAAGAAAGAATGGAGGTTTGTGTACCTGGGCCAGCACAGAGCCAAAGCTTCCTGATCCAAGCACAGATCTCCTGTGCAGGCTTCATGCTGCTACCCAGCTTAGGACATTCAAAGGTCTGCAGGTTCCAAGAAAGACAATTCTGGCCAGGTTAGGAGAGGTGAGAAACATGAAATGAATCATCCCACTTTAACAGCCCATCTTCTTCAAGCAACAGTCATGCCTGAAGTTTTCCCTTTTCATCAGAGGGCCAAGCACTCTCCCTTCCTTTCCCCTTCAGGCCATCCCTCACAGCCTGCTGCCTCCTTTACACAGTCATGCTTCATCCTAGTCCCTAATCCAGTGCATGACTCACTTCACAGTGCTGTCCCAAAAGCTATTTTATTTCCCAGCTTTGCAATTCTCTCTCATATGTTAGTCTATCTGCTCCTCCCTCCTTCTCCTCCTCCTCCCCTTTTCCCATAAGAACTTAAAAGTCTGTTTTCCCAGCCAGGCTAGTAAAATAATAAAGCAAGCAAAGAGATTGTGAACTAAGGCGTTTAGGAACCCAAGAATTTATAACTTACCAAAAATTAACTTCCTGTGTACTTCTTAAGCAATGTATTGTTAAAAATACTTTTTTTTGGTCTCTTAACAAAGAGTTCCCTAGAAAATACAGAGGGAGATTGGAAATTCAGCATTATGCTAAGCAATACCTCACTTTCCCCTGAACAGTGTGGTTACTACAGCTGCACAGTCATCTACCAGGAATCCCTGTTGCTGGAGCATAAAAGCTCCTATTTTATTCCAAAAATTTCCTGCTGGATGTTTATGTTCTAATAAGACATGCAGGAGTGTAGGGCTGATTTGAGGAGTGCTCAGTTTTACTTAATAGTAGGAAGACTGAAAGAAAGTAATTCCAACTGAAACTTTTTTTAAAAGGATTGAGATTTAATTTAGTTCACCAGAAACATAATATCATGTCAGACTGGTTATAACTATTCCCAGGTTTTGGCTATAGAAGGAGAAATTACATCTGCAAACCAATCCCTGACAAGTAGGATGAGTCACATTTTAGTCTGTTTTCACTTAATTAGAATGGGGTTTTTACGTTTACAGGGTTTAGAAAAAACAACACAGACAACCATTGCAACTGGAAAATTATTAAAAGGCGAAATGTGAAGAGGTTCTGACTCATTGGCTAGGTATTCCTGACTCCAAGAAAGGTCTGAGGAAATAATGGTACCTTTTGTAATTGGTAGAAGTAATGACACAAGCCTTGTGAAAGGATGTCCAATATATTTCTCAAATGTAACACGTGATCTTTCCCAGAAAAGGAATACTTATTTTTATTTAACCTAGTAGACATATGTTACATAAAAAGAAAAAGCAAGAAAGAGAGTGAAAATCAGAGGAAAAGCGAACAGGACAGACAAAATAACACAACCTGCTTTCCATTTTTGCAATTTCTTTTTATTAACATCCAGTGAAGAGTTTAGTTTAAAAAGTAATCTCACTTAAAAATTGGTCAACTGCATCCAGATGAACGTGTCACTCTGAGATGCATCACATTACTCCAAAGACTATGGCACAGTGGCTTTGCTGAACTGAGAGGTTCCCGTGGGTATTCCAAGCAGTCAAGCAAAGCAACTTGGTATAAAGACAGTGTTGCTTAAGTACAAGGTTTTGTACAACTGTTGAAGTTGAAAGAAAACACAATTTATGTGGACACTCCTGGTGTCAGATTCCTTTAAATAAATATTTTAAAAGAGGTCCTATTTCCCACCACGTTCAGGAGTGCTGTGCAGGTTTGGATGGGAAAAATAATACTGTGGCACATGGTACATTTTTACCTCCTCAGAATTAGCTTTGAAACTATTTGTATACTTGGGCCCATTCTGTATCTTGCTTTATAACACCGTACAATGTTATTTTTATCATGCAAAGGTATTTTTTCCCTAATTTTCATGCTTTGGTACCTGTGCCTTGGGTCTGGGGTAAAAGTCTTTCAGCTTCTCCCAGTACATATACACAAATCAGTAGAACAGCCTAGAAAATGGGCACGGAATTTTGCTTTTTTCCCCCAGGTGATGCATACTAAAAACCCCAGCCTTCTAAGTCCAAAACTTTTTCCCTTGATTTTTCTATCCTTCCTAAAAGCCTCAACCCCATGCAGTGAACTAGTATTCACGTAGCAGTTTGTGACATACCCACACGCCAAAACACAAAACAGCTTAATAGAAATCTCACCTTGGTTTGGACAAGAAAGGAAGATACTGAAGAGGAAAAATCCTGACCAAAACTCAAATCAGCAGCAATGCCTTTGTTATGCCAATGGTTTCACCTAATGTTACAGCATATACGCACAAAAAGCACACAAACATTTAGCCTGCTAAGCAGGATTCTGATCTGTAGGCTTTTTGTTTCTACACTGTGTTGGTTTAATCTGCTCTTTCCTCTTCCTCCTCTTCTCTTTCCTTCCCTACTGAATTTTCTTTCTCCAAAGAGAATTCTCCAAAATTACTTTGGTCACAATTTCCAGAGAAAAGTGAGACTGTGGGGAGAAAGGGCCACACTTCACTAAAGACAGTACAGTAAGTGTGTGCAAGGTTCAAACTTCACTACAAATGCAGTGGGCGGGGGGGGGGGGGGGGGGGTGTTTCTAAAAGGGAAGGGAGGGGGGGAAGAGGTAAAAAGAGAGACAACTCAGAAATGCCTGTCTGGCATCCCCTTTCCCAGTACTGCTCTCCTGGAAGGA
Organism: Corapipo altera; assembly: GCF_003945725.1. Taxonomy (NCBI): domain Eukaryota; kingdom Metazoa; phylum Chordata; class Aves; order Passeriformes; family Pipridae; genus Corapipo; species Corapipo altera. Next base: position 655,601 of record NW_020884987.1, read on the forward strand.
AAGTATTGCATCAGTACAGAAAACCACTGAACTGATGTACTGATCTAAGTAACACTTAATTCCTTACATTTGTGAGGCCCAGAACTAGTCACTTCACTCATTTATGGGACAATTTCCACACCAAAGCTTTGTCCCAGCAGTCTCATGACCTTGAATCCATCCCTGTCTAAAAAACCCTGAGAACAGTAGTGTGTTGTCATCAATCCATGTGGGCTTGTCAGCCACCTACTTTGCAGTTGAGAAACTTGGATGCACAAAGATGTGTTTCTGTCTCCCCTTGATCCTCATTCAGTGTTTTTAATATGGTTCAGTATTACAAGAAGCCTAATTGAACCCATAAATCTGCACTTGATGCTCAGTGACAGCTCACTTTCAGTGTCCTCTTTGTATCTAAGTTCTTAATTATCCTACAAAATAACCCATTACCATACAAATGAAGTCAGCTACTATTATAAACGCAATTAGTTCTAGTAAAACCAAGCCACAAAACATGTAAAAATGAAGCTTTCTTTTCAGTAGCCAAACTTTCATTGGAATGAAGGGTTTTTCAAGAAATAAACAGATTTACAACCCACATATGAATATCCACAGTAAAGTTTGGCTTGGATGGAGCCAATGTCCATATCAATCCTCAGGTTTTTAAAACTGTTTTAGATACAATGTGGAGATAGCTTCTAGCATAACATAAAGTCAAAAAATCTGAAATAAACTGATTAGCAAACGAAAAGACAGCAACAATTCACAACTGCATATAAAACATTGAATATGGTATGGTGGAAACAAGTGAGAAATCCCCCACATTATGGGATGTCATGACAGATCACAACAATTCAGATGGAATATCAGCAATGCCTTGGGTGAATCTTGCCAATGTCAACAGATAAGAGAGTCTCGTCACTTTGCCTGTGTAGAAAACTTAAAATGCTGGATTTGCCTGATAAATTAAGTAGATAGTCCAGAACTGAAGGCAAACCATTACACTAAAAAAAACTCAGCCAGTCAAAGCTTAAAAGAGCAGGCCAGCAGTAGGAAAAATCAGTGCCAAGACCATTAGGCACACTGTCACTCCTGAATGCACAAGCTCCTAATGCGTAACCCCAATATTTTGGGGTGACTAGCATTATTGGTTACATGGCTTGAAAAAGGAAAAAAAAATCCCCCACACCACCCTTAATACAAAACTGCTCCTGTCCTCAATACTGTTCAGAGGTTCTATTACATTTACTTTTATAATGTAGAAGCAATTCACTTTTATTTGAGCTAGTGGTGGAAGAAGATGACTTGAAGCCAGAAGATTCAGCTAAAATTTAACTTAGCCTTTAATAATGCAAAGTAGAAACACATAGATCGTGTTAGAACATTTATCTGCTTTTTCAACTTTTATTTGAATTCTAGAACCACCATTTGATAGGTTTTACTGCTTCTCTCTGATCACAAATAACTTTTAACCTCCAGTAGTGAATTTACCGACCTTGCAGGAATGATTTACACATCGTTTCCTGCATTGCTGATCTTCTGTGGATGCTCTCTGGTGAGCAGGGAACCCACAAAGATTGAGGAACTGCATAAAAGAAGCAGCTGTCTCTTTACTTTGGAAGTCTTTCCAAATTCAGTTGGTTGCTATTTTAATGATTTTTCAGTCATTGCAAGTCTAATTGGTAGTAAACAAAACTCTTTCAGGCAGCCATCAGTTTTACCTCATGATATCTTAACATGGGAAGATAAATGCAATTTTATTATATCCTTGCTCTTTAAAACCAGTGATGAAACTCAGCCCTGCCACCATGATATGAGAGGGTGTGATGTGGGCTGCTCTTCCATCAGGAAGAGTAGGATTTCCCTGTGGACACCTCCTTTCCCTGTTTGTGTGTTTGTTAGATGTGTCACCTGAATGGTACCTACAGAGGCATGGCAATTATATGAGAGGCATTTGCAGCCAGAGAAATCTGCCTGACCACCACATAAATACAAAATGCAGCAGTTGGGCAGTGCTGTTTTCTACACTGACATTTCATTGAATTTTGTGTCCTGCCATGTGTTTGTTACGTGAAACAATTCTGTAAAAACAGATGTAATTTCCCTTTCTTGACAAGTTATGTAATGGATTTTTAATATATACTACTTTTTAATATATAGTACTATATATAAAGTACTTAATATATAGTACTTTTAAAATATAGTACTTTCCTTTTATATTATTTGTATTTTTACAAATATTTTTCAGTAATCATCTTCTTGTGCCTCAGTTATTGTTAACTGTCGTTAAACAGGTTCTCACTTCAATTCACCATATTTTAACCTTGAAGGCAATTTGGCTTTTCTATAGTTCTGAGGGTTCTGATCTGCAAGTGAATTTGATTTGCACCCACCACTGGCTGATTATGTCACAAATCTATGCTTCCAAGGAAAATTTTGTCCGAGTTATAGGGGTCGGAGAAATTTGATTCCACAGTGGAATTTTTTCCCACCTATGCTTGTGGAAGAGATGCCTTCTCACACAATAAAATGAGAGAGCTGTGTGCCATCTAACACGAAGCTGATGGTCAGTATTTCTTCAGGGCAGGTAGGAGGCTGATCCTCTGACTGCAGTGGGGCAGCTGACAGGCAGTGGTGGGACTGAAACGATGGCATTTAAGACGTGGCTTGGGGCCAGTGCAAACCTGCCTGCTGCCAGCCTCTGGGGCCACAGCTTCATTTTCACTTCAGGGAAAGAAGAAACTGCCTATTGCACTCACTGCTGGACAGGTTGCCAAAAATTTGACCATAGAGCTAGTGAGATGTGAAACACCACATGGCTAAGGAGAAGCAGATAATTAAATGAATCACCACTGACTCATCTTTCTTGCTCCTTGTGAGTATATAAAAAATTCTTCAGCATTCAGCAGTGCAGGCATCAGTATTTTACTTCAATAAACTGAGGGAGGCAGGGAGAGGGACAGTGGTACCAACTTTATGACTGTTCCCATAGACCTAGGAATGGCCCTACTAGTTTGATTAAAGACAAGTATCTCACAGGTCACACTGGGACACCAAGAAGAGTGGGGTTCATATGTTGAAAACCATTTTTTGTAGTTCCTGCAACTTTTTACCAGGAACTAGCTATGAATACTTGGTCCAAGTCATTAAATGTAGTAATAAATGGGAACTAAAGAAGTTAAGGTAAAAATCCAAATTTTTGTTAGTTCAGTTATTGGCACAATTATGGTACAAGCATCTCTATCCAATCACAGTGCAAGGAACAAAACATCAGAATTTTATTCAGTATCAGAGCACCAGAATTTTATTGTGGGTTGTCCTGTTGGCTCATTTCACTTCTGTAAATCACTAACTTTATGTCTTAGTTGGCACAGTATTAAGAAATAATGATGGCATGTTTTAAAAATCATTAAGTAGATCTTTCGAGGAATTTTTTAAAATCATTTACATGGAGTAAAATTCCCCAAGAAGAATGAGAATTAAGTGCTGATACCTCTCTTAAATAAAATGAACTGGGGGCTTCTTGTTCTAACTCTGAATTTCTGAGCCACACCTTCCAAGTTAGCACTCTGCAGATAAGAGTTTTCCAATTAATATTCACCCTTCTTCATAAATTCAGTTGCTTCCAAGCCACAACCTGAATTGATCAATCTCACCCTGTTGTACTTTAAAGGCTTCTTTCAACCTGGTGTTGTCTGTTTGACCCTCATAAACATTTAAAACTCAGGCACAAACTCGTTTAAAAGACCATATCATTCCAGCACAGGCTACAACAATAAATCTAAGAGAAAATAATCTCCACTGCTGTAAATTTCTATTCTGACAGAAAGTTGAATTCCTCCTACTTAAGTAAAGTAAAAATTAGAATTTCCAGATTTTCTTTAATAAAACCCAAACAAAAAAAACCTAAACAAAAACCAAAAAATCAAACAACCAACAAAAAACCAAAACCAAATGAAAACCAAAAATGAAAACCAAACAAAAACACAAAAACAAAACCAATAAACAGCAAACAAAAAAACACCAACTAACCAAAAAACAAACAAACAAACAAACAAACAAAACAAAAAAACAGACCTCCAGGCTTTTTAACTTCCATTTTGCAAAAAAAGCAAAGACACAAATTAAATCTTTGTACATGTTTCTGTAGTTGATGAAGTTATCTCAGTCAGTGATGGCCTACCAAGGACTCTCAGGCTGGCAAGAAGTCCAGAGTCCTCAACAGCAGCAGCATAAATTGCTGGTAGTTATATACCAGAATAGTTCAAAGCCATCCTGATCCCTACAGACAGAATAAGGAAATATGTATGATAAAACGCATTTTAATTGCATCCAAATTGAAGGCACTGAACCATTACCAATGTTGTAAACAGACATTTATAATCCAGTCACAAGGGTTTAAAACTAAGGGAGCAGGTATGTGGGACTGCCCCCAAAGAGCAATTAAACAAATGGGAACACACTGCAAAGGAGCTGGGAGGGTCCGAGGATGGAAAACTCAGAGAGTTGCCTGCAAACCATCTTGTGATGTTTCCCAAGGCTATTAGTTGTGTTTAAAGACATGCAAAAAGCATCCAAGGAAAACACAAGAATGATGAATTTAACCATCAAGACTTCTACAGGAAACAGGCTGTTTTGAAGGGCATGGGGTTTTAGAGGTTTTTGCTGGTTTTAAGTATAAATAACTAGTCTAACGCCAGTTGAATGACATTTCTCTCCTACTGCTTAAAATGTTTTCCAAGTGACCACTGTCATACATCTGCTTTGCAAAAGGAAGAAAAGGAAGATTAGATATTCAGACACTGGTAAATAAATTAAAAAAAAAAATTAAAAGCCTGAAAGCTTAAAATACCATCCATGCTGTAAATGGAACTGTGTAAAAACAGATTTGCAAAACAATACTCCCATTTAAGTGTTAAACTTTATACTCTTAGAGTCCCTTCCTTTCATAAGTCTCCAATTTCAGCAAAGCAAATATATGAACGAAGGAAATGAAACTGGTTTTTGCTTTTTTTTTAATTTTCAAATAATTTTACAAGTATGCCTTTTAACTCATTTAACAAAATAAAATTCAAAAAGGGAGATTTTGAAAATTCCACTATACACTCAGAGTCTAATAATAAACAATAATTCTGCATTTTAACCAGTCTTGAAGTAATGTCAAAGCGGGGTTGGAAGCTGAGAATAAAAAAAAAAATAAAAGGCGGCTAGAAATTACCTTGGGCCAAGTGCAGAATCTGAGGCAAGTCATCTGGAAATTCACAGTAATTCACCAACATCTCAATATTCCTTTTTTAACAAAACATAGCAACTGGGGAATGGTAACCAGCACAGTCACTTTATAAGTCCAAGTTTTCCATTCAAACAAGATGCTTCCTCTGGTGTACAATCCAACATTGCTGAATAGCTGTAAATCATGTAATGATGATGCTTTGTTTACATTTCCAAAAAATAGACCAAACTAGTTCATTTGGGTCATACAGATTTTTTTTCCAACTGCAACCCTGCTTAAGAAAGACATGCCAAAATTAACTTCACAGCTCAGATTTAAGTGCTCTGTTTCTGAGGTATCACAGTTTCTTGGGAAGTCTGATTGCCCTGAGTTCTTAAGATTAAGCCCAAAGACAAGTGCAAGTGAACAATTAGACATTCATTTCAGCCATTATTGAGTTTCATATGTTCTTACAATTACATGGATTAGCAGCTTTCATTCCCCAAAATAGTTGCATCTGTCATCATTTCTGTTCCTACCAAAGTAGTTTGGTATTTCATAGTGGTTATGCTTCTCCACAACTATGTCCAAGTGAAGGAAATGAAGAAGAAACAGAAGAGGAAAGAACAAATGTATTTTGAATATGTGCAGCACCAAACTTTCTAAAAAAATATCCTTTTTTCGAAATTTCCTGGTGAAGAAAAGCTCACTTATTTTGTCTTAACTTTTAATGTCTTCAAGAATCAGTGCAAATTCTGCTTTTTGAAACCTACTTTTTGTTTTATAAATGTGAATTTCTAGTATTTATAAATCTAGTTTACACCTCAATATAGTCAAAAACAAAGGGCATGTAGTGACAGGAGAAGGGGGAGTGGATTAAACTGAAAGGGAGTAGGTCTAGGTTAGATATGAGGAAGAAATTCTTCCCTGTGAGGGTGGGGAGGCACTGGCACAGGTTGCCCAGAGAAGCTGTGGCTGCCCCATCCCTGGAAGTGTCCAAGGCCAGGTTGGGTGTAGCTCTGAGCACCCTGGTCTAGTGGAAGGTGTCCCTCCCATCAAAAACACCAATCAGAAATGAAAGGTATTTACAACTAGAGCCACTCAAACTCCACCCAAACACAAAAAAAACCTCAGTATAAAAGCAAGTTGGGGATAGCGGGAAAGGAGAAGAAGACCTTTATTAATAATACCTCCCTGACAGTAAAATGTTTACACGTGGTCCATTGCAAATGCTCTCCATTGTTTAAAAAAAATGTAGCTGTGACTCTTCAGTACTCACAGACCTCTTGCCATTTTATGTCCGTTCAGCAAACACTGAATTCTGCACCCACCTGCTTCAAGCACTGCCTTTTGACAGAGAATGATATGCCAAAAAATTTTGAGCAATGGTATTCTGAAAACCACTGCACTTGCTAAAACTTAAACTTAACACAAATGAACTCTAAACTTAACACAATGAACATGTCTAAAACTGCAACTTAGAAGTCAATTACATAGTAATATAGCACATGATATTGAAATCACAGGGCAAATATGGCACGTCATGTCTGTAGTTCCTCTGATAAAAGAACTTACATATGAACAACCCTGTCTGCTACGAACAGCAAAGGACCCATCATTCTGTGATAATTTTCAAAGAACTCAAGAACCTTAAATCTAGAGACCCCCTTGATTTCTTCTGATGCAGTTCTGCTAAGAGTGATTCATCAAGAGTGGCACAGAAAAACAGATTTAGGGGGCTGGGAGAGCACACCCTCCATTTTCTGCCCCATGATCAGGATGGGCTGCCAATGCAGGACAGGATGCCAAGGGATACCAGATGGGATGCAGAGCAGCTTTAGGAATCCACCAAGGCTTTCCCTGCTGCCTTCTTCTTTGACCCATCTCTGAGTCAGGGAAGGGCTTAACAAAGCAATCTATAAATCAGACTAAACCACACAAAAATTTTCTCAGAATTCCCAATATTAAAAGAATTACAAAGACGGTTTTCTGGTGACCCACAGAACCTCAAATCATGCAGTGTTCACTGTGAGAGCAACAGGACAATCATTGTCCTGAGGTTTTCATGGCATCTACCTAGGAAGCTCAGCTGCATGGCAAGGAGCTGCAGCATAGTTACAGGAATGCAGAATGGTTGTTAGCATCACCTAAATTAAATTAGACGATACTTGAAAAAAAATAGTACCCTTTTCACTATGGAACCTATTTACTATGACATTTGATCTTTTTTTTGGTTTAGAATGCTGTACTTTTAGCATTGCTTCAGATAATGGTTGACTTTCACATACCTCTGACTACCAGTTACATCATTCCAAACAAGGCCAGTAGTTGCTGGCCTGATGATTCACCATCAGCCATCTTTTTTCACCGTAAAAAATAAACACTGTAGCCAGTCAAGAGGGAAGATGTACGTATTTTAGCATTAAGAGTAGCAGAAGTATGTAAGAATTGCAAACTTTATTGAATCTTTCCACAGTAAACATGAGGCGTGTGTGCTATCACGGTGTCTGTGTAATTCAACTGATAACAGCAGCAGTTAAAATCAGCCTAGTTACCTACATTGCAAATGTAACACCAGCAATCTGACTGGATTTTTAAGGTCACAGGAATTTTTCAAGATATGCTGTTAAATGCATTTTCTCCAACCCATAAAAGTCACCCACCTTGTACACACTGACTTCGCTTTTAGATTCTCATAATCTGCACAAGATTACTTAGATTTTCTAAGTTATTTACCTCAATTTTGTTAAAATACAAGTCAGTTTATTAAGGTACTTGAACAAAGTAATTCTGGGGAGACAAGGGGATCCAGAGGTTTGACTAGTAGGCTTCTGATTCAAATGTAATTGAGTCCTAGAATTTAACTTTCACTCGTTGTTGGATGACTACACAGGTGATCTATGGTTTCAAAATTATTTTCTACTGAACAAGTGTTATTAGTACATTAACTGTCATAACTATCCATCAAAAGATGCCCTGGAGGCTGAAACACGCTTTGAAGTTGTCTCTCTGAATTAGGGTAACCAAATTAACAGCTTGATCTATACCTGTTCAAACTGAGCCTGTTCTCAGAAAAGATGAATTTTACTTTTTAGCATTATCAACATGACATATCTCACAAGTCTTATGTCTGATTAAATAAAACAAAAAAAAATCTGAGGCCTTACTGTCCCAACAGAATCCTTTCAATTCCCAATCATTTTGCTAATGTACTGCCAAATTAGAATTTTCCATTCACAAAAATTCACTCACTCTGCATGAATATATACACTCTACACATACATATTTATGCACAGGTATATAAATACATCTATATTAAATAAAGTATCAGGGAAGTACCTAACAAGTAAACAGTTACAACCTCCTGATCTCTTAAATGTGCCTGTGGCTACAACAGCTTTAGCAGTCACAAAAATTCCACCTTGTACCAAAGACCATCACTGTGCTACCAATCCCTTCCAGAACTGTTCACCCAGTGATTTCCACAAGAATAATTGTTCAAATAAATGTCCTGGGGATATGAGGAATCACCCAAACGAGGGAAGGAGAAAACCCACTGAGACACTTGGTGCCGCCATCTGCCAAAACACCACAGTACACAACTCCCTAGACATGTGTTGCATGTATAGTGTACCCCCATATTTTCATGTTAAGTTCTAATTGCATTCATCTTCTGCTCAGACCCTAATCCACAGCCTGCTAAATCTCACAAAACCTGAAAATTCAACTGATACATTTTAAAATTAATTTTTTTTCTTCATACTTTTACCCTGTGAATGTGGCTTAGATGATAGCCCTTGTATGTTCTTTCCCTCCCTTCACCACAATGTTATGTTTCAGAATGTAGATTCAGTCTCTGTACTCTTCACACTTAGTTTGCTGAACATTCAAAACAGAAACCATTGGCCCAGTATTTCACCAAATCTTCTGCATCATAATACTGATGTATCCTCTACAGTAGTAATGTGAACTGAGTTTCTCCAGGTTTGTTTTTAAAGTGTCACATTATTTTTTTATCGGCAATATGATAAAACACAGAATAGGGCATGAATTTGCATTCTTACTTTCCAAATAACTTGAAGAGTCCTTGATTCTTAGAAAAGAAGTTTGCAAATACAAATCCCAGGAAAATTCCTTTCACTCACCTTCCTCCAGGAGTAGCTAAAGGTGTACAAATATAGGAGTGGCAAATTCCAGAGGAACTTCAAATAGATTATTCAATTTAATCATATTTATCATGAGATGCTACTAATCCTTCCTTGCGGCCACGTAATTTCAAGCTATATTTGGATACTGAGAAATCTTTGCTTGCAGGGAACACAAATGATCATTGGCCTGATTTTTAATTTGAAGTGATTTTGGAACTTGCCTGCTTCCATACCCACTCAGATGGATTCTGACATAAGCCTGAAACAACTTCTTATTTCCCAGTAGGAAAAAAAAAAAAAAAAAAAGGAAATTGCTTAAGCTTTCAGTCATCTCTCGACTGAGAACTCTCAGCATAATCCAAGGGTGAAATCCTATCACTGTGAAAATCCTGCTTGCATCTGATATGCCCAGATTTCAAACCAGTCTCGATTTCTCTGACAATGACAAGGGTTTATAAGACTTTGCATTCTGCAGGAGTCTAGCAACAATTTCAAACATAAATCTGGGGCTAGGGTACAAAAATACATACTGAATAATCCTTTTATTATCAAGGAAATATTAAATCACCATCAGCTATTTCTTATTGTCATTTTGGTTTAAAATTGATTATCAACATACAGCTACATCAGAAGCACAAGTTTGCAAACATAACTTCCAAAGAGAAATTGCTCTCTTAAACCTTGGGGAAACGGGAAATGGAAAATGAAAATTAGAGATTAAGAACTTTATTTTCCCTCACTTATATTCAATTCTGAGCAAAGACTGTAGAAGCAGCAGCATGGCACTGGTTCCATAATTGTTAGATTTTTGTTACAGTAGAAACATAAATAAACAGTATGTATACTTTCAGCATCAACTAAAGATATTTTTTACTTATTTGGGAATCAGAAAATGCCTGCATATACCACATACATAACACTAATGGCCAGGACAAACTGGCTTAAATTCTGTAGTTTATAGACAGCAAAGAGTGAAAAGGTAATGCAGCTGTTAATCCAGGATATTCATCATGTCAGACTAACATTGCCTCACACAACCATCTGCAAATGTCTTGCCAATGAGGTGCCTCTGTTGAAGTACAGCTCTTTTTCTCTTTGCACTAAAAAAAACCCCTATTGTCCTTCCTGGGAGGCTTCTTTCTCATTGTCTCTTGTTCAAAGGAGCCAGTTTAGGGTAAGCAAAGCAAAGACAAGATCCGAGGCTGGAAAAGATGCTTAGACACCTCCTGCTAAAGACACTTATCTTGGTTTCTGCATGAGAAGCAATATAAAGATTTCCTGTAGGTAAAGTTACAAAGACTGCTTCTTTAAAGCATGTCTTCAAAAGTCAAAGCCTTCTGCAAAACCTGAATCCTGCTCTTGGATGCGTACAGAAGTTTCCCTTTTTCCAGTATCCTCACGTTCAGAGATGCCAGGCCTTCTCTGCTTTCCCTCGCAGAGATTGCCAGCTCCTATATTGTAGCACTTCACGTCGCACTTGATACTTCTAGACATTGTTGCAAAAGAAATTTCCTCCAACTTCCTCCTCAGTATTGAACTTTACAGAGAGCAAGAAACTCCTCCAAAGCCAAAATACAAACATGTTATCCCTCAGGTACATATACAATCAATGCCCTGGCAAATTCTATTTAAAAAAAAAAAAAAATCTGCTCAAAGATGAGGGGGAAAAAAAATAAAGGAAAAAAAGAAAACAATTCAGCATTTCATAATGTAACACGCAACGAGAAGCTGCTGTGTTATCACAATAAAGAGATGACTTAGACAGAAGCATGAAGCCACTTAAGCTGTGCACCCTGCATATACTCGTGCACGTGAGAGAGTCAGCAGGGGGTGGATGCTTTATTTAGGCAACAGTTACCCATCTGTGACCGCGGGACGGAGTTGGCAGATGGAGCTCTGGAGTTCCCTGCTGGAATCTGGCCAGGGCACTGCTGTTACCAACTCCTCTGCTCCGAAAAACAGACGGAGAACTCGCACATCATATGCTAAAGCCATTAAAGTGCACTGAGCAACCAGAAATTGAGATCCTCTGCTTTGTTTTTTGCAGACCCATTTGTTCCTGAAGGAGGTACGTGTAAAACTCCCATCTTTGCAAGACAACAGATTTATATACTGATTCTGTACAAGTATTAATAACTGTGAGGACAAAATGCAGTTTCAATTCCAGTTTTTAGGTTGAAATAAAGTCTTTTCACAAGTCTCATTTCTACCTTCAGACTTAGAAGCTAATTTAAAATAAACAAAGACCAAAAGATGAAGGTGCAATATTGACAAAATTTATTTTCTGATTAATTATTACCCACTGTATAAGTAGAGAAGTGGGATAGGTGGTACATACAATAGGAAACATTTTGTGAAAGGAAATCAGTTTGAAGTTCACTTAGGCTTTACTTCTGTAGGGTTGTGCTCGTGTGTGTCCCTAAGCAGGGAGCACAAACAGCAGACATGGATTCCTTCTGCTATCCTGTCTTTTCACGGGCATGCTACTCAAGTGAAGGAATATTAGCCTGGTTTCCAGGCAGAGAGCACTTCTCTGCAAATTCCAGTCGTAGCCAAAGCATAACATAGGCTGCTGCCACCTCTACTGCTCAGACACATCTTTTGCTTCACACAGAAGTTATTTGGAAAAGATGAGAGAGTTTGCAGCAGGAGCAGGGAACTTATTTTTCCTTCACTGGAGACTAAACACAGACCTTTTTGGAACTCAGCTTTGACGCTGGATGAAAGTAATAGCTGTAATCATAAAGCCGAGCTATTCTTTCAGTTCACATGGAAAACTTGTACAGAATAAATGGTTATTTCATGAGCTTCTCAGACTGGAGCAAAAGGCAAAGTGGGTGTTAGCCTGGAGAAAGCACATGCTTTCTCCTTTAGCCGCTGAGCAGAGGTTATGCAGTAAGTTAGGTTCCTCCAGAAATATATGTTTTCCTGTTCATATATTCTGAAATCCTCTTTCTCTGTTAAACCCTCTGACTTGCTCTGTTAAACCCTCTGACTTACTCTGTTAAACTGTGCTGTATTTTTCTGCCTTCTGCTTCTCAGCCAGAGAAGACAATCTAACTGATCACACAGGAAGCCAGCATCTCAGTGGAGAAAGCTTTCTCCTCAAGGAAGGTTATTCAAAGGTGCAATAAACTTATCATTCCCACTCTGTGCAGTGACCAGAGCAGTTGCACTGCCTGCAGCTCCCCATCCCCTGCCTGCCTCAGCTACCTTGCATTTATTGAGATGCCAGCAATTCTTTTTCTCAGCAAAGTAGCACTGTAGTTCATGATTCAAATACAGGGACAAGGAAAAAGGAACAGCAAAAAATGTACATTAAAATCCAAAACATACTTGAAAGGAGAAATAGGTCATAGCTCACTGACCACAAGGACAAATGACTTGGCCTGGGATAATTGCTGAGGCAGTGGCCTCAGCTGCCTGGGACAACTGGAATATTCACCAATCATCTCTTCAGCTGGCACAGTTCACACAATAGCATCTTAAGGCAATGTAAACCAACAGTTCACTTTTCTTTAAAGGCTATGACGGAAATTGCAGCAGACTTCAATTCAGGAGCAGGTCAGACAACATGTAGCTAAGAATAATAATATTATCAGCTGCCTGCAAGCAAGACACATCTTTTGCTTATATTAAAAATGCAGTTGAGAAACTAAAGCTTTAAAGACAGCATCTAGTCCTTTCAAGTTTTGTTACAAGAGGTGGCATCCCTTGGGCACAGATGGAAGTTTGCAGCTAGAGTTGGCCACAAACTGCTTGCAAATGCTGTTTTATGCCTTTCTGTTGCACAGTCTTTCCTGTGCTCTAAAAGTTCAGTAAAATCCTTTTAGCTGATGAACTATATCACTATGAGACCACTTCTTTCCCAACGGAAAGGAAGGAAAAATAAAGCAAAATATTTTGCATCTACAAAAACAGAGAAATTTTCACGAACTGGCAATTTTTTCCAGGTCACATCTCTTTTTCCAAAGCAACTGACCTGTAATGCCACTTTTGTGTATGCAGTTATGTATAAACAGCAAGGCATTTTCAACTTACATAAAAGCTTTCTGTAAAGAAAGTTTTCTTGGAACAGTGTTTGTTAACAGTCTGAATACAAATATTTTCTGGACTACAAATCCAGTTCATATTAACAAAAACTGTACCTAAAGCATGAAGCACACAAATTCTATCCGTGTATATAAATATGCTATATATTTCTATAATATTTAGTAAAAAACACAAACATTTAGGACATTTAATCTGCAGTATGCTACCTAGATCCATAGCTTATCCTTGCATCCTAGGAATACCAGTATCTCTGACTTTATAATTTCTTAACATGATGTCCCACCTATCTTGTCTTCTGCTAGATCACATCCTTGTATGTAACTTGTCAACTGCCACATGTCTACAGTTACCAAAGAGTTAAGTCTCATGGAGTAGAAAATACTTTCCAAATCAGAAAACCTTTATAGTGTGCTGCTCGTGTTGCAGGGACTCTTCAAATTGCTTCCAGACAGTGCTATTTTTATAATGCCATCACAAAAGCAAATCCTATCCTACCCATTCATGATTTCAGCTTTAGGTAAGAAGTGCAAATGCCATAAATCAATCGTTGCCCAAACTGCTGAACAAAAACTCAGATACAAGTCCAGGTACAGCATTAAGGAATAATGAAAGCCCTCTCTGGTCCTCGCTTTTGAGTTCCCCTCTTGCTGTCTGTGGGAACTGCACATCTTAATTTCTGGAGGGTTTTGTTTTTCATTTTTTTTCCTCAGTGAGCTAATCAGAATGTGAGGAGCCACGCAGCAGTGGCACAAACTGAACAAAGCCAGCAAATACCGACTGCTACAGGTGCTCATAAGCACAAATGAAGAGTAGCAAGGAAGGACCAGGCAGGCAGACACTGCAAACATTTTTGTTGTTCTTGTTATGGTCCCTCATTCTGTTTTACTTGGTCTGACATGGCTGAGGTTTCCTACTACTTTTACAAAGCAATATTCCAGATCTGCACGGAAGCCTTGAAGTTTCCCCTCTGCTGGTGACTTACGCACGGCAATATCCTGGAACCACTGCTGAGACCCAGCAGAAGGGGAGCCATACCTACAATATTCATTTCCTTCCATGCAGTTTCCAGTCCATAACACACAGGCAGGTCTTTGTCTTGCACACCAAAGTGATGCTCCACGCAGCCTTCCCTAGGCTGAGAGAAAGGTGTCCTTTTACTCATCTCTAGGGTACATATGGAAACATGAGCTGGGGCAAAGCGCCAGGCACCAGAAAAAAACAGAGACCAATACCCATATGGGTTTTCAATTTTAATTTCAAAGGTACTTAATTTACAGTTTAACTCTGAGTCACAGTGCTGATACATAATATACAAGCAGGGAACTAAAGTGATGCACGAGTGCCTTTTCAAGCTTTTTCTCCTGCTGGTTCTTAAGTCAGTTGTCAGCAACTTTCACAAGGGGGAATAAGCACTACAAGGCTACAACAGTCCTCACACCCCTATCCAGGGGAAGGGGAAAAGCACTGCTTCTTTGGGATTTGGCACAGTGTTCACCTCTGCATTCCCCTCTGTGTCTCTACCTTTCTAATTTTGCTGTGTGAAGTTTTCTTGTCCTACAGGGACAGAGTGTTTCTTAAACTTTTTCACCCAGAAAGTATATTTTAGAATATCTATTAAATTTCACCTTTCCAGGGGTGTTCAGAGAAATAGGTTCTTTATGATTCAAGCCACCATGAAATATGTAAATATACCAGTAAATTTAGGTGTAATAATTCAGGTAAAGTTGTTAACTTAAACTAAAAGAAGAGATTGTACCTCAGACAGGCAGGCTTATAAGTTTATTAAACTGTGGAACACATTATTTGGCCACTGTGAGCTTTCATGTTCACATTAAAAAAGCAGAACATGGTTTTGCAACATTACAGAACTTCAGTTCTGATGGTTTGGCTTTTGTCTGCTTGGGGCTCTTTTTTAGGGGGTGTGTTTATTTATTTCTTTATTAAAACAAGAACTATGACAGCAGCATTTCGGGTGGTCTGGAGGAGCTTTTTTTGTTGTCGGAGTTTTTTTTGTTTTTTGGCTGCACCTCTCCTTACAAGTTCGTTCATACTTTTTCATCAGTGTAATTCTCAAAATAGTTTTAGATCCTTCACCACTTTTTATTACTTATTTTCGCATCTAATGCTTTTAGAAGCCACAAATGAAGCTGAATTCCAAATGCTCCAGTCATTGCATAAGCTTGTGGGAAGCCATGCAGCCATTTCCCAATACTCAGAGGTACTCTGGGAAGTTTTCAAAGCATAGGAGTTCACTGTTTAACTACAGTTGAATTTGAATGGGGATACCTCACTGTACAGCTGTGAAAATCCTGACCATAAAACCCAGTGGAATTCAGAAGTACTTTAGAAATAAGTCAGCTATTTCCAAAAAAAAAAAAAATCCCATAATTTTTTAGAATAAAATTTCCCCAAAACCAAAAATCATATTTTATAGGACTTTATGGTAAAACATTATGTTAGAGAAGGCAGATGCTTATAGATTAACAAATACAAAAGAAAGGTTACATGAAAAACTTTTTTCTTTTACAGAGCTAACAAAATTGCTCTTCTCCTTACCCATTTATTACTAAGTCTTAAACTCAGATTTCTTCCTTTTCACAAGCCTCTTCCCCTTTTACTTCTGCTACATAACTTAACAGAGTTCAAACTACCTGATGTGAATCACAGCTAAGGAAAAAACCCCACACATCTGTGCAGCACGGAAAAACATGAATCCCACAGCGACTGCAATGCTTTAAGGGCCTGTTAGTTAGAATTCCCGTAGTGGTGAGAGAGGGAAAGAAAGAACATGAATTCAAACTTTATAAGCATAAAAGATAGAATTTTCTTCTCTATTTTATAGAAATACAGAATAAAAATCATACAATTCTAACCCTGCATGTTTTCTGGCAGCAGACCTCGTAAGCACTGCGTTACCATGACTGATGTCATAAACAGGACTCTCTCATTCTGACAAATTTTGAATTATGGTTTTTGTGGAAGTTTTAAGGGCCATATACCAAAACTAGGACTCGTTAAAGCAGTTGGGCTCAAGTGTAGTTGCCACCATTCTTAAATCATTCAAGAGAGCATCTCTGTCACAAAGCCAGGAAGCCAGAATTCAAGATGTTAAGAAAACAGACTTCAAAAGCTAATGCAAACAGTTTGTGCAAGCTTTACTGCTTTCCGAATTAATAAAACACTACCATTCTTAGATACTGCTTGTATAAAATGTCCAATTATATCTTTATAACTTACAAAATTCTATAAAAACAGGTATGTCACTCTGCTTCAGAATATTCCACCTGTAAAACTACTTATGTTGGGTAAATGCTGTTCAGCAACACCACACAGGCCTGCCTGTAGAAGCTCAAAGAGATGGTTTAGATCACCCTTTCAAAACTGGTCAGTGCTGGCACATCCAAAAAAATTGTTGCTAGTTACTGATTTTATAGGTTTTACCCCTGATTCCTTAGTGTTCTTTCTAAATACTGACTGATTTACCAGCCCCAGGGGCACAGTGAATTTACCTGTGGGTCTTGCGTGTCACCTCCCTTATTCACAAGGTTCAGGAGTTGGCCTGCAAGAGCCTGTTTTCAAAAACTCCAGTAGAAAAAAAAAATAAAAATGAAACCCCCAAATATTTATCAGGTCCTCAGAGGATTACATGCAAAGAAAAAGCCTGTCTAACCAAGTCCTTGTTGGACATGTCAATGCTGTAAAACCACTGTGTTAAACAGGAGGAACTGACATCTCCAAGGAGTTTTAAATGCAAGGTAAGGAAGCAAACTTATATTTTCTCTCAGTGGCTATTATCTGTTGTGCTGTGTAATCCCAGAGTGCCAGAGCAGCTGGATTAATATCTCCGGGTCAGAGCTGACTACCATGTGGAAGACAGAAGGAAAATATTTGGAGATATCTGTGGGATTAAATAAATCACAATGGTATTTTTGTCTACCACAAGAAATCTTATTCTTTTATGACTCCATCAGAACAAAACCTTAAAAATTAAAGTCTCAGTGCTATTATGATCAGTACCTTTCCACAAACAGCCCCATACATCCACTCATACAGAGAAGGAAGCCAATTTCACAATTCAAGTTCCCTTTCTTCCCTTTTCCTTTCTCACATTTAAATTCTTAAAGTTTTATTCCTCCTTGATTAGAAAGATAAATCACTGTATGAAAAAACATCCAAAACCATAGCTGACATTTCCCTCAGACTTTCACTGCTACTCTACAAAGATAAGCTTCAAAGTTCAACAAACAGATCTCAAGAACTGCCCATTTCTAACCTTCTGTTAGTTCAAAAATAAAGATATATGAGGCCAGAACTAAATTTTTCAGTTATAACATGTTGACTTGGTGGCAACACCACCAACATTCCTCTAGATTTCTGATATCCTCTAGAGGATTTTGTAATTTTTTACCACATGGTCCAGTCCTAACATTTAAGTAGAAATCCCACAAAAACTGTAGAATCTTTCAGAAAAGCTCTTAATGGTTATTTAAAAAAAAGATAAAAAGGTTTTAGCAATCTCTGTTACCACGATGGTTCATATCTATCAATCTACTTTTTCTTTCTGGAAAATCTATGCGGATAGTGCAGATCCCAATTCTGTCCCAAATAAACTCTGTGAAGGCAAACATCACAAAACTTTGATTAACGTGCAGGTGTTGGATTTTGATTTCTTGGGGGTTTTGTTTGGGTTTTTTTGTTTTGTTTTTAAGGCAAGCAAAGTACTTAAGCAGTGAAGCTAGTTTAATTCCTTCTCAGGAACACAAGAGGTTAACACCTCTACTTGGCAGTTACTTCATTTTGTTCTTTTCTTTAACATATTGTACATTCAGAATTCCAGCATATTCAAGGATTCCAGCATATTCAAGGGACAGCATATTCAAGGATTACCCCCTCGACCTTTTTGTGAAGCCTACAATTCACCTACTGTGAAACTCCAGTTACTGCAGGAAGTTTCTCCCTTCTAACTGCTTGGGGAAGAGCTCCTGCAGAGCCTGGCACACCTTTTCAACTCTACCTAATCCCACCTGGTTTGTGAACTAACCTCTTAACAACCTGGATGATTCACAGTAGCCATTAAGATTTCTTTTTGGTGACAAGTGAGCACCCATTTCTTGGCTACTGCACAAAATAATCACAGAAGTGTAATCAGCTGCAGATGTAAAGACAGCTTTTTAATTAACATTGTGCTGTCAAGGGTTGTTGTACCTTTGTAAAGCTTTCTTTTAGCATTTAGTTATTTTTAGGAAGACACACCATTCAAGCACAGGTTTGCTAAGAAATTACCCTATTAGAAAAAAAACTCTCAAGTAACCTCCTGTGTTTAAAAAAAGGACAAATCTTAAAAGGGGGATTTAGCACAGAAAGATTCATTTAATAGTGGAATACATGAAATTCAGTGCTGGCTGTGATAATGAAATGCAACTTTTTAGTTTTAATATAATGTTCAGATCTTTATTTTTAAGCACTTTTGAGAGCTTTTTGTTTAACAGTGCTCCAGATCAGTGACTCTTCTCTTCCATCCACCATCTGGAAGTGAAAGGCAGAAGAATGAAGTAGATACCATAAATACAGAAAGGCATCAGTGCCCTTGGATTCATCTCAGTAAAGTTATAGAGCAACAATTTGTTAAATATGTTAAAGTATTTAATTTTAACTGGATAAGGGGGGGAAAAAAGCACCAAACTAATTTTAACCATGTAAGACAGGCAACCCTTTACAGAAATTCAGTTCTAGCCATTCCAAAAGTTGGCAGTATCAGGCATTAGTAACTCAGCCTCTATAAAAGCATTTCTATTGCACACTCTGATGGAGTCTTAAATATTTTAAGAATAAAATAAGAATCACACAATATGTCTGCTACTTACTGCATACAATTTCTCCTTCAGAATAAAAACTCCCTCAGATTTGGTCTTTTGTCAAAATAGTTCTTTCTTGCCAAGTTGATCAAACCTGCTGATAAAAATAAAATTTAGCAGTTACAACATTACATTTTAAAAATTACACATTTTGTTTTCAAACAACCGAGGTTTGTAGTGAGTGTTGCATGGACATGTTTATGCACATGTCTTTGAGAGTTTGGATGGAGAGACCTGCTCCATTTATACCCCACAATAAACCCATCATTGTAATAGCAGCACTCACACTGTGTTCAAAACCAGAGTAAAATTAAAATTAACATCTCTCATATCATGAACTCTTTCAGAGGAGGGGAAAAAAAAAAGCATTCAAACAACAGGATTTTGTTTCTATCTAAATGTCTTTAAGATCTACCCTTAGGCATCATACATGAATCTTAAGATAAATACCTTTAATAACCAGGATTTAAGCATCCTATGACTCTAAATCTCAGCTAATTACCTTGTTTATTTTCCTGCCAAAGTATGGAAGCTATGATAAATTACAAAAATCAGAAAAATACAAATAAAATTACAAATTTTCATAAATTATGAAATACAAAATTACTCAGTTTTACTTTTTACAAGAAATCATGTTCTTTGTTAGAGTAACTTAAAAGGTATTGTAAGTTGAGATACATTTTGTAGAAGCTCTGAACAGAACCTTGATACCAGATGGGCTGGACAAAGCTGACTTCTAGAAGCATGTTACTGAAATCCACAAATCTGAAATCCTCAAAATGTAGGGAGCCAATCCTGAAAGCCATGGCTTCCTAGTTGCAGAAATCTGTGAGGGAGGGACCCACAGTGACCAAGGTAAGAACATTCCCTGTGGGGAGAAAGCTCTTCATTCCAGTTCTCAGTGGCACAGATTTGGTTACTCTCATTATCTGTGCTGCTGTAATACACAGAATGAAACATTATTTCATGTAACTGGTTTTCAATTAAGGGTTATTATGGGTGACACTGTATGAAAATCAACTCTCAATCTTAGGTCTACTGTATTCCTGGTAGTTTTCTGTACCTTTAAGAATCTGTTGTCCTGGCTGCATGCTTTACTTAGACTGTCCCTTTTTGCAAACACTCTCTGCCCACAAACACTCTCTGTGTAACACAGAAGTTTTGTCATCGCATAGTTCCACGTATCAACGTGGCCAGATCTCTTTTCCAAAATAAAATCTGTGCAAACTGGTATATTAAATCAGGCCAAGCATGGCAGCAAGTGTGGAGTGCCAGACAAAGGTCACACTGCACAGAGCCAAGGGACACGAGGAGATGCCCGCTCGGTTTGCTCCTGCTCAGGGCCTGACCTTGCCCAGCAGAAACCAAAGCAGGGAAAAAGAAGTTAACTGCCACATGAAGAACAGAGCAAGAGGCACAGATTTAGTCAGCTAGCTCAATTTATGCTGAAAAGAATTCCCTCGTTCTTAGAGCTGAAGTGCAGGAAAAAACATTGTTCTGCAACCGAAGTGAATGGAAAAACGTTAAGAAAGCCAGGATAGGACAAGACTAGTGAGTCACTACAGAGCTATCCAAAGGGATACAGAGGTCGTCCACTCGCTAGAACGTGGGCTGAAACAGTCACTGATTTATATTCCAAGAATCCCAATAAGAGACACTCTCGGGGGAGCACGAGACAAGAGACTTTGCCATGATTGCAGCCACGAATATGAGCACAGAAATCCCAGCAAACAGGAGTAGCTGCAGTAGTAAGTCAGTGCTGTACTCGGGGAGCCCTGAGAATGCAAGACTTCACAATGGCAAAGCTGCCAGGAGAGTTTGGGAGCACTCAATGTGTTTATTGATTGACTTAC
Organism: Corapipo altera; assembly: GCF_003945725.1. Lineage (NCBI taxonomy): Eukaryota > Metazoa > Chordata > Aves > Passeriformes > Pipridae > Corapipo > Corapipo altera. The sequence goes on from NW_020884987.1 coordinate 676,698, forward strand.
TCATATGCATTCTTACCAAAGAAAAGATCAAGGTTTAGTGTTTGGGACTTGAATTTTATGACTGAGTGTTTAGGGACAGCTTTGGACATCCCTCTCTGAATTACAGGATAGTGGCTGTATGGAAGGAATGCAGGTAGGGTTATATTTAGAGATGCACTCAGAATTTACCTTTCCCCCTCATTCCACAGGAGTGGTGACTTCCAATTACTGTTTCCAGACTAGTGAAAAAGAGAGACAAGTAGCCCCACTTGACAAAATGAAAAATGTAGAAGACAAAATTTGATGATATAATAAACCAGCCTTTCTGGTTTGGGTTATGGATCAGCCTTAACTAGGTTAAATGTAAGAATTTGCAATTTTATTTTATATATTATTAATTTTTAATCAATTCTTTAAATCTACCTCTAAGGCTCTAAATTATTTAACTTTATTACAAAATATATTAAATGCAATTAAACTAAAACACAAAACCTTAGCTACTTAGTCTGTCTACCAGAGGAATGTTTTCTTTACCAGTACCCCTAGAAGTTACCAGGTTCAAACTGTTTCTAAGTCCTGCAGAATCCCTTGTCTTTAAGCCCTTGCAAGATGACTTTGTGTACAGCCCAGACACTTTAATAATAAGCAAATATAGCTCCGGCAGCTCTACTATCTATATGTGTCACACTTGGAACTACGCACTGAAGAAACTCTGACATAAACTGGGTAGAACTAATAGAAATTACCTTACGTGACATATAAAATCAAATGTATAAAAACCCACAATTTTATATGAGGACTTGAGAAAAGCAGTGGAAATATAGGACCTCAAGCATTTTTGATTTCTGAGCAATCTAAGGCTGAAGTTGAAACCTAACAATTTTTGAACTGTACAGAAGTACAGATCAAAAGTGATTAGTCTGTAGAAGTCACCACCTGATAGTTGATTTTGTCACACTCCTGTCTGCCCCAAATCTGCCACAGACATGCTTTTCATGCTTAAAACTCAATTTTGTGCAATACATGGGTTATTTACCTGTTTTATTTTACCTCGCGTAGAATGAAAAAGAACCATTATTCACTTTCACTTACTTGTTTGAAATCTTCTGCTCTCAGTAGCATTTTTCTGCCGTTGCTAAAGGGAGGGCTGGGCCACAGCAGCCATGCTAAAGGTCACTCAGATTTGCCTGAGAAGCTTCTTGGTGCCTGCATTGCTTCACATACATGCTCCCTCTGTTTGCTTCAGATGCCTGTCTAATCACTGATCATTGTTTGATGAAGGTTCTTATTCAGACACAAGAAAAATAAAATTAAACCAAAGTTATGACCAGGGTCTCTAACCAGTCATGACTAAAATCTCATGTTTAACCATGAAAGCAAAAGCATCTTTCCTTTGTATGATAACATATCACCACCAGTAACATTTTTCATGGTGTTTATATTTTAAATGGGGAAAGCAATCACAAAACTGCAAAAAATCACTGTGCCAGATATTGATGTAGTGAAAGAGGAATCCCAGAGATATTAGACTTGAAGCCACAGTTCATCTAGGAAGCCAACCTGGAAAACATGACTAGTGCTGTGGGTAATGCTGGAGTTCAAACATCTGTATTTTCTTCCAGAAAAGAAAAAACCCACACCCTGGAATATTTTAGAGCTACATATATCAATGCATGCTCTAAAAACGCCGTGAGCTTTTACATTACATTTTCTGTCTGCCTTTTAAAGTAACCTCATTTTGAGTGTATACATGACCCTTCCTTTTTGTCTAGAAAAGATGACTAATAGGATTTTAGTTAGAAATGTGCAGTTTTGAAAATATTAGCCTGTGTTTTGCATCAACTGTCCACACCAAGATGGGAAATATTAATCATGGTAGCAGTCTGCCACACACAGATTAATTTAACAGATGTAAGATTTAAATAAAACTCTGAGCTCATGATGAAACATTTGGAGTAAATCCAGGAGAAGGAAAATGAAGCACAGAACTTATTGAAGGAGGCAATGTGAGAAAGAAGTGTCCTAAACATCCTTCTTATTCTTGTCTTCTTAGGAGGGTAACATGCTGGGCAACCTTGGGAAAGGAGAAGAATTGTGTACTCCCTGAGGGAAAAATGGGGAAGGAGAGCATCATCAGCCCTTACCTTTGGAAAGCTTAGTCATTACTTGCACACAAGAAGACAGAGTGCAGCTCAATGCCTAAAAAGGGACATTCTTCTGTCTGACTTCCACTGGTGATTAGATTTATGATCTGAGACACAAGTACTTCACTTGCATGAAAGTCAAAAGGATATTCTTTTCTAACCTGATGCAAAAACCTATAGAAACAGCTAGAAAGTTCTTGAACTTCAATAGGGTTTGGATCAGTGTCACTGAATAGAGGAAGATAAATTGTGCACTGTACTTTTTTTTCCTGGATGAAACATATAAAACTCACTCAGATGAGAGCTCTTCAGTTTTTTCTGTAAATCGGGACAAAAATCCTTAAAGAAAAGGAATCCCTTTCAGTGATCAAAGTATTACCTCATCTCTCAAAGCAGTGCTAAAATACCACTTCCATAATGTCAGTTGGTCTTACTACCACCAAGTAGGAAAATTTGAGTAGATGGAGTTTTTAATTTGCAGTCTTATTACACAGCTAGAAATATACTAACAGGTTGTAATTCTTCAAGAATAATATGCTATCATATATGCTGTGGCTACTTTTTGGCTTCTACATATTTCTAAAATAGACCAGTATTTCCATTTTTTAACCAAGTTATTACAGCTTTAACATATTTTCATCACTGCTGTCAGAATATACTTAAACAATTGAGGGTCTAATTTTATTTTATGGAAGGCCTCAGAAGTATCAGGCAAAGATTATGCCATAACAGCATTATGGTGAGAACAAGAAATAGTAAGAGAGAGCGCAGGTGACAGGTGGGACTGCAAATCACAGACAGAACTACAAAGTAATAAGCACATAGGATGATTAAGCAATATAAAGTCAGAATTTCTCTCCTGCCTAAATACTGCTGGGGTTGACAGGAGTTATAAAGATGGCAAGCAGGAAGTGTTTTGGCTTTGGGGCAGGGGTGGAGGGTCTTTTGTTATTTTTAATATCTATTATCATGTTTTTTCAGGGTAATATAAGAAAAGACTCAGAGATAACAGTGAAACACATTTCTTGCTAAATCACTTTCTTATTTCTATTAACAATCTAACTTAGGAGAATAACAGGAAGTTTCCTGTTTCCGTCTATGTTCCCTTAAAATGTAATCTATTTGGACTCTGTGGTCTAGATATGTTTTCATACTTTCATATTTTCTCTTATTCTTTCCCAGTAATTTAGTCTAATACAAACATTAGTTCAGCATTCTTTTCAATTACAGCAGTGTTCCAATTCTCACACTGTTGGCATTCTCTCTTACCAGAGATATTTTTTTTTAGTACTACTAAGCCAAAGTTACTGTTTTGCTTTTCTTCACCTTCTTCCTCCTCTGAGGACCTAATGCAACTTTAGTTTATGGATATACTTTCACACCAGGGATCAATGAATACAACAGTAGTTTAAGGGAATATAGATAATGGAGGGGGGAGGGCAAGAGAGAAAAAATACTGACAGTATTTAAATATCTGCTTCACACCCTCCCCTAAACTACAGCCACTTCACCTACCAAATAGATGCCATTTAGGAAGAATGACAAGTTGAAGGTGTATGTTGGGATTTTCTTACCTTTGTACAATTTTCCTCTCAATAACACTTTAAGGATAAGAGCAAAACACTAAATAATGTTTCAAAGTTTTACCCATGAAGTTGTCATATGCTTGGAGATGAAAACAAGGTAATACTTCAGTTTTGGGAGCAATTACAGCAGCTCTCAAGGGGTTTCTGTTTTGTTCAACTACTTTTGTAGTTGAGCTGTGGAATATGTAACTACAAAATGATCTTCCTTGATGCAAAAGGCCCATGAGCATAAAATTAAAGTAACTAAAAGTAATTGTCCCTGTTATGGAAACAGTTATGGATAGCATGGTAAGTATCTTCTAAGTTAGTGTATACACAAAATACTCATACCAAGATTTCAGAAATTTAGGAAGCAGATTATATCCAGACCTACCTATAATAAATCTCAGAAGTAAGAGCAGGTTTGGATCTAGAAAACAGCATTCGGTGCTACTTCAAGTGACAGCTGGGTTAAGGAATATATCTTTTTTTTTTTTTTTTGACAGAACTAGAAACAAGGAAGAGGTTTTCCAAGCATTTAGTTTTCTGTCCCTTGGCAAGCCTTGATATTTTCAGATTATAGGCTATCATGTTTGGAATTACGTTCTCTCTAATGTGTGCTGTAAGCCTTCCCCACTAGAAGCAGAATCAGAGTAAGGACTTCCAAAGACCAGATCTTTCCCAGAATTCAAAACTAATGGAAAAAATAAAGAAAGCCTTTTTTAAAAGTGTATATATATAACAATAGATCTAAAGCAATTAATTCCATTCCAAAGAAAGATCTTAGGTTTATAATGGACAGTCCTATAAAAAACATCAGTTGTTTCATAAGGGTAAAGATAAATAAATAAATAAATAGGAAGCGTTAGGGAAAATTAGAAAACAGACCATTTTTCTGCCAAGTGATAGAATCTGAACAGGATTATTAGAGGTGTAGTACCCATCTGGGAAACAAATAGAGACATTTGTCTCTAGACAAAAAGAGAGTTCAAAGGAAGGACCATGACAAAAATCTGAAAAACAAAAAAGAATGATACTGAAGTATAGGGAGATGGGAATTAGTTGTCTGTCTTTAATATAGAAGGTAAATTCTTCAGGAGCATAGGAAGGGCAAAAGAGATACCTTTACTCCCAGAAGATTGTCACACTGTGGAAGTCATTGCTGCAGGATGCCAGAGGTCAAAACTCACATGATTTCAAAATGCAATTTTATGAGCTGTAGTAGGAAGTATCAATTTTATAGCAGCAATAGTAGAAAAATTAATAAATTTATTGATCTATTAAACAATGAGATATTACCTCTGATCACATTAAATTTTAAGCATTTAAATTATATATATGACCCAAAGTACTGCTGCTGTATTCTCCTCAATGATCAGAGATTAACAGGAACCTCTAGAAGGCAATTCAAGTCACAGATAGATTTTACTTAGGTTAACTAAAAATACTCCAAAACTGCTTGTAACTCCCCTCGAAACTGAGGGTCTCAGTCAAGAAACAGCATCCCTGACCCTAACCTCTGACTCTCCTGTTGTGTGGGAAGGCCATCCCTTTACCAGCAGTACTGCCCAAACATGCTGGCCTCAGGTTTCACATCACTGTGGCCATTAAAAGTAAAGGCAGCCAGCATTAGCTTCCATTACACAGAATAACATTTCCCTTGCAAGGCTGTGTCAAAAGCTCTTTCAGATCATAGATCACAACAAGCCAAGAATTCTCTACAATCCTCCAGAAGGTGAAACACAGAATCTGACTCAGAAATCAGTCTCAGCCACTCACCTCAAAGCATGTCCCTTCCTACTTCATCTAAACTCCTTTTTCCCATACACACACAGTTGATACAATTTATCAAAACACTTCTAAAGCGAGTATTTTATTTTAAAAAATCTTTTAATCGGAAAGCTGTTTTCATCGATAACTCCATTGCAGGTGATGCCTCACAAGTATATTGTCACCATTTTGGGCTGCTGAGGCAGTTGCTCAGCCTGTGGTGCAGAGGGGGACACTCAGATGTGCCCTGCCAGGGTTGTTAGTGCAGACCAACACTGACATCTGGTGCCAGCAGAGCCCTTTTACACCGGGACAAACGTCCCACTTCACAACTTGCTCAAGAGTTGCTTGTTTGACACTGAGATAAATCAGCATCTCCTATCCAGCATCAAACTACACCAAGAATCTGACTACAGGGAAAAGAAAGGAAACAGTAAAAATGCCAAGGATATACTTGCAGCCGGGAGAAGAAAGTGAAAGTACATTCACAGTATTTTTTCTGCAATGTATTTTTTCCAAGATGGTGCTGTTGGCTGTCTTATCTCAAAATAATTTTACCTGCTACTTAAATAGGGAGTTCTCCATTTTTGTGAGAACAGTATTAGCATTATCTTTGCCAGGATGAGCAGAGCTTGCACACCAGAGAAAGCACAGAGTTGTTTCCATTCTGAATGCGAGGGCTTGGATTGTGGCTGGGATGAGCTTACCTTGCTTGAACTACTAGAACCGCTCCATGTCCCATTTTGTGGGCTGGGGAATCATTCTGTGCCAGGACTTTTTGGCTACTTTCCCAGAGCAAACTGTCCCTAGGCAATGGGACATTCAGCCTATTTGGGGGACAATCTTCATATGCACGGGTGATGTCCATTTTCTTGCAGGCTGCAGCCTGTCACTACCAAGGGTATCAAAGACAGGATGAACAAACAGAGAGAATGATCCCCATGGAAATCCAATAACTTTTTCCAAGGCTATGAAGAACCAATTACAACAGAGTACAGTGAATGCCTTAACTACTAAGGAACTAAACTTTTACAACGCACTTGGTTCTGCTACCAGCTGCTTGCTTGAATATGTCCGTGCGAGATGCACAGACCTGCCCCAGTTACAAGCCAACCTCACTGTTCTCTCATGCAAGCAGCCAACAGAGAACTATTTCCAATGTGTAGCTGTTCTGTGCAGCAAAACGCTTTGCAGCATGTTCTTATCCCCATAAAGCTCTCTGCAGCCAGAAAAGTGTTGTAATAATGTTATTTGCAAGAACAGACTTGGAAAAAAATGGCTTTTTATCATTGTATCGTTGTGCCAGTGCAGACAGTATCCTGACTTACCAGATGTTTCTTATTGCTTTTTTTTCTAAACTTCACTGTGGTATTTCTAGAATTGAAGGTTTCAAACAAAGAGGTTTCTGTTACCTTAAGAAATCCAATTTAACACTGCCTCAAAAATCTGTGATTATATGAGTAAAGCTTGATTGGGATAAACATACCAAGCCTCCATCCAGGGCAAAAAATTGGATAACTCTTGTAACTCCACCTCCTTGAAAAACATGGAAACAATAATAAGCTCTGCAAGTTCCATGAATGGAAAAGCATTCATTTTGTGAAGGTTTGAGGTTTTGGGAGGGAGAGTTGTGCCTGTGGTTTTCGTCGAGTTTTCTTTTTTTTCTTTGTTTTTTTTAATTTTATGATTGAGACAGTGAAATATACTGAAACTCTAGAACCATGTAGGGGACTATGTTTTGTAGGGAAAAACACAGAAAATATTGAGGATTTTGAATGCATGTGCAGGGAAGGGGGTGCAACAGCATGACAACTAATAAAATGAAGTACCATTTTCCTGCTCAGTACAAAGTGTTACAGATCATTTTTAACTTCAACTTAACTAAGAAGGCAAGACCTTTTCTAAGTACCACAGCTACTGCAGCACATGAATGACTGAAGTTTTTGATTTTCCTGCTTGCAAGAGATGCCAGGACATTTTAGTTCTCTAACCCCTAACAAGCAGCAGCTTCTGCTATAAGGAAATATGAGCAAATATAGAAGGTACACAATTTATAGCTCCTTATTTTACTGCCTACTTTTGCAATTCAGTGTGTGGCCACTACAAGAATGGCACTTGAATAATGGATGGTCTCTAAACCCTACATTAGAAGTGTGTATTACTTTTGAAAAATAACTGTAAATCAGAGAATGTGGAAAACAAAGTTTAACTCTCTTTCTCTGGATAATAGATAGGACAGAGGGAATTCACTGGGGGAGGGGAATTAAAGCAATTGAAACACAGGAGCAGACTGTTAGGCAAGAAGCTGTGGGAAATTAAGAAGTCCCCACAGCTACTGTAAAAGCTCACCATGTAGTTTATAATTTAAAATAATGTTACACTGCAGTGAAGACTCTATCCTCTATGCTTTATTTTCTGTCCCACTTCTGAATTTTCATCATCAGACTAACTTCTTGTTAAACCAGGATGAATTATTTGCTTTATTTGCTGACCCTCACTACAAACAGGCAGACAGCTAGTTGGGGTGGCTGCTTTACTGCTTGGCTAACTCCAAAATTGTTGCTGTTGCATGCCCAGTGCCAAAAAAACTCCTCTTCCTGTAGTATGCCTTTTACTAACTGCTGATAGCCTTCTGTATCTTTACATCTGCTACTAAGTATAACCAAAGACAAAACAACATGGGCAACCAGGTTCCCTGTGATACAGTGCAGGGGCAGAGTGAAACAAAGCCTCCCTAAGATTTCAAAACTAGACATTATCGCATGACAACGAATAATAACATGTTGAACTACAAATTCACACTTGTTTTTATGTTCTTGCAATATCACACATATTTTTTTTCCTCTGCCAGTAAGTGTGGAAATTCAGGATTTTAGATTCGGGCACGGTCTCTCCGAAGTGAATAGTACCGTGTCTGACTATAACAGTTCACCGTAGTCATTCCTGTCTCCTTTAGGTTCTCACATTGACTTCTTTTTCTCCTTTTCCCACCCTTTCCATAGTTAGGACAATGGGGATTCCTGGTATGCCCTTATAAACTCAGGTTCCTGGAAAACAGCTGTAAGGAATAGGAAGGGGGTGGCTTGCATTGTCCCACAGGCATTTCCAAAATATGCTCCGTTTTGGGGCCTGTCAGCTTACAGCTTCTTCAAGTACTGTGGCAAGTGTAATAGTGTGAAGACTTTTCTTTTTACTTTCCATGAAAATAGGTGGGCTGATGATGGCCTTGTACACATCACTACATCACTGATAGCAAGGAAAAAATCATCTGCTGTGGCGGAGATGTACTCAGTAGTAAGCTGCACAGTTGGGATGTATCCATGTCTGGAGTGTATCCATGTCTGGAAAGCTTTATTGTATGCATATGAACCTAGTGACAAGCACAGAATACCTAAGGTTGTCCTAGGTTTCACTTCCTAGATGGACAGAGAAAGTATTTCTTTCCTTCCCCCTTTACAGCTGCCCTTTCTGAAAACAGATTTCTAACATGCTTCAAGAAACAAGACACATAAGACTAGATTTTCTGCCACTACAATTCATGCATTCCTCCTGTTTACTCCCTGACAGTTGACACAGAAGCCTGAAAAAACTGCCCAAATTTCATGTGGTATCTGTTGCAGAATATAAAATTTTAGTAAACAATGGATTTTTCCCCTTATTTGAACCATGTGTGTTCTACTCTGTAATCTACCACAGATGGTATTTTTCTTGTTACATAGGTGTAGCATCCACTACTTTTAAGGAATTCTATGTGTGTGTTTTATGAGGGAACAATATAATACCATGAATTCAAGCAAACATCTTCAAAACCAGCTTGAAGGGTAGTTTATAAATTATAGGGAAGCACAGAGCACAAGGCACTGATGTACCCACAGAAGGGCCATTAAGGACAACAGAAATTTGACTTCTGCAAGAGAAGGAAGGACAAGTTCAGTTACTGATTCTTTTTGAGCATACTCAACATTTCTAAGTGTTCAGAGAAACAGTTCCATTTCTATTTCTGCATTAATTACCAGGTCGTTGATGATTTTTTTAGAGTTTTCAAAAAACTAAAATAAAAAACAAGGATACCCTTTAACATCTGTAAAAATACTGCAATTAATGGATGCCTGGGAGAGTGGGTCAGAAAAGAATAGCTGAACACAGATAAAAGACATTTTGTTTGGCCACAATATAATTTTTTATTAGATACATATTTAAGGTCTTTCATTCAAATCTTGTAAAGAGTTTGAAAGACTCTTTAGACAAAAAAATTCATCAACTGAGTATTAGGAGATCGATGTGGTTCCTCTGATGTAGGATAAATGAATTAAGGGTGTAGAGATATTTCAGAGGTACTACTTAGAAACATATTGTTGTTAAAAATGGGTTTGATTTACAAATAAAAAAGGAAAGATTTTTGAGAATTGGATTATATTTCTGTGGCCATCAGATATTGGAAAGCAACAAGAAGAGAAAACTCTGCCGTATTACAATAGTAGTTACTATTGATATGTCTTTTGAGGGAATTTTTAAGGTATTGTGTCCTCTGTAAGGGGTCTCAAATCCAACATGCAACACAAGTACATGTACATTTTGATAGCTTCTGACAGCCAGGGACTTTTTGTTTTTTCATAGTAGAGAATTTCATCTCTTCAAAATTTCCATTTAATCTACTAGCTGAGTAGAAAAATCAACAATACATATATTAGTTTCATAAAATATTATTCATTAGTTTCATAAAATATTATTTATTAGTTTCATAAAATATTATTCATTGGGTTTGGATATTGTTATGAAGTTTTCATTTTCTAAAATCTAATATTAACAACTCAACTAAGTCAAAAAGATCCACAAGTGCCTGGTACAATAAGGTACAGCTATTACAGCATTCATCTCATATCAGGAATGATGATTTCACACACTTACTCAACTTACAGTTCAGAAAATTCTTCTTCATATGATTCATACGTCTTCATACTTCTCTTTTGCCATACCACAGAGCTAAGTCCTGTTAATTACTGACTTTCTTGGACTAGACATCTCAAAACTGGACTACTACATTTCAAAGCTTCACATCTTCTCCAGAGATTATTTCTTAGGGCAATTAATATTCAATAATATGAATAATTCATCTGTCTGAAATTGCCAACTTAATAGAAACAGGTAATAATTTCCAACAGCAGAAACCTAGGCTTTGCCAGTAGGTTTTGTCATGGAAAATTCTATCATGACAGTGCTGTGTTGTTTCATTGTCAAAAAGGACCGTAAGCATAACCAGATGGAAAGATGTACTAAAAACCCCTTTTCTTTCTCAGAAAGAATTTATTGTGGTGGCAGCTTAGCATTCAGTTCCCCAGCAGTTCAGGTGGTAAATCTATTTTCGTGAGGAAATGGTCCAGCGATACATTTCTGTAAAATGCCAGCACAAGGCATCGGTGCAACTCCAAGCTCCATTGCACATTCATCATAAGCAAGGGTAGAACAGCTGTTTTAACACCAAGCATGCAATAAAACTACCCAGTAAATCCTCAAACTGAGAATTAAAGTCATAACACGGCAGAGGGAGACAGCAGAGAAGGTGATACATGAAGAAAAACAAGCAAAGCATAGGCTACTGCTGGCATTGTGAAGATAAGCTTTTAGGACAGGCATAAGCCCATGAAAATGGTTTCCATTGATCCAGAAAGGAACTTTTATAAATGCTTGAAATCAATGGGTAAGTAAAGGTCTTGCTGAGTTACAAAGTAGTGATATATATAGTATGTAGCTGCTATGCTATATAGTATTTGCTATATACTTGATCAATGCATTTCCAGGGAGTATCAATGAAATTCAAAGGTTAGTTTCAGGATATTTTTGTTTGACTGACAAGCGTTTTAGATGGATCCTGGATTTCTTTCTGTGGCCTCAAAACCAGTTGGGTATAATCTCTGGAATATCTACTATTGTTTGTCCTGTTTTATTTTCCTCCCATAGTTTTATACCCCCAAATAAGGGGGAAAAAACCTCCAACTTTCCATTCCCTTGCAAAAAAACACTTCCAAATTTTGTCTTACTGTACTTAAATCTATCCAAATGCTTTGTGAAGCAACCCTGAAACAAGGAGAGATTGTGCCTCAGCACTAAGTTACTGCTACTTGCAGTAAGGCAAAACAAGTCTAGTTAGAAAATAAATCCTCCACAGAGCCAAGAGACTGGATAATAGAATAGAAAGAAAAATTACTCTATAACAGACCATTAAAGAGGTTCAAAAGCTTGTTTCATTCTACTGCCTTGGAAGGCTGCTGGCATGTATCCAACCAAGCTTTGCTTGTATGTATATGAAGTTGATAAAGGTTAAACCTACGTTGTAGGGAACACTTAAAATGATGAAAGCTTGGAAACTTCACGTATAGGGTCCATCAGGCTCTAAAAATCTTTATTACAGGAACACAATTAATTGTATGTTTGGGAAAACAAAAAACAACAACAATAAAAACTGAATAGTAAGAAAAAAAATTAAAGCTAGAGACTATAGTACACAGCCCTGTTCTTTAACAACAAGTAAAAACCCACTAATGTGAATGAAATACAAAATGTGTTATGGACCCAATAATCCTACCCTTCACAAGAATGCAGGCTATGACTTAAAACACACAGCTCTCAAATCTGACTTGAAAGAGATCTTTGAAGGTTGGTTCTGAAGGAACAAATAGCTCCATTACTAAATTAATCTAGTTTTCATATGTCTCATCTTTTACAAACCTCTGACAAAGTCTGGATTCACATTCGTATGGAGAGTTTTGCTGGAACTAGAACTGGGATTACAAAAGCAGAAGTAAGTTTTAGCTGTAATATCACATCTTTTGCCACTGAACACACTGTGGATGGAAAGAGCTGCAATAAATAGCACAGAATGTTCCAAGGGCTGGTAGAGATGAAAAATGTTGGGCTTTGGTTTTTTTTATCCTGCTTGGACTAAGATTTGTAAGCACAGACAAAAATGTGAGCAAGTCGCAGCTGATTCAGACAGAAGTAGCTTTCAGCTCCAAATTGAAATGCAGTGGGGTTTTGCTGAACGCTTTAGTCACCTTTATTCTCTATTCTGAAGCAGAGGTAATTTCCTTTCTCTAGCCGCTGCCACAAGAACAGATCACAGCATGACAGATTGCATATGGAGCTACAGTGCAGTTTGATAATTTTCACTTTAAGTAATTTAAATGTTAAGACTGAACAAAAAAAATATTCAGAAATTTCCAGAAAAAGAGTTTAGAGAACTTCATACTGAAGAACAGGGGGAGACATTGTTAGTTGTCCTATATCAGCACTTTCAGGCATGCAGGGGGCCAAGTCCTCCATACTTGGAGGCTATTTCCAGCTTTAGGACTCTCACTCCCATTTTCATTACCTGATACCACCATCTGACACACCACAGATTTCCCAGCTCTCTTCAAAGTGGTTTAAAAAATAAATTCACCAGCGCTTGTCTCAAAGACTTGGTCAGGTTTGACAATAAATAGTACCTCATGTTGCAATAACAGTGATTTAAAAAAATATATATGCATATAAATTACATACATATGTAAATAAAAACTCCATTAACGAGGTAAAACTTGGATTATGTATTGGTGCCTCTGCTTTGCAGTAGTGTTTCTAAAGCAGGAACTGTAACTAGAAGATTAGAGGAGTTACGGAAAAACTGAGTTTTCAGTAGAAAAAAAGATCCACTGGTTTATTTTAGAAATTATTTAACTGGCAGTTGCTACACTTGGCCTTTTATCTGTTCCACAGCATAAACTCCGACAGTCTAACAAACTCCTTCTTTCTTTCACTGCTGGCCAGTTCAAAGTGTGCATTTTCCAGTGACTATGTAATTCAGTTTTGGCCTGATCTCATAGCTGCCACTCCAGCAGACTCATTAAAAATGAAAACCATACATATCTAGAACTTAAACTGCTGCCCAAAGCAGAACTATGTGATTGCAGAAGCAAGCTACACCACCTTATAAATGGGATCTGGTGTACAGCATCTCTTTTACGGAGAAATGCTGTGGAGTCTTAACAACTAGAAATACACACAGTTTAAGAGCCTTTAAACTCCAGAAAAACAACACTGAGGATCAGTACAAGAATATCAGATTCTCCACACACCATTTCTGATTACAGTTGAAGTCAGAAAAATATAATAAATTGATACAACTGTACTACTCAGTAAAAGCACTGTTCTACTGGTGTTCTCGCATGCAATTCTATTGGACTTCTCTGGAACAAACCATTTTCTCTTCCTTTCTTTTCCTTTCTTTTTCTTTTTCTTTTCTCTTTTCTTTTTCCTTTTCTTTTTTTCTTTTCTCTTTTCTTTTTCCTTTTGTTTTTCCTTTTCTTTTTCCTTTTTTCTTTTCTCTTTTCTTTTTCCTTTTCTTTTTTCCTTTCTTTTTTCTTTTCTCTTTTCTTTTTCCTTTCTTTTCTTTTTTTCTTTTCTCTTTTCTTTTTCCTTTTGTTTTTCCTTTTCTTTTTCCTTTTTTCTTTTCTTTTTTTCTTTTCTCTTTTCTTTTTTCCTTTCTTTTTTCTTTGCATTTCTTTTTTTTTCTTTTCTCTTTTCTTTTTCCTTTTCTTTTTTCTTTTCTTTTTCCTTTGCATTTCTTTTTTTTTTCTTTTCTCTTTTCTTTTTCCTTTTCTTTTTTCCTTTCTTTTTTCTTTGCATTTCTTTTTTTTTTTTCTCTTTTCTTTTTCCTTTTCTTTTTCCTTTTCTTT